>NW_027526407.1:70235469-70773029 GCF_048455015.1 Haemaphysalis longicornis | reverse complement strand
ACCAGGGCGGCAAATCGAACCATACCCTTTGATTCCCGTCCTGGACTATATCACTGTGTTAAAAAATTGGCATGTCTTTTGGCCACTCAAAGTGACCTCTCAATCAAGATTGCCTCCTACACCTCGCGCTTGCCCACATTAATCCCCGATATTCAGATATTGCCCATATGTTTATTCACGACTCATCTACGCGTCACGGTTATTATTCTGGCGTACTCGTTTCGTCGACCGTCCCAGCGCATTACTAGAGCTTTGAGCGGCAAATTCGTTATCAATGTCGGTTGAGCTTCGGGAAATTAAACATGCCCTCCGCTATTGTTCTTGAGATACCCGCAGAATTGGCCATGTTGACGGACTTGAAGGCGGAAAACAAACATTACTTCGTGCCAGCTGCTCCAGCATTCATGAGCAAGTGTCCAGCGAAGCCACCTACCTTCACCATCTCGCCTACCTCGCTGGGCACAGTGGGAACCTACAATAGATACTTTTACTATGCAGCATATATCTGAAACGGGAAAGCGGATGAAGCAGGAGGCAGAGGGCTACAGCTCCGAAACGTAAGGAAAATTTTCTTTGCAAAGCACAGAGCCGTAACGCTAGCGATTGAATTTGCCGTGAAAGAACTAAACCACCTCTGCTCATTCCCTGAAACTTGGCACCACTTCCTGCACCGAAAAAGACTGTCGTCGAAGAATGAGGCCACCAGAGCAGATTCCACGTCGGATTGGACTCTTTACCATTGATTGCGTTTCAACGCCGAACTCAAGAACTCCCACCGCCAAAGCCTCTCTCAAAGCGCAAATAATTACCCTGGCAACTACAGATTTCCGGAAAAAAATGAGCACATCTTGCTAGAGTATCGGGCATACGGCCAGGAAAGAAATCACTTTGCACAGAAGATCGGGTAGATCAACCACATATTTGTACATTTCAAACCTTATCTTAGACCCTGCCCCTCTCTCCATCGTTTCAGCGAAAAGCGTTGGTTGCATTATTTGGTTATTTACACACCGGCGTAGAAGAGAGACTCTAGAACTACATATCCTTACATGTGAGATAATATGTACTTTAAGTGGCCCATGCAAGTCCTCAACTTGACGTTTTTACAGCGGAGCTATTTAAGCTTTCATCAGTCTGTGCGGATCAGTAGCAGGCTAAAATACCGCTCAGCGAAGCGGACAGGAAAAAATGCTAAGACAACAGGTGGGATTAAAAGTGATAATGTAGTGAGGGGCCCTCTAGCAGGTGTTCGATGTGCCCGCTTCAAGAAAAAAACCGCTCCCGATAGTCGAAATCGAGCTAGGGTCTTTGCATTACAAAACCGGCGTATTTGCGACTACGCTATCATCGCACTGAAGCCACACAGGTTTCCTTTTGGTTCGTAGCACGGGCGTCGCTTTGAAAATTTTCTTCGAACTTTGGAAGTTTAGATTTTACACTTTAGGAGGGTGGATTGCGGACTTTGATATAACTTAGTTCTCATAGAGAACTAAGAGAACTATTTTTCCCTAAAGAAAGGGGCAAACCTAAGAAAAGCCCAATTAAATCTCGCGAAGACCGCCAACCCCGCTCTTCCTCAGTTTCCCCATCTGAATTGAGAAGGGGGCCAAATTTTTTCATTTCCCCTTTGTTTCTCTCTCTCTTCTGCCCTTCTTACTATAGGGCTTTTATACCCTTCTCCCCATACCCACAGAGTAGCATGCAGGCGGCAGCATTCCGGCAAACCTGTGTGGCTTCATCTAATAAAGAGCTCTGTCTCTCTCTCAATCTCTCTGTGTCTCTCTAAGGCGAATGTCTAAGTGGCTCCAATGCCCGAAAACTCGTAACATTTCTCGGGTTCACAGAATAGCCACCACTGTAAGCTTTAAATGAAAACATCATCTGGGATTTTATGGGATTTTAGTTAGGGTATCCATAGTACCATTGTTGTTCTTTTGTAGTGCTTCCTTGGCTGTTGACTTACAAGCTTACGGGTGACTTGTTAAGGAGCATAATCGTTTTTATAGAAAGCTATAACTTCGCTGGACGTATCGTCAGGGGGTGGCACGACCACGCGTGCATGACCCTTAAAACCGAATATGCTTCGGCTTTGGGTTCCATCTTCAGACTAAGACGCAGGATCCAAACAGCAGGATCCAACAGTCAGCAGCAGGATCCAAACAGTCAGAAAAAGAAGTACATAAGAAAGAATGTGGAGGGTTGCTGCAGGCAGTCATCACAATGCAAGCGTAGATTCCGAGCAGGCGGCGAGGGAGCATCGTGTTCACATTTCAGCATTCGAGAAAACATTCGACGCACAACACGCACACAATGATCGAGTTGGTTAAAGCATATATATCATTACCCGTTGGAGTCGTGCATGACGATGACGAGGACGAAGGACGTTTTTGTGCTCGGGAAGGAACACGAGGATCGCGTCAGACTCCGGCCTGCTTTGCTATCTACAGTAAATATTGGGAATAGTGTGAATACATTTGTGTTCCCTCTTTTATCCTCGTAACATCTTTTGGTGGTGTGTGCGGACTCGTTTCCCTCCGGCGCCCCTGCTCTGCATCGTCTCTCTTTGGACCCAAGGGTCAAGTTAGAGTTCCTAGCTCTACCAACCATTACGGAGCTACGCAGTAGGCTCACGTATTCTGTGACAACCATGCAGCAAGGCACTCAAACATCCCCGCCAATGGTTCTTCCTCCCATCGTCATCTCTCAGCCACGTGACCCAGGTAAGTTCTCCGGCACCGATAACATCGACGCTGACGACTGGCTGAAGATGTATGGACGCGTCAGCCTCCGCAACAGGTGGGACCAGACGCTCATCCAAGAGTCCGCACTTGTCTGGTATATGACAAAAGAGGACACCATCACAAGCTGGGACGAGTTCAAACATGAGCTGAGGAAATTGTTCGGCCAGTCTACGGTTCAGCAGATTAAAGGGGCCCTGAAAGGCATTTTGAGCACACTAAATGAAGTAGCGCAATCGTTAGATTGGGTCGTCAAGGTCATCTGGGCCAAGTATTACTGTTTTATGCGCAGCGGAAAGCTCACACTTTTGTTGCAAAGTTTGTCGCTTTTTTCTCACCCTTTCCTTCGTGTTTTTGGACGCCGCCATCTTCACATGTCTACATCATCGATTCCCAGATGTTCGTCATGAGCTAGACATCATGCTATTGGGCGGCTTTTTCACGCACTTCCGGCAAAGAGATGAGTCGTCTGCTCAGCGTCGACTCGCCGGCTGATCTGCCAGGGGAGTATCGGAGTGCTTGAACATATTACGACAAACGAAACAAGTGTAAATAAACGCTTAACCGTTCTATTGAATGCAACACGGCCATAACACGACATGGATATTCTCTTGCCGGAGTACGTTCCATAAAGAAAGCGTTGAAGCCCCGTGGCACTTCTTTCGTGCAATCGCAGAGAACGCCCTGAGCCGAATGCCCGGGTTTGACGGATACATTTTTTCCCACTTCAAAACAATCCAGAGATGCGTTTCGAACGAACACAACGTCACAACATGCGTTGCAAGTCTGAACCGCGATTGACAGACGATGGGTTGCCTCCTCCTGCCCGTCGTAAATTCGGCACTCACCTCGCGCGCGGTTTGCGAGGACGAACAGCAAGTCACTTAAGCGCGCAAGCCGAGATAGCTTTTAGCCACGCACACTGCACATACCCCATGCGAGGTTGAGTCGTACGTCGCTCGAGAAAGATAATCCAGACCATGGGAAGCACTATCCACCCGCAGAAACACAACGTCGCATTTCATCGCGAAACAAAGGCGTCCACAACACACATACCATCGCCTCCTGTAATGCCAAACGCATCTCACACTTCCTAATGAGAGTGAGTGGTACGCCTGCAGTGCCCACATGTCGCGAGGTGGGGCCCCGAGCTGAACCGGGATCACGCAACCGTAACTGACTTCTGGGGCGGTTTGTGCCTTGTTGCCAAGGCAACCGATGTTTGAAATCGCCAAAGAAAGGCGCTCGCTCCAGCGCTAGAAAGCTCAGAGCCGCGCCGGAGCATGTTTTGCATAGAGATAATATACTGACTCATGTTTTGCCAACGTTGCCGCTCTCCCCCACGCGTCGCCCCAAGCTGAACTGGTCACATGATTGAAGCGTTTTGTGCGCGGGTTCTGTTTCGGTTTAAAATGTCTTTTTCACATGGCGCCGGCAGGAATTACCACCACCGCAAAATAAGACCCGGCACCAGCGGGACCACATCTGATACGGCGCTTTTTGGATAAACCGTGCGCGGTGCATGAAAGGGACCGAGCGCAAGATCCTCCCCAGCGGCTGCGAATTCGCCGCCGATTAAAAGTCACGTGCTGCACTGCAGCAACGCACACCGCGAAAGGGCAAGGCCAGGCCACCGCACACATGCGGCCAGATTTTTCGTTCGCTTATCCATCCTTGAGCGGAGTGCGGAATTCATGGTGTTAACAAAACTTGCCCGTAGCAGACGGCAGTCGGAGGAGCGTAATGCGGAAGTACGTCAGCGCTGACCAGCGCAGCATCATGGGAGGCGGTGCTCGCGCGCCGTCAACAGTTGAAAAGAGGAGGAAACGCGGCGCGACAATAATGCGCGGTTTTTGATTTACGATTTCTCAGCTAATACTCATCGCTTTAACAAAATTCTTGCGGGAGGAGATTGCTAATACATTGTCTTATTTGGTTACATGTACATTCATGCATCGGCGGAAGGTATTTCAGGACCCCTTTAACGCAAAAAATGAACTTGCATACCGAGCCCAGTCGGCAACGGAACCCTACGTTTTGTACATCCTAGACGTACTGGCTCTATGCCAGCAGGTTGATCACAATATGCCCGAGTCAAAAAAAGTTAGCCACGTGCTTAAAGGTTTCAGTTTGCTTGTCTTTAAGAACTGCACAACCATGGACGCAATGATTGTTGAATGCCGACGCTTCGAGGATGCAAAAAGCCGCCGGATCGATCAGCAGTTCTCCTGGCTGCCGAATACTTCCGCAATATCGACGTGTGAGGGCCAGCCCCTACGACATCCCGAAGCGCCCCCATCTCCGGCATTAACACGACTTATCCGCCGGTAGATCGAAGCCTTGTCCCCTGCTACTTTGCCACCGTATCTGGCTGGACCTGACGCCACTACTGTCTCACTCATTCAGACGGTCCTCCGTCAAGACATCGAGAACTTGGGCTAGCGGTCTATTTGCGCTTTTTATCATACCGGCCACTGCAATCCTTTCCCCGTACAACCTGCCAGGCGTCAGCATTCGTCTCCTCGTTCTCGCAACCCCGCAGAATGGCGCACACCTGACGACCGACCAATCTGCTTCCGCGGCCGCGGCGTCGGACATGTCTCCCGCTACTGTCGCTACCGCTGGTTCTCAGTTGAAGACGGGGATTACATCATCTCGCCTATCACGGACATTTTGCTCTCACGAGACGTGTCCCTTCCTCATACCGTCGTGACAGTTCAACACAACCAAATCTGCATCCCTGTTCCCAATTTCGGCCACATTCCCGAAATCCTCCCAATTGGAATCTCTCTTGAAACTCTTTCGCCCTTCAAACGCTCAGACATCTTCAGTTTGTCTGCGTCCGCGTCCCCTTCATCTTCCCATGGGCCACACCCTTCTGGTTCTCCTGAAGACTCTTTTGACCACATGATTGCCGCAGATCTCCCGTCTGCACAAGCGGAAGACCTTCACCGCGTGTTGACCAGTTATCGTGACATTATCGATCACGGCAACCGTCCCTTAGGCCAGACCACTCTAGTGAAACACCGCATTAACACCGGCGACGCAACCCGTATCCGTCGACGCCCATACCGTGTGTCTGTAAGCGAACGCCGAATTATTCAAGAGGAAGTTGACAAAATGCTCGCTAAGGACATTATCGAGCCCTCGTTTAGCCCATGGGCATCGCCCGTCATCTTATTAAAGAAAAAGGGTAACACCTGGCGATTCTGTGTCGATTAACGGCACCTCAATAAGATAACCAAGAAAGACGCATAACCGTTGCTCCGCATCGATGATGCCCTCGATTCCCTTCACGGTGTTTAATATTTCTCATCGATCGACCTGCGTTCACGTTATTGCCAAATTACTGTGGGCAATATGGACCGAGAGAAAACCGCTTTTATCACACCACACGGGCTGTACCAGTTTAAAGTCATGCCTTTCGGGCTATGCAATGAGCCAGCAACCTTGGAGCGCATGATGGACTCACTCCTTCATGGCCTTAAGTGGCATATGAGCTTGTGCTATCTTGAAGATGCTATCGTTTTTTACCAACATTAGAAAGCCATCTTCAGCGCCTCTCCACAGTTCTCGAGATTTTCCGCTCCGCCGGCCTTCAACTCAACGCATCAACGTGCCATTTCGGACGGCGACAGCTTACCATCCTTGGCCATCTCGTTCACGCCACTGGTATTCTGCCCGACCCTGCTAAAATCCGTGCCGCCAAAGACTTTCCCCAACCTATGTCTGCGACAGATTTCCGCAGCTTTGTTGGGCTCTGTTCTTACTTTTGGCGCTTCATTAATAACTTCGCCGATGTTGCCGACCCCTAACGGACCTACTGAAATAGAACGTTCCCTTTTCTTGGGGACCTCTCAAGCAGAAGCTTCCTGTAGTCTCATCGCCTTTCTAACCACAGCTCCCAGCTTCATATAATTTTGCAGGCCAAAACTGTTGCCAGTACTCAATCCCTTCCAGGAGTCTTAAAGCGCAATCAGCAAAAAATGCAGCATTTGCGAACCATTTCAGGGAGGAATGTCTGATGATAAGGCTGTAACAGCCGCGCTTTTTATGCGCTCGGTGACAGAATTTCGTTTGGAAATTCTTTCAGCTGCGAGTTTAGCATAACCTCTTATTGGGCTTAAATTTTTTTTAAGGCGTGCACTCCCAACACCTGCCCGTGGGCTCCTAACTTCCTCGTCACTTTCAATCTTCTTGTCCTAGAAGTTTTACCCTGTTCGCTTTGCCGAGTGCAATTGTTCGTTAACCATCCGCAGGGAATGAAGAAAGCTTACCCAGCTCTGCCGTTAAAAACATGTACATGAAGATTTACGTGGGTGGCATAAAATTCCAGATTGTCCAACTTGGAGAAGATATGTTGTTCTAGATTGTCTCTGCAACGCTGATGTTGTGCAAATAATCATATAATGCAACCAAAGCTTTTCGCTGAAATTATTTAGAGGTCCAGGGGCCAAGAAAAGCTGCCA
Organism: Haemaphysalis longicornis; assembly: GCF_048455015.1. Taxonomy (NCBI): domain Eukaryota; kingdom Metazoa; phylum Arthropoda; class Arachnida; order Ixodida; family Ixodidae; genus Haemaphysalis; species Haemaphysalis longicornis. The sequence goes on along the minus strand of NW_027526407.1, from coordinate 70,765,822 downwards.
GATTATAGATCTGTTGTTGAGGTCCCTGATCTTCTGTGCAAGGTGATTTCTTTCTTGGCTGTATGCAGGGCACTCTAGCAAGATGCGCTCAATTTCTTCCGGCAATCTGTAGTTGTCGCGCTAAAGACCACTGTTTGACACAGGTATTGGTGGTGGAAGTTTCTGAGTTCTGCGATGAGACGCTATCGGTTGTAATGAGTTTCAATCAGACGTGGAATCAGCTCTGTTGGGCCTCATTCGGATACGAGAGTCTACACTGTGCAAGAAATGGTGCCGAGTTGCAGGGAATGACCAAATGTGGTTTCGTTCTCCTACGGCAAATTTTATCCCTAGCGTTGCGGCCACTTGTTTTGTGAAGAGAAATTTTCCTTACGTTTCGGAGCTACAGCCTTCGGCGACCTGCCTCAACCACCCTCTCGTTACTGATAATGCCGCAGTGTACATGTTGTCACGAAAGCTCAAGTTCTTTTGTGGTAATCAATGACGACTAGGAATTGTCACAGTGGAAGTGACCAAAGCAGGGCGCTTGCGAAGAGCATACAGAATCATATTCTCAAACGAACACAACGCAAACAAACTTCCCAACACACTACTTACTGAATTATAATTGGAATTTTAAGAAACCCGAAGTTACATCACACGTACATAATATAAGGAAATACCAATTCCAAAGGAAACACTAAGAAATGTCTTCATCAAATGATATGCGCGATGCGGCTGTGCGCTTAAAGCGTCGTGGGGTCGGCCTATGATGCGTGACGCGGGAACGAGGCGGGTGTCTCAAGTGCCGGGATGTCGACGAGGAAAGCGCAATAGCGGTTTCCTCGGCACCCACTTGTCACGGGGGGCCACGTTACAGCAGGCAGCGGGTAGCATCCAACCGGAACTGAAAGTAGAAGATGGGCAGCAGGAAGCTTCTCATCCAAGAGAGGGCACGAACACAAGATTCGGGAAAGTTTATTTCTGTAATAATGAATATATCGACGCACAAAGTGGCCGATTCGATAATTCTTTAGAGTATGTGCCGATGTCCGCTCTTGCTAGGAATATTCGTTTTCAGGACTGCAAAATTACATACTGAACAATTAGCTCACCTCTACAAGAGCTAAAATACGCAATCTAATCGGAAGCGGGAGCGATGCAATTGATTGTATTTACAACATGATACAGTTTGCTCACTCGGAGGAGGGCGAGGGGTGGACGTGTAAAAATATTTTACTTACTTTCGTCCACACAAAATGACAGCCCTGCAGTGTTGTTGCCATTCCAATTGATAATTGCAACGTTCTTTACTGCTTCGTGTGCACACTTTCTCTGGTCTGCCTGTTGTAATTATCGTGACACACAGTGTTTGCGCTCATATCATCATCATCATCATCATCACCACCAGCCTATCTACGCCCACTGCAGGGCAAAGGCCTCTCCCATTATTCTCCAATTACCTCGGTCCTGTGCCAACTGTGACCAATGGGAGGTTGTGGCCGTTACTACACCAGGGTGGCCAATCCTGCTCTGGTGAGGGAGTGCATTACCGGCACTCCCTCACCAGAGCAGGATTGGCCACTCTGGTGTAGTAACGGCCACAACCTCCCATGAATACGCTCATATAAACTAGAGGCAAATCTTGCGCTTTAATCGCGAGCCGTCGTGGGCGCTGCAACTGCAGCTAGCGACGTTCCTCGCCCACTTCGCTTCGCTAACCTCGAGGCTTATTTTTTGCCTTGAAGTCAAAATCAACAAAAAATGATAACATCCTTTCCTTATTAAACTTGCATGAAGCCTACAAAAATCCATGGTGCATGAAGTGTTGGAGCTTGAATTTTATAACAAAACAGGTCTAATTAATCTGCTTTTCTGCAGCCAGAGGCAACTTTTCAGCTTGTTCATGAGCTATGCCAAGGACAAGTGGAACGTGCCTGTCCGGTACATGACGAACGCTCGCTGAAGCGGGAGTTCCTGTACCCATCATTCTGTCATGGCCTGTCGCCCCATGTCAATAAATGGGCAGGTACTTGTAAGTTGACCGGTGGTAGGAATATAATAGTTAAGTAATTAGGTGTGTGGCAAACTTGATCACTGGAGAGAAGGGCCACGTACAGCGAGAATTAAAGAGGTATATGCATATATATTCGTTATAATGGGGACTAGGATCCTTTCAGAGGATCCCACTACAGATGCTTTGACGTCTCGTGCACTTCTCATGTCTCATCTTGGTGCACAGGTAATATGTCGAACAAACCGATATGAAAACATCTTTGTCACTGAAGATTTAAAGAATGTTATTACATTCGCAATAGAGGTCTGGTGAACAGTATTTTAACAAAAGTATTTGTGTTTCAGGAAAGCTGTCCCACAGAGAGGTGTTGCTATTCTATGACAAAAATGGACACTGCGGAGTATTCTTGAACAAATATCGGGTATACACTGATAAACCATCTTACGGAGATGACTGTAAGTCCGGTACTTCATCATATGCAACACTCTAATATTTAAACAATATAAAAAACTGTTTATTGTAGTGCAAATAAAAAACGAAAGTGTGTCCTGCGGTAGCAGAACTAATACTTTGCTTTATTTTCGATGCAATGTAAAATGTCACGTATATCACGCCTACTTCCTCTTTCTGTATATATAAGTATGTTTATCATACTGTTGATATGAGGATAATATAAGGTCATTTATATACTTCCTTATAGACAAGCACATCTCAGATATGGTTCGACATATCCAAAATATGTTAGCGTCTACTGATTAAAAAATGTTTTGAGCTCGCCTTTACAATATTTATAAAAGGCACCATTGCCTAAGATTCCCCAAAGCAACTAGTTTACAGCGGGGCACATGTAAAACTAAGAAACCCGACATTAATATATTGTAGAGTGGTAATATAATGTGTCGCACCCTGGCTTCACCTTTTTGTACGTGAAGCCTGTGAATTAACTAGCCCAATAAGAGGTTATGCTAAACTTGCAGCTGAAAGAATTTCCAAGCAAAATTCTGTCGCCGAACACATTAGAAGCGCGGCTGTTACACCCTTATCATCAGAGATTCTTCCCTGAAATGGTTAGCGAATGCTGCATTTTTTGCTGATTACGCTTTAAGACTCTTGGAAGGGATTGAGGACAGGCAACAGTTTTGGCCTGCAAAATTATATGAAGCTGAGCGTACGCCGCGATCAATAACGGCAGGCACCAACGAGCACTACGTTAGTCCCAGAAAAGTGAAATACTTTGAAATTGGGGAGGTAAACACTCATTTAAACAGAAAGGTGGAAGACGACGACGTTGGCTGACCGGCTCGTCAACTCTATCTCTTCTATTTTGCGTTTCTTGTACTCCCAGCCAAAACTTCTTCCAGAACGCGAGCCTTCTCTCGGAGTTATACCACCTACGCGTCGCATGGGGATGCCACCACACCCAACCGCTTTGAGGATTTCCAGGAGATCAAGCGAAGTTACTGGCGGTTGCAGCATGCCTGCCACCTTGGCTACACGGGATAATGGTACAATCGTAGAAAAGCGCGTGGAACACGCATTGGTTGAGTCACCATGTAAGCGGCCCGATCTGTTATACGGCTACGACACCACTGCCAGGATTATGGTCAAAGAGCAAGTTTCTGCTGCCGACGAAAGGGAGGATACCGTGGCGGATATGGTGGATGCATTTGGAGGGCTCTAAGGGGTCTTAAAGGGACACTAAAGTGAATTTGTCAAGCTCCCGGTTTTGCTTGCACTGCGTAGACTGGCTCAAATTACCACACTTAACGTCGTTTATCCGGTTGATAAGTCGGTAATTATTTTATAAAGCGGGAAAGAAGAAAAACTACCATGCGCTGTCTGTGGCGGCCGCACCAACTTAAGCCTGTGACGTCGGGAGGAGATGGCACCGTGATTGGACGATGTCCAAGGTTAGCATTCAAACAAGTTTCGGTTTCGGTTCTGTAAAACAACATGCTTGACATCTGACGGCCGCGTTAGATGGACATTGTCGATATCTCAGTAATCGCCGTACCATGCTTCTGCCATGTTGTCGGCTATAATATGCCTAAGATAAGCCTCCCAGGACGGCTTGGCATCGTAGAAATCGCTATCCGAGGCCTACGCAGTGGATGAACGCCCTCCGCGTCACCGCAGACGCTTAAAAGCAATGCGCTTTTTCCGCATATTCGGAGCTTGCCTCACTCACGCCTGTATCGTAAAAAGCATGTTCGCACCAGGCCAAGTGTGTGCTGATTCTGGCCTGTGCCCACTGCCCGCAAGCAGTGGGTGCATTTGGCAACAGAACTGGCTAGCGCGTCATTGTACGTCTGCGCGCGTTGTGCGAACTTGCTCGTGGAGAAGTGAACGTTACGGCCCAGAAATGGTGAACTCAGGTTAGAAAACATCGGCCGCAAACGAAAAAATCAACTTACAAAAAGAGCATGCACCCTCTGGGATTCGAACTTCCGAATTGCAAGCCAAAAATCGCAGCGCTTCAGAACACTCGACCACGAGCTTTTTTTTTCTTTTTTCTTCATTGCCGGTCTTCGACAGTGCCACACAAGAAAAAGGTAGAACGGAAAACACACAATCTACAATAGGGCCCTGGCGGACTGGCGTTGTCATTTAAAATTCCCTAAGCATGAGGAGGGGTTCCACCCTTGGTAATCACTCAGGAACAGAAAACTTCGCTCTCTGAACTTCAATGAACTGGGAAACAATTTCGCGAAAATATTGTCACGTCGGCATCACAGTTGAGCCATGCCATGCGCGACCGCCAAATACTGTGGAGGCCCAACAACATGACGAGGTCGTACGGCGCCTCATGCTTTCTCTCTATACACAAAAACCATATTCCATGGCGGTTCAGTGGAAAGTCTTTTCGAAGTGGCCTTTGGAGGACATCCCATAGAAACACTGCTGCTCAACGATGGAGAAATACATGATCCACCGTTTCCGGTTGTTTCCAAATAGAGAAGTCAGTTCCCCATGTCATAAAAATCCCCTTATCCTCCATCCATGTTGCAACTGAAGGCGTGCCCGTGTGTAGTTTAAAGAAAAGAGACTTCGCTCCTGGTGATACTTCCACTCGCTTAACCCTTGTAAGAACATCTTGTCTTAGGCCTGCCAAGTATATAACTCTGTACATTGCTACTGGTAAGACCACATCGGATACATCCTAATATAATTTTTTCCGCGTGACATTAGCCAAATAGTGCATCCAAAATCGAGCAAACAAAAACGGGATGACGCAACAATCTCTTTAAAGTATCCATAGATGCCCCCTGTCATACTGCTTGTAGAAACTACGAATTCGGGAAAAGCCCGCATTAGCCGCACCTGAAGTACTGTGCGCAGAAAAGGGACTTGAACGTCCCGCAAAAACAAAAATCGATTCACGAGCTGTCTTACAAACAGCTGCGTCAGCCCTAACAAGCCATCGCGGGTACGTCGAAACAACTTGATTCTACTGGTCCTCTCCCAAGAAGAAGCCCATACAAATACAGCGAACACGTGGTGAAGTCGTTGCATATTCACACGAGAACAATGCAGCGCTTGCATAACATACCATAATTTTCTAGCCAGAAAAATGTTGCGCACAGTTGTCCTAGAAAACATAGACAAAACATTGGCTCTTCATTTATTCGTTTTCTCACGCAACTCCTTAGCTTGCGCACGCCAGTAGGGCTCAAACAGCACTCAAATTCAAACAGCACTCGGCCACGAGCCAGCTCTGCCGAAGAGGGATACATAAGGTATATAATGTACGACCAGTGTATACGTTTATTTAGTTTTGGTATTTCAAATACTTTAGGTGACTATTTGTTGTATAGCGCTCGTGCAGTAAAGTCCCCCAAACTTCCAGAATATCTCATGTCTAGCAATTGCATTTCTTAGACGGAAAAGCGTCCGCAGATGTGTGGTCGTGCTGCTGAGCGCTGTGCTTGTTCACCCAGCGCAAAAAAGTGCTTCCCGCTCTCTAGGTTTGTGCTGTACGGTAAAAGTTTGAATTGATTTTATTTCCTTAGTACCTATATTGACTTCGCTGACTCTTCTCCCGCCTTCAAGTGGCATTAGATTTTCCTACTAGCGTAAAGTCAGCGAAGCGTTGCATGTGCACTTGTGCAGTGCTTGCGTGGAGCGACGCGGACTCGGATCTTGATACAGTGTACAAACTAACAAAGTAAATAAAGGCACATTCTTCTATTCACAAACGTGTTGTGGCTAGGTTTCAACTGATCGAGCGAATTGCGACGACCCGTCGGCGGCCGGCGGACTAAACGCTGCGCCGACTGACTCGGTCGGAAGGTCGGCGAGCCGTGCAGTAGCGCAGCCAATTGCCAACTCATCTCATGAGGTCACACGAGAACGCCACAGAAAACGGGCGAGGGTGCATATTGGAGGACAGCCTTTTCGAATAGATTTTTCTACTAATTAAATTTGCGTAAACGCGCTCAGAGTGGTGGAAACATGGCCTATGGACCCCGGACTACAATTTGCGCTAGTAATCCCGTAATGTTTACAAATCACCTCAGTGTCCCTTTAACCGACGGAACCAAAGAACTGTTTGCTGACCTGCCTGTGCTGTTTTCTCCCGTAGGGACTGCCTTATAAGTAGGCTGCGAAATCCCTATTGCCCTTATCTCTGCCTGCTCGTCTTTGCTGGGCAAATCACCGAACCGCAGTAGGAAAACTGCCGAATGGCGCTTTACTTCCGGACGTGACCTCGGTGTAAGAAGTGAACGTCCGTTCGCGATGCGGCCGGGCGGGTGCCGTCGCTGTATTTTTCAGACCGCAGCGTTCGTGTGTGCAGAACACGTGCATCATGAGAAGCGGCCCTACTGACGCACGGAAGGACATCTCCTCACATATTTAACACTGGATGGTGTCTATCCAGAAAAGGGCGTTCTTCTTCGAGAAGAAACTTCGCCAGAGAGGTGGCACATGGTGCCCAACAACGCGGTCAGGCTGAAGTTTGTTCTGAAATCCGAAAGTCCGGAGAACTTCAACGTACGTGGGCTTTACGAGGCACGATTTTGTGAAATTTACGGAGCCACATCTACGCTTGTTCAAGCGGTAACGTTATCTTCCGGTAGCCACATTCTGCGGAGGGGAACAGCGGTGCAAATAATGCTGATGCCCACAATTTGTCATCCGCAAGGAAACGGTTACACGTTGAATTTGGGCCGGCGATTGTTGCCAGCTACGGCGGACGCTCACGTTTCTCAGCTCTGCAGCGGCGTACTCAAATTAGGCATATTTCAACGCTAGGAGGAAGATCCGATTGTGCGTTGACGTCGCCTGGTCGTTTGTGTTCTGTGGACAATTCACCCGTCATCATGCGTCTTTCTGCCTCTTCAGTTGACTGCTCTGCCCCCAATGTCCTTTCAATGCCTCTTCGTTTTACATTGAAGCTGTGTATAGGTAACCCCTTGGTTTCAATTCCTGTGAAGTCGCTTTGATTCGTGCAGCTGCTCTGCTTCTCACCAGGACCATTTACGTCTGTTTTATAAGTTTTATATCACTCGCCCCTACTGATGCATTTTACACAAGCTTTGCAATACGTGACAACGGCACTAGCTACGTTACCAGCTGTTGCGCCTATAACTCCCTATATTACTTACGCGTCGTTGGCATGGAGGAACAAGAGCGGGAATGGAGAGAGCGTTGTCTCGCACAGTTGCGTGAATGTGCGAGAAAAGAACGAAAAGCCGCTGCCGCCAATCGTGAAAAGCCGACGTTATCTCCTAAAGTTCCACCTCTTCACGTATCGGTTCCCTGTAAAGAGCAACTTTACTTCTTGGGACACCGACATGGGGCAATAATTTTGTTCGGCTTCAAGGGCTTTTGGAGTGACATTTAGGCCGGTGTGTTTAACGTCTAAGCAAGTGCATATCACAGGTTGCCTGTTAATATGTGCACGGGGCAGATGGCAGAAAGGGGCAGGGCGCGCAAGCAGGGTTTATGCTCTCACGGTTGACATGCCCGTTGTGTTTGTGGGAGATCTAAAAGAGCATGTCTCACGGCGCAATTCCACCTGGCCGCTCTTTTCCGATGTCTACAGGTTTTGGTTGGTGTGTTACCCACACAGTAAGATGCCTACGACGCAGGAGAGAAACCGACAGCCCAATGTTTGTCCGCTAGAATAAAGCTTGAGTCCTTGCTTGTTTCATTCATGTAATTAGCTATAAAGTATGCCTAATTGAAAAATACAAACAAACGTCATTTGCGTCTTGCACGCGTTGGACCACGCCCAGCGTCGGTGGACACCGTTCTTCGTAATATCAAAGGGTGCAAAACTTTTTCCATTAATTTTCTTTGGCACGCGAGATCTTCCCCCAAATGGCTCGTCTATTTTTGAGCCTGCCAAAACCACCTCCTCTCACTTACAATAAAGCTGCGGTAATATGATATTTCGGCTAGGTCACATTTTCTCTTTTTAAGACCGTCTAATCTTCAATCTGGATTTGTTACAAACCATGCCGTCTTCGGATTAATATCTGGCTATGTGGCTCATAAACTTCTGAGTCTTCATACATTTCCAAACGGCAGCGTAACCTTATATCTCCGGCGCCAAGGCCTTATTCGACCGTTGAAGGATGGATCTTTGCTCGCACGTAGCGGCTGTAATTGCGAACATTATCGAACTCAGAAAAATATCTCAGCTTCAGAACACTTTACCTGTCCCAGAGAAGAATCGGTATCAGATTGCTCTTACAACAATTTTGCAATCGTTGTGCAGCCCGGGGGATTATCTGCGGTGGATCTCAGCGGTGCACCAAAGGACAGATGTTAGCATTGGAAAACTTGTCGACGTCATCGAGTTCTGAGCCTGCGTGTTGCGAATGACGGCACTCATGTTTTTTTCAGTCTTCTGCGTCCACAAAAACAATTCATATAACCGTTAGTGGTAGTCACATACAGATAAAATGTCGCACCACGAAAGTCGACATGGGGAGCGGACATGTCTGTAACCGCATCGCCTCCCTCTACAGGAAAGTGAGCATTGCCCGTGTTGTCAAGCAATACCAATCTTGAAAAGAACTAACTGTCATAGCCGGTGACATCTTAAACATAATTTGGAGAAACAACGGAATGAATAAAAGCTATTCCAGTTATCGGTCCTATTAACAACAGGCCTGTTTAAGATCTTGCTTGCGTCGTCCATACATGTACAAAGTACCAAGAAAACGTCGAGCGCTCGTGCTCAGGTCACAGTTGGCCAGGAAGCTGGCGTGAGGCGAACTAATGCGCCCGATACAAAGAGCTGTAAATTAGAAACTTAAGCATCTCAGTGAGGAAAGACCACATAAAAACAGGAGAGAATTCGAACAAAAGGGTGAGGTGTGTGTGCTCAAATAAAAGAAAAGCTAACAGGGCAGGAGCCTAGTCTCAGATACTTATCCAGGCTTCCGCATGGACTCTCGTTACGTGTGGCGCTCACAAAAAGAAAATTACACCATCTACCCGCAGGGGAACCCTGAGTAGTATGAGAAGCACTCATGGGGTCGACTGAAGTTCCCATTAGTTTTCAGTTCGTCATTTGCGTTGACGTTCAGCTTCGCGTGCCTTCGTTGTATCAGTAGCTTCTTGATGTAGTTTGAACGAGTGAAGGACATAAGGCGCGTTCGTAGCACATGCTCCCGTCTCGGTTTGTAGCGCAGGGGGAAGAGCGCCACGTACCTCCCGTTGCGGCCAGAGAGTCGTGGGATCAAAACCGGGCGCCGACTGACTATTGCTTTTAGGGGCGAAGCTCCTTAAGTCATGGGTCTGTCCATCCCTTGTGTCTCGTGGTACGTGACCGCCGCATGCTTTCGGAGATGTCGCAAAGTGGGCCGCGTTGCACGCGCAAGAACCGGCTGCAACCGGCAGCGCAAACTCGGCACCGGGAGCGCGAGCTTGTCTGTGTTCGCCAACGGAGGCGCAAGCGCACGTGCACTGCGAGGGGGAGATCACGCAAGAGATCACGCCACGAACGCAGGCAGTCGTTCTCGGAGATCGAACGAGACGCAAGGACCTTTGCTCGTTTCCTCTCGTCTTGTTCGGGCACAAGTTCGCCCTAAATAAAAGTTCTTTCTTTACCGTTGTGTCCCATCCTACGTGACAAATTGTGGTGGAGGTGCGGGGTAGTCCTCGATGGCGCGGGGTCTTTCACCAGGTCTGGGCCTGGGAGCATTGACTCGGAAAATAAAAGTTGATTTGTACAATATACGCACACAGTCTTCCGTCTTTCTTAATGATGTAATGGGTGAACTTTCACGGGAGAGTTACGGTTACCGATGATCTCCCCCTCTGGAGCTTCGCCCCACTTATCATCATTCATTCCGTGGATATGGCGTGATTTTTTTTTATAGTGGACTGCGCTGAAGTCAGCCCAAATGCTGACGGGGCTGAAGAGACGCGCATGCGTAGTAGAGTGCGGACGGCGGACGACAAGGGAGGGAGGGACACAGCCCCGAGCATGAGGTGCTCCGCATCTGAAATTGAAGCAGTTGCACTGAAAGTGAAAGCTGCAGAAAGGGAAGAGAAGTGATTGACTATAAGGGCGTCCTTCCCCGCTCTTTGCTACCCCCCTCACGCTCTTCCCCTCTCTGTCTCACTCCTCTCTTCGCGAATTGAACAGAGGTTGGTTCAATACAATTCAATTTTCCCGCCTCCGCAGTGTTGCGCCATCTGCGGTGACAGCACGTATCCTTTTTTTACCTTGTTTCTTGTTCTGCCTGGAACAGCACAAGCGCAGTTCTGTTAGTTTTGTGCTTCCTTTCATCTCGGAGGTTCTGGAGACTTTCTGCGCCATTTTGAACCCGTCACGGGTTTTAGGGGCGACGCACCTTAAGGTCGAGGCATGTCCTGCATCCGGCGTTCGTGCTCATGGCACAGCACCCTGTGTAAATCGAAACACCTGGGAGCAAAAAGTTCCCAAAAGGTTAACAAGAACCAAATAAAAGGTTCACAAAATGTTTGAGAGAGAGAGGGAGAGAGAGACAGAGAGAGACGCAGAGCACCGTGCAAATCGAAACATCTGTGAACAAAACGTTCACAAAAGGTTGGTTTCGTTCTGCAGTGCGTTCAACAAATGCGGCTTTGTTTCGAATATATACGTCGTAGAAAAATATGTTTAGGGGATGTGAGCACCAAATACCTGAAAATAACTTCCGTCTTTTATGGTAATATGCGCCACGCGAAATTGTTAAGTATATTCAAAGGCTGTGAGTCGCTAAACATGTCCCCACTCACGCCTTATAGCAAGAACCAAGGTGAGTTAATGAAACCACGGAAAATAAATGGTTTCAAGTCTGGAAGATTCGGAATAGCTCGTAAGGGAAGGGAAAAAAACCCAGTGTAGCTTCGGAAATGCTAAACACGTTCGTATAACCTAAGCACCAGATAGGACTCACCAGATCAACTAGATGCGAAATGTAGTGTGTAGTGCTATTTCGTAAGAAATGTGTGTGTGGGGGTGGGGGGGGGGGGCACTTAATTATCGTTGCGTTCCAATGCGGAGCGAAATCAAGAAATGAACGTGTTAGTAATCACACACACGCAAGCTCAGGTTTCACTTTCCTTTGGTTTTTCGACATCAACGAACGGCTGATCACTCGGCGGAAGCATTTTTTTTTTCAACAATAGAAGATTGGCAGTTGACAGGCTATGAAATGTGTCGTTAGAAGAGCCCGGTGCCTGATAAGGCCCGCTCATTTCAGTTAATGCTAGATTCTGCAGGGTCCCTGCGTCATATGACGGCTGTTTTGAAGAAGAGTTTAGCCGCGGACGCCGATTACTCTATATGCGCGTCTCCGCATTGTTCGCAGAGGATAAATGTAACATGAATTTTTGCGAGCCCTCACCTCACGACAAGACGACCCAGCATTAAATTTTTTGTCGTGTGCTGATTCACGGGTATATTTTCCATTATCTATCGTACTTCTTTTGTAGAGTGTTCGTGAAATTTATGCCACATCGGCTTGTTCAGGGTAGTGAATTAGTATCTGATGTATGATACCGGCTAGCGTAAGTGGCGTGCTGTCAGGTATGAGTGCTCCGCTAGATTATGTAAGCCCACACACACACAAACACTATTTATATCGTTATGTGTAACCGTAGCATGACCATATGACGGAACGCTGCTTACGGGGACACTACATGTTAGTAAATTTCAAGGCAGTGGAATTACAATCAGCTTCACGCGTCTGCCGGTTTCGTGACTCCGGCCTTTGACGCACACCTGGCGCTTATTAAGACCGGACGTATCGCACTAATCCTTGTATTCTGTGTCCTTCCGCAACTCGAGCCTCCTGTGGAGATCGTTGAAATCAATTTCCCTATTCCCTATCGGGTGGCTGAGGCCTCTGTCAGGCCACGTTCGCCTTTAGTCTCAGCCTCCCTTTGGTTTTGCCAAGAAATAAAAATCAAATAAGCATTAATCTTCTCCTCAGCCTAGTGGAGGGAGCAAACGGAGCGGAGGAGGGACTCAGAATACGGCCCCAAGACAGTGTCAGAAACATTTATCACTCTCGTAAATACACCATATTTGCAAATAGTGACTTCTCCACGTAAATATGTATTTCGAACCCATACAAACGGTAAATCTCAACCGTGAACCCGCCGCAAAAGCAGCGGCGTCAATGGGGAGCGGGCCGGAATCTCCCGCGGCTACTTTCGAAACGGGCCGCTAGGCGGATTTCAGTGGTGCCCCTACAGGCAGCACTCGAGGCGTATGTATAAAAAGGGCGGCTCGGTGGGATTCGTCATCAGATATGCAAAGTGAACCGGAGAGACTGAAAGAAGCCAGACTTGGTCATGGGAACGAAACCAATAGGAGGCCGCGAGTCGAGGAGACGGAGGAAGAACGAGCCGCACTCCGCGACAAGCGCCGTAACCGTGACCGTACAAAGAACCAAACTAAAGAATAACCTTAACCGTACCTCTCACTACGCACACCCAGGCATAAATGAGTTAAACCGCAGGCAAAATTCGGCAAGGCATGGATTGCGTGTAGATTTGTTGCTGTTGTATTGCCACACACAAGATGACAATAGTTAATACGCGAGTTAAGTAACGAGTTAGATAAAATTATTTTCACTTCAGCTTCTAATATGGATTCGTAAATGAACCCTAATTGAACTATTATTGATAGTTATGATTTTATATCTTTATATACTAGTGACAAATCATTTTTTTGTGAAGAAGACCCTGAGTACTTTATACGCAGTGATTATCTCTCACTGAATTGTTCTACCGTATGGTACCAAAAGTTGATGCAGTTTTGTTTTCTGGCCGACGAATTCCGACGAATTCTCACTATTTGCGGCCCTTCAACTTATAGATTGGGATGGCACTCAATTTTGCGGTTATCTGCTCCCGCGCTCACTTTTCGATCACCTGTAGTTCTAAATGACATAAGCATATGTGTCGACTTTGTTCACTAGATCGCTCAAAATTTCGTAACATATTTACCCTTTCCTTATATAAAAATTTCTGCTCTTTTGTAAATATGCGTCACATGAGAATTGTGTCTTTTTTTCTCTATTGTGAAAAATAAATTTGCTCTTCTCTGCAGATCTGTACACTGAAGGTCACCCGTCATGTGAAATACGCGTTCGTTCCAACAGCACACCTCCGAGACCAAGCACGAAATGCGAGGAACAATTTAAATATTATTGCCCTCAAGAACCCTACTTTGAAGTGTATCAAAGCTTTTGTAAGCTAGGTTTGCCATCAACGTTTTTAACTTATACTACAAGCAGGCCGCGTTCCTAGGTTTATGACAAAATTAACTGGTCGGTAATCGCGGGTAAGTTATATATAGTTTCTTAAGGTAATTTTTTGCGGTAAGATAGAGCAGATAGTGGTACCTAAAAAGCTGTTATTGTGCACCGGTATAGCGCGCTGTTCAAAACCATGAATCTGATTGTAAAAGTAATTGGAAGGAAGAGGTGAATGGCCTTACGCCACTTCCGAACACATTGTATTCTAATTTCCAGTGAACCTTTGTAGAGTTCTGTGAAAGCTGGCAACACCGCCCTTAGTTCTAAAGAGTTCCGAGATTAGACGATGCATGAGGAGCGGACTCATATTGTATCTGCACCCAGGCGAAATAAAGGTGTTTGGTTGTAAACGTCAAGCTTTCAGGCAAACAAATTACAAGTGATATAAAGTTTCGGTAAGGCTCGCCCCTTGGAATTTCGCGGGCCATGCCCTCACGCAAGGCATAGATGGGAGAGCGTGATCATCTGCATATTGTTCATAAATTGTGGCCGTGTCCTTTTTCAGAGCCTTAAATATCTGTGGCTATTTCTAATATGGTCATGACCATTTATTTGTAGCAACTTGTTTCTTTTGTTGGATTGCCAATATGCTCATGATCACACAGGTGTGGCAACCTATTTGTGGCTTTATTATGTACACTTTGATATGTGGTTTCGAACAGATTTTGAAGCCACTCTTTACTGTGAATGGAGCCGTAATATATTTGAGTTAATTCTGCGCTGACAAGTAGCGTTGTGGACAAACTTTTATGGTCTGATCTATTCCGGTATATACAGGGGCCAAGCACGCAAATATCTCCAGTTTCACGCAATTGGTTACCATTATTATCTCAAGGATACAGGGGACCACGATTTTATTCTGTTTGGGAAGTCTGCTGCCCGAGTGTATAAAAGTTACCCCATCTTTAATGTAATGCTGTAGATTTGTACTTACCGTTAGTCGGCAATTTTTGCGATATACCTTCGACATTCGCGGCATTTTTTTCTCAATTATATAATTAAAATCTATTGTTCTTACTGTATGTGTTCATATATATTTATGCACTGTTGTCTTCGTACTTAAGATTGCCCTGCACCTCGTAGGTTGTCTTTGTCTTACTGATGCCCTCGTATGCTCATGTATGAAACAAGCGAACTAAATAAAAACCCCAAACACCCTCAGCAAAATAGACATTTGTGCTTTATTTCTGTGGCATTTTGCAATACCAGGGAAATTTTAGGCATCGCCGCTGCAAAATCACCACGGTTCACATTGATTACTTTGCGTTTAAAGAATGGGAAGCTCCAAAACTACGCAATAACATCAGAACAGGTGCACAATTTCTAAATGACAACAAGGCACTCTTTCTGCACTTGAGTTGTAGGAAAGAAGTTATTCTCTTTGTCACACTTGTCGCTCTTTTCATGAAAACATAGCGTACGGCGGCCGGCGATATATTTTAATATGAAAGAGAGCATAAAATGTTCGTTCCCTAGTACTCGCAAAATGAATGCCCAATACCGAAAATTTTGCCTTTAAGAAGCATAGATGAATTCATAGCAATTGTCGCGTGTCTCAAACGTGAACTACATCTCAATGGACCGTTTTGAATACTGGAACTTCCACAGCCTACATCAGTGTATTGTTTATGCGCTGATGTTGAAGCGCTAGTGAACCCACTCAATCTGAAAACTCTTGGTGGTGCACGCTCGGAAAATATCGGACGGACACCCGAGGAAGAACATGGTGAAATGCTTGAGGCGAGATGCTGCGCGACACTGCTCTAATGAATAAACTGCCTTCCAAAGCCATGATAAACACAAAACCAACACGTGTTTTCCGTAACATCAGGTTTCAATGAGAGCATATTTAGTATGTCCATGTTTTAATGTGTAGCGGAAGCCGCTCGGCACCAGCACGCATTCCTTACTCCCCGGTCTGCCGCCGGCTCGACGACAGTCAGCCTTGGTTGAAGACGCGTATTGGGGACGCCACCCCCGGTTTAAATGGTCGGCTTTCGGAGGGAGCGCTTAACTTGTTGTCCAGCCGACTCCTGGCATTAGTCCTTGCGCCATTTTCGTCTGCTCGCTCGGGTGGCCTTTTTCCTCTGTCTTTTGAAGGACGCGGGGGTTACCCTTCTTTCCCTCGTCAGGAAAAGCTCTCGGCGCACGCATTAGAGCACTGCACAGGCCCGGGCCGGACCGAAAGCCCGGGCCCGACCCGGCCCGCGGGCCGGGCCGGGCCGCCCGAAATCGATTTTTGGCGGGCCCGGGCCGGGCCCGGGCTCAATGCCGTGGGCCCGGGCCGGGCTCGGGCTTGACGCCGTGGGCCCGGGCCGGGCTCGGGCTTGAATTCATAGGCACGACCATTAATAGGTCCGACGTGAAGTGCAGAAAAGAGCATCAAAATGAATATTCTTGGTTTATTTTTGCGCGCTTGTTGCTGTTAGTTGTACTCATTGTTTTAAAAACGTGTTTTGCTAGGTCTGATGGCCACTATACTGCAATTTTAATGACATTTCTTGTACTGCATCAAGATTTTATATTTTGGTGTATAACATACCAAAGATACGATTACAAGGAATGCCCAAGAGGGGAAGGAATTAATTCAGACAACCTGGAGCTGTGCACCTATGTCTATGTATGTACACGTGTGTTTTAGATGTCGCACCAATCAAAATGCGGCTGCCGTGGCCGGGAATCAAACACGCATGCCAGAGAAACACCACCGCTTAACGACCACTGCAGGTGAAGTTTTTCAACACGCGTACATACTCGCTGATTCAAATGCGGATAAAAAAATTTCTGCAATATCAACTTGTGGCCGAGACAACCACGTGAAGTTGCCAGGAGTCTGGTAATCAAAGGTGATGATGTCTCTCGTCTAAGAATACGAGCGATTATTACGCCGATGTGGCGTGAACTACAGACGGTGAAAGCTAAACTACGTGCACTTTTAAACCCTTATTTTTTTGCGTTCAGTTCATGATGTGCTTGTACAGACTAGATGCTCCGTCTGGTCGCCCGGAATATAATAAACAAACTTTCTTCAGCGTCAAAGACCTGGCCTGGTCGCACACGCGCGGGCCCTCTCTAGGCCAAAAAATAAATCACCGGGCCGGGCCGGGCCTGGGCTTGAGATGGCGGGCCCGGGCCGGGCTCGGGCCAGGCTCACTTATGAATGCCCGGGCCCGGACCGGGCTCGGGCTAGGTGTTACGGGCCCGGGTCAGGCTCGGGCTTCGCGAAGCGGGCTCGGGCCGGGCTCGGGCCTTAAAATCCGGCCCGTGCAGTGCTCTAGCACGCATCTTTGGAAAATAAACAGTCCTGTCTTGAAACTGCAAACCAGCTCCACGTCTGCTTTTTTGCCTGCTTCAGGAGCCGACTATACGGGCTTTTCCAATAGAATCATTTTCAGTTGTTCAATTTAAGGCATGAGCATAAATAGTTTACTCAAAAAACACCCAAATACAATTCCCTTTTGGCAACCAGACTAACTATTCTGTTTAGTTGGGCACGAATCCTTCTCGGACTGCGCCTTGTTTCAACGGTGGAGCACACCTAATTTTTTACCAATGGCATATAAACATATCGAAAAGAGCCATGTTAACCGCCTGTAACAGTAGTGCTTAAAACTGATATTTACTTCTTATAAACAAACGAGTAAACACTTGTAGACGTGGTTGCCTCTCCTAGTCGGCTCACCCTAGCAACGGATAGCATCCTGGTCAGTCCTCACCATAAGCTCACACGATTTTATTGTGTGCGCGCTCTGAATACTGCCGTCTTTCTCCAACTGAACCTCATGTCTTGCTGATACTTATCAAGCGTGCTTTGAATGTTCGTATATACACCGAAATATTTAGGGGTGGGCACAGGACATACGTAGTCAGGTACTGCGGTAACCTTTGTTTAGTTGAAGAACAAGAACACACAATGTCGCTTATTGCGAAAAAACATTTTCCACCGCTTTCAATGGTCGTGTGCTTGTCTTCCGCGTGTCGGCTTAGATTAAACTTGACGGAGACCCGACTATGACACCACTATACGTAGGTGGGTATGGGAGAGCTTTTACACTTTTGCAGTTATTTTTGCAAGTCAAACGGTAGGAGCAGTGTACTCTAATAACTTCCTTGACAAATGGGGTAATTTACTTTTATTTTTCTTGTCACAACAGAATATCTTTTTCATGCTGTTGTGAAAAGTTTCGCACAACGTGTTCACTGGCACGAAGTCATTGTCAAAGGTCTTGCTGATACTTATCAAGCGTGCTTTGAATTTTCGTATATACATCCAAATATTTAGGGGTGGGAACAGGACACACGTCGTCAAGTACTACGGTAACCTTTGTTTAGTTGAAGAGCAAGAACACACAATGTCGCTTAGTGCCAAAAAACATTTTACACCGCTTTCAATGGTCGTGTGGCGTGTGTCAGGAGTCAAGGTGCGAAGACGGCGGAGACGACGAAGAAGAAGAGACTAAGAAGCGAGAACGTTCTGGAAGCTGGGGGAGAAAAGAAGAGGAAGAAGGAGAAGGAAGAGGAAGATCAAATGCACGGAGAGATCGTGGTTTGAGGCGACCGAAGGAGGCGCGACCCGAGGTCTGGGAACCCGCAAGGCACCAGCGGCACTGCCCCGTTGGCCTTCTCAAGCATTTGACGCGGGTGCTCCTGGGCAACGGCGGCTCCACTTCGCCGGCTTCAGCACCGGCTTGCACGGGCACACACGCACCAGTGGCTTCGCCCCACTGGCCCCGTCACCATGTTCACGACGCTGCGCTCAGGGAGCCACCTCAGCGACAACTGACACACGAGTGCCGCAACGATCGGGTGCAACGCAACAACAAAAGTGCGGTAGGAAAATATCCTTGAAGAACCTACGTGAGAACACTATTGTAGTTTAAGGACTGAAAGCCATTTGGGGTATGTTTTGTGTGTAATGTATTTCAAACACTTTTATTGTCTATTTCTCTTAACTTCCCAATACCTTTACCAACCTTAAAGTATTGTCTCAACTTGATCCCTTTGGGTCCGGACTCCATTCTTCTACCGAGGTGACGCGTGACAGCGTGTCTTTCGCGTGTCTCCTTATATTAAACTTGACGGAGACCTGACTATGACACCACTATACGTAGGTAGGTATGGGAGAGGTTTTACACTTTTGCAGTAATTTTCCCAAGTCAAACGGTAGGAGCAGTGTACTCAAATGACTTCCTTGACAAATGGGGTAATTTACATTTCTTTTTCTTGTCACAACAGAATATCTTTTTCATGCTTTTGTAAAACGTTTGGCACAACGTGTTCACTTGCACGAAGTCATTGTCAAATTGAATAACGAGTGCAGTTGAGAATTCACAAATCGTATACCGAGGCTGTATTAGGGCGCAGCACTTTGGTGGCCGCTACGGTGGTTTCAATGAAAGGCGACAGCGAAACCGAGAGAAGGAAGAGAGAAAGAAAACGGTGGAGGCAAGTGTGGAAGAAGAGTGAGGGAGAGGGCAGTATGCTGACGCCACCCGAGACTCTCCTCTGAGGCGAGGCACGGCAAAAATGTGAGGGTGAGGCACTAAGGCATGCTGGGTGGTGGCGACGTGGTGCATGATGACGCCATAGCAGCGCGCTCCATGGTGCGCTCGACGATGATGTGCGTTCACTTCCTAAGACGCAGTGCGCGTCGCCGACGCAGACTCTTACAATCTCTGCCATCCACAGAACCCGCGAGCGAGTTCGGCTTCACAGAAATGTAGCACCCAGGATTAGTTGCTGAGCAACGCGTGATGCAACTGGTGTATGTCCCTCACGTCCTCCTTCTTGCGTGGCTCATCCCAACAACGCAATGGTGGACGTGGTCTGACAGACGAGGCCTGAAGTACTCTCGTTTTATCCATCCCAGTTTGTCTTCTTTACCGAGGCTGTCAGAAGATGAGTTGCGGTACACGTGTCTAGGGTGTTGTCACGTACGTCAATGGGCGGACAAGCTGATCCTTCGCCTTAATTTTACATTTCAAGTGTTTTCTTACGTATAGAGCTTCGCTGCAAAGATGCCCAACGCCGGTTCAAGAAAACCAGGCCATCAGGAACACAGGGCTGTTGCCGCGCGTGTGCAATCGCTGCAAGAGGACGACATAGCACTCCAGAACTGCGTTTTGCTTGATTAGGGTATTCACTCACCGATAGTGACGGATGCGGTCGACTCTGAGCCGTCGTATCTTCAGTCAAGATTGCGTAAAAAGTAGTCGATAACGACCTCAGCGTTATGCAGTGTTGATGACAACAACGTATACGCCGGTGTATAACAATACCTGGATCATTCGGGGGAGGCTCGCTAGCTGGCTCATATCAGTATCATAACAGGAGGCCAGTAGACGCCTTCAAGTGTAATTGAGGCGGTGACTTACGGAACCAAAGAAGACGGACAGAAATGGAGCGCACACACGCAGATCACTATGATAGAGGTTAGCGCATATTTTAGGGATAAATAGCGCAATCAAAACCGACGGACAGGAAGGACGCACACGGACAGAGCACAAATAGCGCAACATAGAATTTTGTCAGACAATATAACCTTTGACTCCTAAGAACCGAAGTAAACCACGAGCTCGATTTTGGAGTGAGCCCCATCCCACGACACCGTAGCGATTGTGTTTGGGGTGATAGTTCGTATCCTAGAGAATGCAATCCGTGTTAGCCGACTCATCCGACAGATATAGATATTCTCTCTGGGAATGCTGCGATAGTCACTTCGGGACATCAAAGTAATGTATTACGTCCCACTTCGTCCATGGTTTTTCTTAAGAAGTACTGCTCTAAATAATAACTTTGTTTTGTTTTGCCAGCAACCCAGATTTTTCCTAAGCACGATGCACCATGAAGAAGGCTGTTAATGCAATGTCCGGCCATGAAACCCGGTGTGCCATTTGTTGTTTATGTATTGTTAAGGCTATTGCAAGCTTATTGCGAGCTTATATTTCAATTATAGCGCAACATCAGCTTGTTTTTGTTGCCCGCCTAAACGTGGATGTCTTGAGTCATAATTAAATGGTAAATCCTTTTATGCCACTCCGAGAGGTTTTTCCATTTTGGGCGACGATGTTCTGGATCTAGCAGAATGCTGTAAATGTACTGTCCGCCAAACCATGTTCACGCAGTCAAATCACCTGAGAACTTCAACTGCGCTTTCTCCTCGGTGATAATTAATTTACTTAACTTTTCTTCGCCGTTTTCCATTCGGCCAATTTAGTTGAAGGAAAAGGTCGCCCTACCAAGCCCTAAACGTAGAATAAACTTGCGGCATTTCTAATTTTATCCGTGTAAATTGATGTGTAGCAAATATTTTCCAAAGGCAGAAAAAATCTCAATCCCACTGGAACTGCTAATCAGAGAAATTACATCCCCCCCTCACCCAAATGTTATTCCTGTGCTACCCTGGCTGCCTTCCATTTGCGTTACAGGGCTCATTGTAAGTAATTACGAAAAACCATTATAGAACTCAACACACTACTTATATAATACAATACAAGGAATAAAATTGAGTGGTATACGGGGGGACGGGTATTCCTCTCGTCACTATGCAAAGTTTTCTAAGCCGGGGGGTGTGGGAAGCTGTGTTAGTAGTGTAGGCTATTCGCGCTGCCACTAAACAACAACAAATAAAACTTGAGTCCTTTATGTTGGGCGTGCTTACCAGACTGGAATGGGCTTAAATTTTGAAAATATTTTGCTTTGATTTTTTTACTTTCCTTTTGCTGTTATTGTACTTTCTTCCTACCTTCCTGATTTGTGTATTTTTAAAGTGGTAGCCAGGCCACCGAGGAAATGAAATCCTGAATACGCCTCTAGTATCATCAACAGATTTCTGGCCGAGATTGTGTCACATGTACCTAACAGACCTAAACGAAGTGCCTGAAGCCGCTGTGAAATTGGTCCGACCGCATGCGACATACCTTTTCTTGTCCTTGAAATGTAACTAACACGCGCTACACTACTTGAAAATGTGGTTCCTGGGGTCGAATTCTTTAAATACGTGCCAATGGATTACCATAAATTTTAGATGACGCCACTGTGATGTTCGGAATTGACACCGGATGCCGACGGTGTGCCACCGATTGTGCCACCGTCTTCGCGCGCGGAGCGCTCCACGACAGTCTTGCCACGAGTTCCCCGACCCAGAACCCAGCTCGTCTTCCCTCCACGCTCCAGCGGAGGTGATAAGAAAGAAGGCACAACTCTCCATCGCTCTCTCGCCACCCTCCGTCTGGGGAGACGCCGTAGGAGACATCCCAAAAACGCTCCCGAATCCCGCCCGCGATCGAGGTAGCGATCGTCTTTCGTACACATCCACGCAGACCAGCGAGCCGGCAGCAGCACTTCGAGTTCTCGCCACGGCCGTGTAGCATGCCTGGACATCACCGTGCCCCGGAACGGGGTCCCGACCTTCCCGGGTCAACAGAGCAAGCAAGCGCGGTGCACCCTGGCCACAGAGCAAGAGGCCCCGTTTCTGAGGTGCATCTCCAGCCGTGTTCCTGACCCCCTCCTACGAGTTCCATCATCGCCTTCTTCAGACGCACTCCTTTCATCACCGCACTCTATTAATGCACACGTACCCTCAGCTGTTTTCTTCTGCCAACTGTCCCTTGTGTGACACCCCGCACACGGTTTATCACTCACTCTGCGAATGTCCGCACGACCCCTTCCCCTCTCTAACCTCCCCCACCCTTTGGGAACAGGCTCTGGGGTGCTCGGACCGCGACCGCCAAGAACTGGTCACCGGTCGGGCCCTGGACGTCGCGGCGGCCCTCTGGGCCACCACCACTCCCCCACCCCAAAACCAGAGTTCCAAATAAAGTGGATTCTCTCTCTCTCTCGCCGGTTGAGCGCGTCGTCGCAAGCCCAACATCATTGCTAATTTAGTTGTTTTTATAGCCAAACTTGTCTTGCCTTCTTTTCTCCCAGCTACGTGTGGACCCATTTAGATGGTAGTGTAATGCTATCCCCTTATTGAGGGCGTCACACCGCAGGAGCGGGATGATATCCTGAAATCCTCCACAGGGTAAAAACCACCCGTGAAACAAGAAGAGCCCCAACGCCGCTCATTTGCTGTGTTCGTTATAATATTGGTGCATCCGATGGTAACTGGCACCCAAAATAAAAGGGTATATTTTCTTGTAAAAAAAAGCAATAATGGATAGTTTGATAATGTACATGTTAAAATATTCGGGTTTATTCCAGAAACGAGTATGCACTGCCGATTACTATACTCCGTAATGCGAAATTTGTGCGTAGCGTGAACTGCTGCGTTCTCGGTCCCGACGCATATCTACTATATCTCAGGAAGTGATCGTGTGATCAGCGAACGCACGGCGGCGCTCGCTACTGTGCTCTTATCGCGAAGCATGTCGCCGCCGGCGGCGACCATGTTGTTTCACATTGTGTTTGAATTCCCCACGCAATTGTCAAATGGCTCAGTAGCGTCGGCTGAAAGTGCAAGAGGAACGGCAGTTAGAGAGATGGCGCCATAGCAGCATGTGCCGCCCTCTCACTGACAACTTTTCCACAGGTTCCGACGACCGTCTGGGGCAGCCTCAGTCCCCTCGAAAACTTTAACCATATTTTCCTCCGCCGTTTTCTACGTGCCTTCGTTCGCCTACTTCATTACGACGTCATCATCGTAGCCTTTACTGTCGCCATCGCCGCCGCCAAACCCTGGTAACGGCCGCCAAAGTGCTTTGGAACTAAAAACAAGAAAAGACATTGTTGTAGTAGGAATGAAGTACGGTACTTCCTCTGATTAACGGTGAAATCAGAAAAAAACACGTTTCTTATTATTTTGAGTAAGTTAGGAGTGCCGGATATTGCCTAAGGGAGGGCCTCACAGCCATTTGCTTAAATTATAACACTTCGCTCTTGGCCAATTGTCCTGCTGTTTCCATAAAAATCCCATGCAATGTTTGCAGGTCGATTGCGGCCACTGTCGTGAATGTACCAGCGCAATCACACTACACTGATATTATGCTCTGAAAGCACCTGCATTAAAAGGTATCAAAGCAGTTGTGTTTTGATACTGCGGAAATTTAACTTTGAACCCCTCGCAGTTTCCATTCATTTCTCTGTGCTTGTGGTGGGTTATGACATATCGCCGGAGATCTACAACATGTTTTTTGCGAAACTGAATTAAAATAAAACAAACCCATTTTTCTCCGTTACGTACTCTTGATTTGGCCAATGAGATGATGGCCTGGTTCCTACACCAGGGTACTCTGTTCCCTCGTGGCACCCACGCAGTCACGTCTTCTACACCGCCTGTGTCCCCAGCCCTTTTATTTTCGGCGAAGATGGCATCTGATCCAATAGAAATTCACTGAACTGTATGCAAGACACAAATACTGCTTGTGTTCAGATAACTTCGGTGTCCACTTGGCATATAAACGACTTGAGAACTTCATTGGGTGAAAAGTATGGACGAATTGCTGATTCCCAAAGCATGCAAAATTGAACCCTCAAGCCACCATCACCCAATTATGATAGACCACAGACATTTGTTGTTTGAACGGGACACTAATAGGTTTCAAGACAAACGTAAGGTGCGCGTTTCAATCCTCGATATGTGGCTTGCGTGCATGGCCTGTAATGCAACAGACAGCCTTTCCTGAGCTTTCATGCACCTACAGTGATGTTGGGGCAGAATAGATGGTTTTTACAATCAAACCCCCGTTATCTTAGAGGGGCGCAGGAACTGTTTTAAAACTCTCCTCTCACACAGAGAACCATAGTTTTTACAGAGAGCTTTTTAATATTTGTCACCTTTGCTGCCTGTGCAAACAGTATGCAGTCATAGTCCACGCCCGGTTCATCTCTTCTTGTTGTTAAAGCAAACCATTACAAAAATCGTCGAGTGCTCTCACCGTGTCACGAAATTTTACCATTATCTCACGGACATCGCATCACGTCACTCGCCCACCGAGCTCCGCCGACGACTGCCTTCGCCATTCACCGCCTCTTCTGGATGCGCGCATGCGCTCTCCTCTCCTGGGGCCGCCCCCTGACCACGTGACTCGCCGCGTGCATGCGAGCTTGGCCATGGCTAGGAGAGAGTCCGGACCGTTTGCCTGGAACGTTGCCCGGAAGGAGAGGGTCCGCGGAATGTCCAGCGCCGGATGTTAGCGTTCAAAAGTGGGGAAGAGCGATCCGTTCGGCTCGAAAAACCCACGCAGCGAGGCCAGAACCATAAAGATTAATTGAATGTAGGATTTAACACGCCGACGCTTCAGAGGCTATGTGGCGCGCCGCAGTGGAGGGCTCCGGATTAATTTTGACCATGTCTCGAACACCCGGGTGTTTTTGCTTTTTGCCTGCATCAAAAAACAAACGGCCGCCATGGCCGGGAGTCAAACCCAGGTCTTTGTGCTCAGCAGAAGCTTAAAAAAACGCAGGCTTCAGAATAATAGTATATCATTGCATCAAAATCGAAATTTAAACAAGTGAATCCAAGGGAGCCAGGCTTATTCCAGCTTTCGCTTTGCGTATCTGGGGTTTGCTTAGCTAAGCAGCAGCCATTTTGTTATCGTTAACCCCAGTCAACGTTTTGTTTCTTAACGGCGCGGAAACAACTCTATATAGATAGCTTCAGTCAATTTACACTACTGGCACATATTTCCATTACATCACTATAATTATAGATTTAAACACTTCTCTTATGACAAGAAGGATTACTTCTAAAGCCATAATTGATCCGGCATCATTATCATGGCACCCTTCAGGAACCGGTGTTCCGGATCATAAAACTTCGGTTTGTACTACAAAAGATTTATTGCGCTTGCGCATAACACCTAAACAGGCAAAACTCAAATGACTAACGAACGCCACCTATATTCGGAAAACTTGGTTATTTTCTTGCCATTACAAATTTGGCAAAAACTTTATTGAGTCCGTAACACTGGCCTGTTGTTTAAAACAAACTTTTAGTTTGCTGGGCCTCAGATGTTCGGTTGGAAAACCTTTATTTGTGCCTGCAGTGACCGCTCGCCTGCTCCGACGGGGCCTACGTCGTCTACGGGGCGTCTTCAGCGGGCACTGGGTCCTTGCTCGCCGTTGGCGGCTCGACGGGCCTCTGTTGTGCTATTGTCTACAGGACCTGCTCGATGGCGCAGTGCTGCTCTTCTGGGTGTTTCGCTCCGTGAGGCTGCTTCTAGTCGCGGTGGGATCCTTCCTGACTTGGCTTATTCCGGGTATTTGGTGCAATCCCACAGGACGTGCGTGAAGCTTGCCGTCTCTCCCTGGCAGACTTTGCACTTGCGGGTAAGGTGCTTCTCAGGGTACATGCGATGCATCAGTGACGGGCTGGGTAGCGATCCCGTCTGGAGCTGTCTAAATAAAACGGCTTGTTCTCGACTGAACCCCGGGCACGGCTGCGGGAGGGCTTTGCGAGCCAAGCGGAAAGCTTTCGTTATTTCGCTTTACTTGGTCATACGATCTTTCATGCTCAACCACATCGGGCGGTCGGCCGACGTGCGGTTCGTGAGTGTTCGCGCCTCGGCATGTGCCGTCTGGTTGCGGTCCGACCCGTTGCCTGCGTGTGGCACGAACCCCTTGATTCTCACTTTTTTGCCGTTTTCGGCAACCGCGTGCAGTATGCGTGCCATTTCCTTTGATACCGTGCGCTTACCTTGGTGTAATTTTTTACTGCCTGTCTTGAGTCACACAGCACCCTGTGACAGCCGTGGTCCA
The DNA here is from genome assembly GCF_048455015.1 of Haemaphysalis longicornis. Lineage (NCBI taxonomy): Eukaryota > Metazoa > Arthropoda > Arachnida > Ixodida > Ixodidae > Haemaphysalis > Haemaphysalis longicornis. Next base: position 70,739,377 of record NW_027526407.1, on the reverse strand, counting down.
AGATGGCCATGGCGACGGCCACCTCAGACGTTTGTTCAGACTTGGTACATCTCACGCTGGCGGCCATCCGCAAGACGCCGGTCCTCTCAACAACGGCAGCCGTGAAGCCGTCCTTCAGATTGGTGTACTCGACCGCGTCCACGTAGCGTGCGTACCTGTCGTTGGCGTGCAGGAAGATCAGAACCTTGGCCCTCGCTGTCCTTCTTCCCTTGTATTGGATTCTCCTGGATGTTGCGGGGAGTTTCGTTTCCGTCCTGTCTGGGTATCCTATTCTTAGGTTCTCCAGTATCTGTCTCCCGGTCCTGGTTGTAGATGGCCGCTCGAGCTGGGTGGCGCGTGGTGCCTCCGCTATTTCCTCGAGCGTCTTCTGTATTCCCACTTGCAAGAGACTAGTCGTGCTCGTGTTTTCTTACAGCCCCAGTGCTGTCTTGAATGCTTTTTGGTTTAGAATGTCTATCTTGTCGCGCTCGTATTGCAACCACTTGCGGTAGACGGCTACGTACGCGACGTGGCTTATAACGAACGAGTGGACGAGCCTGATTAGGCTCTCCTCTCTCATGCCGCCTCTTTTGGATGTTACTCGTTTTGGTAGTCGCGTTGCGTTCGCTGCTTTTTCCATGAGCCGGGTGATGATGTCGCCCTTTCATGCGTTTCTGTTACCATACCTAGTATTCTGATCTTGCTGACCTTTCAAATTACGTTGCCTGATCTAGTTGTGATATTTGAACTCCTCGCATTCTCGTGAATTGATCTTGGGTTTGCGTTTCCTGACGGGAGGATGTACCAGGAGTTCCGATTGTTCGGCGACCACGTCAGTCCGGTGCCTTCACGTTTATCCTCAATTGCGTCGACCACCGATTGTAGTGTGGAGTCGATGTGGGCGTCGCTGCCGCCTACCGCCCACACCATTATGTTGTCCGCGTAGATGGCATGTCTGGCATAGTCGATGCTCGCGAGCGTCTCGCCCACCCAGATCATTATTAAGTTGAAAAGCATCGGCGAGATTACCTGCCCTTGTGGCGTGCCAGTGCTGCCGAGCTTCTTCGCTTTCTTTTGAAGGTCGTTTTCCCGTAATTCGGCGGTCCTGTTCGTAAGGATATCTTTGATATAATTGTAGGATCTTACTCCCATGTTGAGCTTGTAGACCTGGGATAGGATCGCCGAGTTCTTCTCCTTATCAAAGGCGCTCTGCAGGTCGAGGCCCACTATCGCTTTGTTGTCGTCGGTGTTGCCGTTCAGGATTTTAAGTGCGAAGCACTTCTTAGTCGGGCCTACTCCTGCTTCCACCGCCGTCCTCCGCCCGCAGCCTAGCAACGGAGCTAGCTACCGTGCCTAGCAACGGCGCCGGATTTCCGACGCGTGAGGGCGCTCGCATAGCGCCTCCTCTCCCCCCTCGCCTACTCTCCTAAAGCCCCTTTACTACTCTCCAGCTCGCAAAACCCTCTCTCGGCGCGCCAGCCAGGCCACTACACTAAAAAAAAAGAAACAGCATCCGGCGCCAGGTTTCGACCAGAGGACTTTGCGGCCGCAGCGCGACGCTCTACCGACTAAGCCACGGACGCGACAATGGTATCAGTGTTAGTAACGCGCCTTATATCTTTAACGCATTCAAACTACGTCGTCAGCGGCGTGCGTTGGCGACTCAGCGGCGTTATAGCGGCTTGATAACTGCGTGTGCAACAACCCTTAACGGTCCACTTTAGCGACCACAAGGCGGTCGTAATGACCGTCGCATACAACGACAACACAAACAAGTGCTGAAATAAATACTGTCGTTTCACTTTACTTTGCGTGTGTGTGTGTGTGTGCGTGATTACATTCCCTCTCGAACATACACGTTAATTCACCAAGATTTCCGCAGAGGGACAAACGAGGCGTGTTAAGCCGAACGTGATCACGAGGGGGTGTTAATGTAACTAACGGGCAAAATGCCACCAAACTTCAACAAACTCCCCCTCATAGCATCACCCCGTGCTTCGCACTTCCTCATACCCCCCTTCGGGGAAATGCGGGGGAATTTTTTGCATCTTGCGTGCCTAAGATGCAATGGCATTTTGCGTGTCAGAATAAGATGATTGACGCCGGGTAGAGGTCTTCCCATTCGAGGTAGATTTGCCATCCATTAAGCCGGACCTGCTCCTGTACCTTGCCTTCAAAGACGTGAGTGAGATGGGCCGGACGTTGTTGGTGTCGGGTGGCTTTCCGGGTTTTGGAATCGGTATGGTTCGGGCTTTCTTCCACTGCTTCGGCAGCGTGCCTACTCTCCAGCATTTGTTCAAGTAATTCGCCAGGTTTTCGATCGACTTGTCGTCGAGGTTCTCCGTCGCCTTGATCGTGACAAGGCCCGCGCCGGCCGCCAACCTACTGTTCAGGTCTTGCAGAGCTGAGCGGACCTCCTCCACGTCAATGATGTCTCTGTCGAGTCTTTCGTTGGGTATTTGGCAGTACAGTTGGTGTTGTTCCGTGGGTGTAGTTGGCAAATATTTGTCGCTGATATGTTTGGTTACATTGCCAGTTTCATGCCTCGAAACTTTGGTGAATGAGCTGGGCCAGTCTGTCTCGCTGTACTGATTTTGTGTTGAATTCGTCAAGCAGATGTAGTAGGTTTCATGTTTTCCCGCTATGCATCTGATCGTCGGCTACGTCGTAGATCTCGTTCCACTGCTGCACACATAGCGTGATGCAGTGTTCCTCGAATGCGCGGTTGAGCTCCGTGACTTCCTTTCTTAGCTTGCTACTCAGACGCTGTTTTTTCAACCGGTTCAGTATCGACTGCTTAGCTTAGATGAGGTGAGCTAGACGGCTGTCCATTCTGCTGGTGTCTACGTCCGTCTCCATTTGCATGGTTGAGTTTCTTACGTCTTTGGAAATCTCGGTGGCCCAGGTTTTGATGTCTTCGATTTCGCTTCCTTCCTCGGTGTTCTGTCTTCTGATGCCTCTGAGGTCTTTCCAGTCGATCCATTTGTGTTTTCTGGTGTTGGTGCCGCTGCGATCCGGAATCACAATCTCCATGATTGTCTGGTCACTGCCTAGGTCCACCCCCGTATTCCTCCAGGTGATCGTAACCGTGTTGTTAATCCTCACGAACGTGAGATCAGAGTGTTGTCACGGGGCACAGAGGTCTCAATTCTCGTCGGGAGCGCCGGGTACGTTATGAAGGTAAAGACTAGTTCTGTTGAGCCTTGAGCTCGGTTGCCGCCTTTCGCTGGGCTTTTCTCGTAGCCCCAGGCAGGGTCCATAGCGTTGAAGTGACCGAACCGGATCAGCGTGTCACGGCCCGCCGCGGTTCTGGCTTTGTGGAGGAGGGCTTTGAATTTCTGCTTTCTCTGCGATGGATTACTATAGACGTTTAGTGGGAGGCTGCTCGGTTTCCTTTTCTTGGTTGGTATAAGTTCAGTGACTCCTGCTCAATTTTGGTGTTGTTCAACCTGTATTCGACGAAGGTGAGTCCGTTCCTGACCAGGGTGCAGAGGCTCATGCCGTTCGTCGGGACAGCATGCACTCTGTAGCCGGGAAGGGACGGTGTACCTGTCAGAATCTCTTGGAGTAGAAGCACATCCGGCTGGCCCGCGGCATGCTCGATGTGCTGTTGGACGACTGCCTTTTTTAAATGCAGAGCATTTCAGTAACTCACGATGTCACCCGCGTTGGCGTCCGTAGTCCGCATCGCTCCCCCTACAGTATATAAAAAAATAATACTTACCGGCGCCAGGTTTCGATCCCACGACTCTGCGGGCGCAACGCAAGGTACATGGTACTCTACCCACTGCACCACAAAGCCGACACAGAATGGAAGGTTACGAACACGCCTTATATCCTTGACCCATTCAACCGTCGGCCACAGGTGCGCCCTCTCCCCCGCGTCCTCCTCGCCTTCTCTCCGCTCGCAGCGCCCTCTCTCGCCGCGTTCGGTTCGGGCGCACAACAGGTGGGGACGTGCGCAACACCCTCTCTCGCCGCGTTGAGTTCGCGCTGATCAACAGTCGGTTCGCGCGAAAGAAAAGGTGGGGGCGCTCGCATCGCGCTCTCTCGCCGCGGTCGGTTCGCGCTTAAGCCACATATGTCGTTCGCGCGTGCTCCGGTCGCTAACATCTGTGGCGTGATCGTGACGTCAACATCACGCGTTCGTGTGGTGGCGCGATTTTGGCGCTATAACACTCTCTCGCGAGGGGCATTGGATTGGATTCGATTGGATTGGCTTGGGTTGGCTTGGCTTGGATTGGTTTGGATTTGGATTGGATTGGATTAAAGTGGATTGTGTTGGATTGTGTTGCGTTATAGCCGCGCCACGTTGCGTCATAGCCGCTCCACGTTGCGTCATAGCCGCGGCAGGGGGTTCACGGCACGTTTCACGTTTCACCAGCGACTTCATCGACAATGTCTACGCTGGAAGACAACAATTACAACAACCAATACGTAATCCATACGACTTGCAGGCGCGCCCCCCGCGGAAATGCTCTGCATTTGATCGTGCCCCTCGCGAGGGGGATGTTTTAAATTTCTTGCTGAGGCCACGGCAGTTCCACTGCCACACACTTAAACCTTTTGCGTTGGAGGCCCTGATTGTTCTATCGTGAAAGAGGGAGCTGGTGTTCCTTGGTTTAGTTGCGCGATTATGGGTGCCAACGTCGGGTGAATGCAATTGGTTGTAGGGTTCTCTGCAGGAAGGTGAGTCTGCTTATGTTCTCCGTTTCGAAGGTTTCGATGGTTCGGGTCATTAATGTCTTCGAGCTTGGCGAATTTGAATTTGAGGTTGTGGCCTCTGTCGATGATCTTGCTACCCTTGTGTTTACGATGCCGGCTCCTTGTCGGTCGACTCATGGTTAACCATAACTTCTTTTGTCTTGTTGCTGTTGCTGTTTGGATTAGGGCTTTGTTGCTCGATGCTGCGGAGTTCGCTTCCGATCTCCGCGATCTCCTTGATAAGGTTGTGGACAGTGGCACGCGGAGCCGCATTTCCTTCCCAAAAGGCTTCAATGGTTTAGTGCTCCATGTTCGAGGTTTTGTCATTCTTCTTAGCATTGACATTGTTGTTATCACTTGGGATGTTTTGTATCATTGCTAGCGCTGCATCGTCGTCCCAGCTTACACGGTAGCGCGATGGTGATCTTGTTCTTGTTCCATTACGCGTGTTTCTGCTTTCACTCAGTTTGCGACTGCTATCCCTGGACTGTGGGCAATTTCGTGAGGGCGTCCTTGATTTGCGAGCAACTGGCGTGTCGAGCGGCTGGAAGTCGCTCTCCGAGGGCAGCTGGCGTTCGGCCTTCCGACACTCCCACTGGCGCTTGCGCACAACGTAGGAAATTTTATATTTAGCCTTACACGTTCTGTCAGCAGTCGGGTGCTCTCTGTCGCATAGCTTGCATTTGGCTGTATACTGACGGTCATCATTGGGGTTTCCGAGTCCACAAGCTCAGCATATTTTGCTCTCAGGTGTTGGAAAGAGTATGCCATTATGGTTTACGTTACCGCTCTGAACCTTGTCGTAGCCGCCTTGAAAGTTTGATACGACCAGGACACAAACTGAGTGATCGAAAGGCAACTCCGAAGACACTACCATAACACACAAGAAAACGCCACAAACTAAACGCAGTAAAATCAAATGGGGGCAGATTTTTTCAAGACAAATTTTAGTCACTGATGGCCTAATCAGCTATCTGTGGTTGGTGACAGACCTTCACGTTTTTTGTAAGAAAACACTGCTACCATTCATAAACAAGCGCAAGGTACGGCTTTCCGTCCTCCATATCTTGCGTGAGTACATTTGATGTTAAAATATAAGAGGCGATCTTTCACTGAAATATGTTGCAATGCCAAATATTTTGTGGCAGAAAACAAAATTGTTTTTTTAAACTACCCCAACATCTAGTTTAATGATGAAGAGTCTTATAAATATGGCCGGTATTCATAGTTTTTTCTGACGGCCACAAATGTTGTCTGGGCAAAAATCTACAGTCAAGTTTAGCAGCGCCGCCACGCCATTGCCATTATATTTACATTCTTGGTCGGATCATCACCATATATCTATGATGATGATTCGACCATACATCATATATCTATCATATATTTATCATCATGGTCGAGCTGGTGCTTTAGAAGACCGCGCTACGTCTATAAATGTTTAGTTTTAGCAGGTTTACTCTTATAACGAAGACGTTTTGTGCAATCACGTATACAATAGTTTAGCCATTTCATTTATCAAATAAATCTTAGCTCCAACAGTACAATTCACCCCAATCACGAACATGACATCCTACAGCCGCTAGTTTCTTTGCGTCATAACAAATATTTATTGCTACAAATTATTCGTTATTTTCGATCAAAGGGTGTTTCCAATGGTGGGCCAGAAGAAAGCGAAGGGGGCACCGTACAAAAGTCCTGATATACATTAAAGTGCGGTTCTGTGCGGCAATTGTGTTTAAAATAATCCCAGCATTGAGTACTCGGTGGTGAAGGCCTTCCGGGGTATCTGACACGTATTTCACATGATTTCTCTTCTTGACTGAACATGTCTGCAGAGAAGAGCAAAATTATTTTGAAAAACAAATTTGCCACGACGCAGTGGGCAATGAAAGTTCTACGAAAATAAATGTTCACAATCGCGCACGGTGGCGGCATATTGATCGTGTGTTCCTATCGGCTCGCGTGGCTTGTAATAGTAATAGGAAGGCTACTACCTAATCTGGTAGACGTGTCTACGAAAGGCTCCGAGAGTGGCAACACAGCCACGGTCGGAAAAAGAACAAACTACCTGCCGGCTGACCTTTTGGTTGATTTCTAGACCATGAATCATCATTCTTTCCCTGTGTTAATACAGTCGTTACGTTTATGTGTTGGCCTACTAATGTAACGCTATCAGCTTCTTTATACTCAAGTTTTCGGGGGGTGCTTCACATGCGATTACGTGAACCATTTATTGTGTTAATGTGCACCTCCAGAACTATGCCACGGTGTATGGTGTTCCCAGAGTGTGTGGGACGGGGCTGTGAACAGAATACGCCAGTACGATTGTTTACGAGTGCTTTTGTTTCACCTCCGTGTGAAGTTTTTTTCATAAAAAAAAACTTTTCTGAGGGGGGTGGGGGCAATTGTAAGGGGAGGCGCTCGTGTTGGCATCAACAACGTGGCAGGAACATACCCACGCAGTACTCGTGGGGCGAATTGGCGCATCGGGGATTGCCCTTAGTGCGGTTGCGGCGAGAAAGAAGAAGCGGCAAGACACATGAGGGAATGATGTGGGCCAATAAGAAGTGGCCAGACTCAAGGAGCTGGAGAGACCGGGCTGGAACGGAGGAGAACGCCCGGAGGAGTGGACAGAAACGAGCTAGAGAAGTGTCTACCTGGCGCCTTGGGTTACTGGGGCCGAGGCGCGACTCCTGAGTCGTGGAGGCGCGCAACGTTGGCGTACTCCGCCCTTGGACGACTCGCTGCCTTCTGCCCCTCGTCGACCGGCAGTGGCCGGTTGCCTCCTGCCTGCTGCTACATGGCACCCGATCGTGAGCGGGTGCCGAGGAGACCGTTGTATAGGCTCCGGAACGATCGCCGGGTGGCGCTGCATTCTCCCCTCCGCGGGAGCATATTGTATGAAACTCTATGCGCGGGAGTACGCGGTGGCTGCCGCCGCTTCGGCACGCGCTTTTTTCGCTGCGCGCATGCTACATTTATCGCGCTACGGTGAGGTCCGGGTAAAATTTTCTTTCGACTTATGAAAGCATACACGTTAGCACGTGTCCAGCAAGTTCGGTTTACACGTAGAGTAGCTACTGGGTCCATTTTTGCAGGTGCGTGTCTTGTCGTGTGCTAGAGACGCGTCGTCTGCTCCGCGCCGCTCGAATGGCCGAGCGCCCAGGCGGTTTCACGGGATAAAACGTGCTCTTGGGTGGTCGTCAGCTGCCGTCTTTTTGTCGTCCAGGCGACAGCTGCGCAACTTGACAGAGCGGATTTTTCTCTTGTTTGCTACTTTCTTCACGTGCTCCCAATTTGAACATCCGGATTTTATGGACGACAGAAACATTGAGGCTTACAAGAATTCCCGTTAATTCATTGTTTCTAACCTTTGAAATGATCAGCTGCCTCCTATGAAAGACGCACTAAAAAGGCACATGCTACTAAAGGGGTGCGCTGACAACACCGCATTTCTATTTTGCTTATCTTTGAAGGAATTTTGTTCGCAACGTTCGTCCCACAGATTGACCCGCTGGGAGTGAGCGTGGTACTGCGGCGGGAACAACAGAACATCTTGTCAGGACTCGGGACTCCGCCAACGTTCACGCCTGTTTTCTGTTATGTTCCCGTGTTTTATGACCATGTAGACACTGCTGCGGCAAAACATGGTTGCCTTGTGTGCAGTAAGCAAAACTGCTATAAGCTGGGACGGATTCAGATAGATTTTTGCCCTTTTGTTGTTGTTCTCGCCGTCTGCACAAAAAAGAAAGGCAGAAGGTGCAGCTGGTACGAGGGTGATTATTTCCACCTGTGCAGTGTTGCTGCGTGCATAAACGAAAACATATGGCCCTTCAGTCAGGCACGGCATAGACCAAAGAGTGGAGAACAGCTATGGCACGTCCAGAACAGCTTGGCTCCCAAGGCTGCCTCCGCTGCTTTTGGTGCTAATCAGAGGGGGAAAGCTAAATGAGAAAAAAGGGATTTTGCAGAAGAGAACACTAGTTCTCTGTTGCTCGGGCTGCCTGAAAATAGATAGGGGGTGGGGGGTTCTCCCCTCTACACATTTTTAATGCATGCTGCCAATGATTGTTTCCCGCTATAATAAATGAAATTCGAAATTGTTTAACATGGTGCCGTTCGATATCGTCCATATATAACAGAATTGGTTGACATTTTGCATGGGTGAATATTTCTAGCGATTTACCTGGCTGTAGTAGCTCTGGTCCGTCTTGTCATTGTGACTTGTGTTCTGGACGGGATTGCAGCGTTGTTCGTTTTTTTCCCCACATTTACAAATACTGGTAATTAAAAGAGGTATACATGAAATTCTGTATATTAATAGTAATTAAAAGTTATACGCCACAAGCTGTTCTGTTGTTTCCACGAACTGTCACTCTAACCCATACTTGTACTCCAAGCGGGTGACAAACATTGCGGACAAAAATGTCTTCATGGACAAGTAAAATGGAAATGCGGCGCTGTCACCGCACCCCTTAATTAGCGTGTGCCTTTCTAATGCGTTTTTATAAGATGCAGCTGATTGTTTCAAGAGTAAGAAATAACATATTACCATAATCAATCACGTTTATGTTACATTTCTTGCAAGCCTCAGTGTTGCTGCAGTCCAGAAAATCTGGATGTCCGAAGCGTGAGCACGCGAAGGGAGTAACAAACAAGAGAAAAGTACTCTGTGACAAGCTGAACAGCTGTCGCCTTGCAGACGAAAAGACAGCAGCCGGCGACCACCGAACAACGCGTTTCCCCCCTTCAAATCGTCGGGGCAGTCTGCCGGTCGAACGGCGGGTCTCTGGCAGACGATAAGACAAACGTCGACAAAAATGAACTCAGTAACTACTCTACGTTTAAACCGAACTTGCTGGACACGTGCTGGCGCGTATGGTTTTATAAGTAAAAAAAAATTTTACCCAGCCCTCGTCTTAGCGCGATAATTGCAGCACGCGCGCAGCGAAAAAACCACGCGCCCAAGGGGCGGCCGCCCCCGCGTACTCCCGCGGAGGGGAGAGTGCAGCGCTGCCCTCGCCCGGCAAACTTTAGCTTCGCCTCCCTATAGGAGGACAACGGTACGTCTTCTTCGTCAAAGTTCCGGCACATGACGTCATCATAGCCCCGAAACGCCTCGCTTCGCATCGTCGCTATAGCACCCATAACGTCCTGTGGCCAACTCCTCACCTCTCTGAACATTTGGTGGGGAGGTTTCTTTGATGTTTTCTTGAGAACTAGTATTTTTCAGTGTTATATATACGTATATTTGACGGACATTTGATGTCTGGTTTGCTGACGGGTGTAATTCTTTGTACTTTGATGCGTATTGTGGTTGTTTTTTCAGAATATATGTTCATTTGTGCCATCTGCAAGCGCCTTCGTCAAGTTATTGGCACTTTGGCAGGTCCCAGTCGCCGCTGTATACCTGAGAAGAACCCGCGGGGGTTTTCTTCCTCATGAGCGCCTGACTCAAGAAACCTCCAGACGCCCTTTTATTTTAACACACTGAAACTGCTTTGGATATGGCTAAAAATATCCCTGACGTAATGAAAAAAAAAATAGTCTGGTGTTATTGCATACATTTCAGGAATACTATACATTGCCACTAGAAGAAGGATGCAGAAGTACCACGGATCTTTCGAAATTTATTTGCATCGATAATAAGCTAGAATATTGTCTCAATACGCAGCGAGGGAGCAACCTTCTGTGTTCACTTTTGCTAGAATATACGGCGGTCCTCGAATGTTGTAAATACAAATTTTTCGCATCGAAGGAAGTAGCAGACTTACAGTCATCGTACTGCAGGGGGTGTTTAGTGTATATTCGAAATTTGCTCAAGAATACGCCGCAATTTCCTTCAAAGTGTTCGAATAGCAACACCTCCTCATGAGCCGTCTCTCCTGCAGAAAAAATATTTTGGCTCACATACATTTCACCATTAAAAAATAAACATTACGAACTTCGACATGCAACAGGTTCCCATTTCAGTTTATCCTGAATGGGTTCACGCAGAAATACCTGCTTATTCACGAAACCGCAGTCGCTGTGCCATCAGGCAAAGAGGCACTATTGGTCCCTTGTTTCGACTAATACGCGTCGAATAAAGCTCGATTGCTCGCGTAAGATGAAGCTCAACAACTTGATGTTCCTAAAAAAGTACGTTCTCAGTCTGAGTGTTACGGAAGGTTATAAAGCTGTGTTGACGGCGCCTCCATTTCATCCCATTGTGACGCTGTTGGCTAATGAGATTAAGCGCCGGAAAACTAGACATACCCGTAAAACGTTTTTCATGAACACACTACCTGGCAAAAAGATATTTGAATTATCCCACAAAATCTCCAAGCTCTCTTGAACAGTTGTTTTGAAATATTCACAGTACAATTGGCACGTGTTATACCACTGTGTTCATGTAGAAATGTAGCTAGAAAGGTTGCTTGTAGCGCCAACAACACTTGTATACTCCCCTATTAAATTAAATTTGCCCTCTAAATAAAAATATTGTTTAATGCTCTGTAAATAACGCTGAAATCGCGGATAATGTGCGGAATCGCTTTTTGCGGAAGCATTTTAGATTTCTTTGCCCAATAAAAAACCTAGATTAATTTGGTATTTCTTTTCTGTTTAAGTGGCAAAATCTACATTCCTAATTGAACAGAGGTAAATTTACGCCAAACATTTAGTAACTCTGTGTACCCAGCGGAGATTTGGCTACATGGCGCACTGCAATGTTATTGCAGGATGGTTTCTACTTCCGAGGATAGCGCACGTGTCGGGCAATGAAAGCGTAGCAACACGGAACTGTATAGACACGGGGGTAAGACATATATAGAAAGGTTCAACATAGCTAGTTGCTGCGATGTCTTCTTGTGGCCCTGCTATCGGTGACCCATGGCCGCAGGGTAGATGCTTGGAGTCTCGCCCAGAGGGCGCAACGGCGTCATAGCTGCGTTGCTTTGACTGACAGTAGTCAGCGCGATCCGAGGCTCCCTGGCGCAAAGCACAGGTGCCTCGATTAGCGTGCAGAGTGGCTGGTATACCCGTTTACAACTTAAGCACGGCACCACTGCATGTAAGGTATCACTCCGCCGAAGCGCCGGACCCGTGACGTCAGGGCGCGCGCGTTTTGAAAGAGGATCGCGGTAAATGCGTGGCATAATCTGTTTTTCTCACCGAGTTTGTTTGTCGTCACTGCAGTAATTTATAGGCAGATTAAGTCCGAAAAGTCATGGAAACGACTCGTGTTCGGTGTGGTTATTGTGTACGTGCGCTGGCGGTGATTGCGATCGGTTGTTTATCTTGGGTCTCTCATTTCAGAACTGATCGATTGTCCACACCTCACCCCACCAATTCGTGGACGGTGCGAGATTTCGTAATTATGACATACGAATGAACAAATAAGTTTTATATAGGGCGTAAAGGAGCGAGTGCGTCGTTAATTTATATGAGACTCACCATGTTACAAAGAGTATATACGTACGTGATGTGTGGTTGTGTGGTTTTGACATGGAGCTTCACTGAACAGCAGAATGCAGAGTGCGACAGGTGATTGTCGGCAGGCCTTCCATCTGGATTTACCACTAGGGCACTACCACAGGTGCATGAAGACATTTACAGTGCCCGTACACACTTTTGTTCAATGTTTCCTCCACATTATCACAATAACGCACTGCTAAGAACCTCGATATCTCACATTTCTCTCTGAAGTATGCTTTACAGTCCAGATGTTGAAACAGCTGCTTACACTTCTATTCAGCTGCTTATTTATATACGTGAGGCACTTTCGACCAACTTCACACTCAGTCTTCTTTATCACATTAAAACAAAGTTGCATTTAATGAAAACAAAGTTGCATTCAATGACCTCCCCATGCCCGTAATATGAGTCACATTTTATCGTGTCTTACAATAAGCCTGAGATTATTATACATGCTTTCGTTATAAGCAGTGTACTTTACATGCACGAAAATCGCAACGGCTGCTTTTTTGATACCATTCAACACGACACCAAGCCAGGGATGTGTTGCAAAATTGCAACTGCACCGTAAATTGTAATTTTTTAATTACATATTACATACATTGAATTACACTGCAAGCTATGACTTGAAATCACATTCAAGCACATAAGTAGCATATGATGCCACTTAGAACACTGCACGGATTTCCTTTATACCTTACTTTCAAATGCTGCCGTTGCAAAGTGGCTTAGTGAGATTGTTATACAAGTCGTTTTTTGCCTCAGCACCTCGGCAAATCTTCATTCCCAGCAGTGTCAAATAAAATAAAATCACCAAACAACGAGAAATATAGTTGCAGGTCACGCAATGCTGCAAGACAATTTCAAGCTTATGCGCAGAAGGTTCCTACTCATCAGGCACAACGCCACAAATTAGACGTAAAGAGAACAAAACGACATGAGCACATTTTGTACAGCAGCCAGTTATCGTAGCAGCCATTTAAAAAAATTTTCTGTACTGCCGCGAGGCACAGTGCTCTCGTTGAAGCTTGTCGCTGAAAGTTTCAGGCAGTCCGATAACTTAATCTGACAGCCTTGCCGGGGTGGTATTCAGCTTATCTTGTGCATTGCTGCAACATGTTGGCATTCGTTCCAAGGGTAAAAGAGTGTATTGTGGAAAGGCAGGGCACACATGGTAGCAACGTCAAAAATTTGTTAGTTGGACAGTAAGTTAGCCTGCTAAATGGAGTCGTGCGGACAGAACAGCCATTCTTATAGAAAAAGAGACTTCCTTAAAATTGTTGACTGCAAGCTTGGGCAGATGGTGGTTTTCCCTTGGTCGATGCAAAAATGAGCGGGAAGTTTTTCTGTTTCCTTTGCGTGCATTCCCCCGACAAGGCGCAAGCTCGTACTGACCTGTTTGCTTCCCCACAAACAGTACCACGTAATGTAACGGAAAAAGTATTTCTTCTTTGTGAGGGGATATTAACTGCGTAAAGTGTCAGTGACAAGGGAGAGCAGAGCCAGACACTCTCAGCTTGTACACTAATGTTCATTTTGTGGGACAGTGATAGAATCCATGTGGACCCGGGACGTCAGTGGGGTGCCGCCCCGCAACACATGGCGGAATGGCACGTCTCAAGCTCACCTGGACCGCTTCTGCGTTACCGGGGACTTCTTGCAGTGGGTGGTTAGATGCGGTGTCGCACGTCTTGTCTGACCATGGACTAGTGTCTTTTCTTTCTCCACATTAATCAGCTTGGCTCTTGTCGAAAGAAAGACCAGCAATCACCAGATAACGAATCCTGACGCTGTTCACAAACCTCAACTCGTAGAATAAGTAAACAAGACCATTGGAAACCTTGAAACCAACACTGCAGACGTGGCCGCATGAAACTATTTTAAGGCAAGAATTGAGCGTGAGGCCACAAAGATAGGTAGGCGAAGGCAGCCGAGCATAAAGTTACAAAGCGTCGCCTCAATATTACAAGATTGTCTTTTCAATAATGCAAGATTGTGTCACCATCCCCCTTAGTTTTATGTTTCATGATCCTCAGCCCTACATTGTTGACCAGCCATGTAAACAACTTAAGTATTGTTGCACAAAAAGTTAATTTTGCTGCATAAAGCAAACATAGTGGGACGGTACAAAGGTGGCAAGCTCGCTGTAGGCCAGACCGCTATTCAACATTTGGTGGGCTCTTAAAAGAGCCGTTTGGAGCTTCGGAGCTGAAGACTGCAACATGGTAAGCCTCACTCCATTTGCTCGATGCCGGAGACGTCGTCATCTGCACTCCCACAGCTGTCGTCGTCTTCCTCAACAAGGCTGATGATGATTGGCTCCACATGGTCGCTGAACCCACGCGCCTCTCGGCACTTGTCATCAATGCCAATGACGTGCTCAACAGCCTTGGCCCAGTTGCTTGGAGATACATTCTCAGCTGCTGTGATGAGGAGCTTCCGCACACTGTCAATCTTGAAGTCAGTGTTCAGCCTAGCAACTTCACCTTTCATCTGCGCCCAGATCAGCTCGATGGAGTTAAACTCGCAGTGGTATGGTGGCAACCTCAGAACATCGCACCCAGACTTTTCTGCCGCGACATCAACTCTGAACTTCACAAACTGGTCTTTCACTGGCGCCACCAGTTCAAGAAGCTGCTTCTTTGTCAGCGTTGCATCATACGGGATACCTTTTGATGTCAGCCAGGCTGGTATGTCAGGCTTGCGTCAGGACATGGTCGGGACATTCTCCAGACACCTGGAGTGGTAGGACGCGTTGTCCATGATGACAACACTACCATGGGGCAGCTTAGTGAAAACGGAGTCAAACCAAGCCTCGAAATGCTCGCCGTCCATTTCCTCGTGATAGTCTCCTGACTTCGTTCCTTTGAAGAC
Source organism: Haemaphysalis longicornis (assembly GCF_048455015.1). NCBI lineage: Eukaryota > Metazoa > Arthropoda > Arachnida > Ixodida > Ixodidae > Haemaphysalis > Haemaphysalis longicornis. The sequence continues at coordinate 70,724,362 of NW_027526407.1, read as the reverse complement.
GGACAGACAGCCGTCAACAAAGCCGTCCTCGTTGCCGATGTGGGTGACTACCAGCCGCGCTTCTCTTCCGGATGGCTGTTTGAGCCCAATCGTCAAACCACGCAGGAAAGCGTCCTCAGACGTTTTCACTGTATCGTCCCTCCAAGCCTTCGTCACGGTGTGGCCAGCGTTTACCCAAGTTTCGTCTGTGTAGAATACCTTGCGATGCTGCTGCCTGTACTCAGCGATCTGACGAACGTACCTCTGCCGCCAAATCAGCACGTCCTGACGCTCGATCATCATCGAATTTCGTTCGCGTTTCTCGAAGACGAAGCCGATGTCACTCAGGAGGCGGCGGATGGTCCACGTTCGAAGGCTGGGAAGATGCTCACTCCTCCGAAATTCTTGCGCAATCTTCTGTGCAGTAGGAGGCTCGTTGCGCCGGAAGAGGTCGTGCACAATGTTTCTCAGCGCGCACAAAGTGAAGCCGTCATACATCGCAGTGCGGCGTTTGCGGTTCTCGCTTCCGGGCCTTTTCCGCGAAGGTGTTGTCAGCTTCCCGCCCGTCACCTTCGCTTTGGATTTGATGTACAAAATCTTCCGGAAACTGACACCGGTGTACTCACTTGTCTTGCGGCACGTTTCTTTCACGCCAACGTGCTGGTGCTCCCCTCGCAGCTTCATGTAGACGTTCAAAAGTGTCTGCTGAACGTGGCGACAAAGAACAATGCCGCTGCAGTTCTTCCTGTACAGATACTTCGGCGTTGATGGGCTCTGAGGGGGAGGTGACTCGCCCCAGACCGCAAACGCGACGAAGAATCTGGAGTCGAAGAAACAGTAACAAATGCGGCTGCAGGTGGTACTGCGTAGTCATGCTCCGCCAAAAAATCGACCTCGTACGAGACGTCCATTTTGGAGAATGAGATGGTGGAAAATGTGGGGACAAAAATACAATGCGTGAAGCAAAGGGGCCACTATACGCTAACACATCGTAATTTCAAAGCTAGTGAATAATGCATACGTGTGTAAAATACAACACGTAAGCCATAAAAAGTAAACTGAACTTTGTTATTTTTTTAATAATGCTCTCTTTTGTCATTTTTTCACCGGGTTTTGACTGGGAATGGCAATTTTTTATAATATTTTTACGGTTTGATACACGGTAGTTGTGGTAATGTATCTCACATGGAAATTTTAAAATCCCAAGAACATTCAGTTTACTTGTTTTGTTTTTTGGGGTTCTTTTATTTTGTGCTTCCAAAAACAGTCCCAGTAACGCACTCTTTGCGCCGAGCGGAGGAACAGCCGGTTGCGGTGATGAGGCGCAAGGTGCGTTCTTAAGTTGTAAGCGGGTATAGTCCGCCCGATCATGGCGGCCCCCGAATGAGGAAAATACACCCGGGCTATCCGGCGCAAACTTGGGTGACTGAAGACGGGGCATGCACGTGTGGCCGGCTCTACGGCGCGGGCCCCACGGCGCCGGCAGAGCCGGCGACGTGCCGTCACCATAGCATCGTCGCTGTGCTCGTTTGAGCATTGCCCTCACTAAGCGCACCCCGAGGTTCACATGGTCTTACTTCATTGTGGCGTTTATACGGTCTGTCGTCTTCCCCTCTCTTCAGCGCGCTCTTTGGTCGCTCTTCTCTTCTGAAGTATCGAAGAGCTCCAATTCTGTGCTGCTCGAATTCATTATTTGTCTGCGAGTTGCCGTATTTATTTATTTATTTATTTATTTATTTATTTATTGATTTATTTATTTATTTATTATTTTTATTTCTCCGGGTTACCCCTAAAGGCCCTCTGGACGAGGGTATTACATAAGGGCCAGGGCCAAGAGAACATAATACGAAAATACGGAAAAAATACAGGACGGAGTTTAACCAATAATTAGATACAACAAAAGGAAAAACCATAAATACAACCTACAGCCATACGGCGTTTTGCAATCGCTAGACAACAGGATAAATGTGAAGATAGCACGCAAGAGCTCTAAGAATTTGAATCTTTTTTGAAGATAATATGGGCTGGTTGTTTAAAGACAATAACGTAAAAACAAAAAAAGAATATAAGAAGTGGCAGTATATCCTGAACAAGCCTGCGCCAAAAAAAAAAGAACAATGAATGCAAGCTCAACTATAAGGAGTAATTCGATGGTTAAAAAGTACAGGGAAAAGGATTATTTTAAAAAAATGTAGTTAGTGAAGGTACCGCGCAAGGGCTCCAAGGGTTTATTATGATATTTTTCTGCGGTAACATGTGCTGGCAAGTACTTCCACTCAACAATTGTGCGCGGCATGAATAATTGGGCGAAACGAAGTGAATGACAGAGTGGGCGTTTCACTTTGTTGACGTGATCCCGTCGTCCAAAGAGAAGAGAGGGACATTCAAACAAAACTTTCATGCGGTGAGGGGTGGTTGTAAAGCTTGTTAAAAGGGAATAACCGCGAATATTTACGACGAAGGGCCAAATCCACAAGCTCAGCAGTTTTTCAATTTACGGATGGTGGAAGAAGAAGAATGATCAGAGTAAATAAAACGAGCAGAACCGTTTTGCAAGGATTCCATATTTGATACCATGTAAGCTTGATGAAGCTCCAACAAGGCGCTAGCTTACTCCGGTATAGGGCGAATTAAAGGGATGAAAGGCATATATTTTAACTGTGATGGAGTGTGTTTTATAATACGCTTCAGCAACCGGAGAGACCAGTCAGCGCTTGCATGAGTAAGTTCGACGTAATGCTTGCATATTAGACCCCGCTGAGAGTGAATGCCACGGTACTTGTCAGAAGATATGCACTCGAGTGGCTCATTACTCAAAGCCTAATAAGTATGGATACGGTTAGCAGAGTTAGTTAAAGACATAAGCTTAGTCTGAGAAACATTTTGCGTCATAAGCCAGGTTGAACACCAGAGATTAATTTCGTCCGGATCAGAATGCAGGGTAGAACAGTCGGAATCAGAGGAAGTGTCACCGTATACTACGCAGTCGTCTGCAGACAGTCTAACTTTGGAAGACACAAAGTTGGGGAGATCATTAAACATAGACGAGGAAGTGTAGAGGCACCAGGGCGCTTCCCTAGGGGACGTCAGCGGTTACCCGCAGAGAGATAGAATTTACATTTATAGCGAAGGTGAATTGCGACCTTGAGAAACGAAAAGCTTTTATCCGTGTAAGAACATCCGTGTGAAGATTAAGTTGTGCTAGCTTTACTAATATACTGTCTTGATGAACACGGTCAAAGGTTTTAGCGAAATCCAAGAAAACAGCATCGACCTGATAACCGGCATCCATAGATTTATGAATATCATGAACAAAACCGGCCACTTTGGTGTCGCAGGAATAAACCTTACGGAAACCGTGCTGACAATTAGAAATGATGCTGGTTTTTTCAAATAGTTCATAATTTGTCTGTGTATGACATGCTCTAAGAGCTTCAAAATGGTACTGATCAGGGGAGTGGGCTTTTAATTCAGCGGGAAAGAGCAGTCACTGGATTTGAAGAGGGAACAAGCTTAACTGTTAGCTAGACTACAGTAACAGTTCCAGTAGACAACGGCTGGAGAAACAAAGTGCTTAAGGAGGGACTGACAAACAGTTATACGAATTTAAGGATTTTATCATTAAATCCTGTATTATCGGCGGTTGCAGAAATTTTCAGTTTCTGCAAAAAGCACAAAAGGCCCGCTTCGCTGAGCGTAATCTCCAGCATAGCTGTACCGTATGAACTGTTCAAAACGGAGTGGATGAAATATCTTCTCTTGTAAAAACATAAGAAAAAGCCTAATTTAGAAGCTCTGCGGATTCAGATTCGGGGACTGAAACGCCGCTGTTTTTGTTTAAAAGTAGATCTTTATTACTTGTAAGGTTTGCAACGAGGGAGAACCTGCGTGGGTTATTTAAAAAGATCGATTATAAATAATGGAAAAATGGCAAGACGCCTGTAAGTGGTTTCTCGTGTTCTAGAAGTGATATTTTTATTGCACTCGGACTGAGGTACTAGAGTTCATAAAGTTGAAAATGGTTATGCAAGTCATGGCGTGCCGATACCGTGTATAGAGGTGGGGTAAAGTAACGCCAGGTGGTGAGATTTTTGGGCGCTAACGTTTCGGGGAGATCTTGGGGTGAGCTGTGGCAGGATTGCAAGGTCCGTGTCATAATGTGCTGGCTTTCGCCTTTCGTGGAATGTGGGTCAATGAGATGCCTGAGCAAACATGTTCTGCGAGCGGTGAGGGTACCTTGGATGCTGTCACATCTCTCAAGGCAATTTTCTTTGGAGTGGCGATTGGCGTTTAGGCACTGCAATTCTAAGGTGGAGCTTCCGGGTACGATTTTATCGTTAACATGGCTTTTTGAGTCTGCGACGGGTTTTAGTCGGTGACGGATAAAAAATTTTCATCTACGCGAGTGGTTTGAAAGTTGGTAGGAATAATGTGTTTCTCTGACTGTTTAATTAATGTTATCTTTTCGATCACATCAAAAACTGGTTGGGGTCTATATGGGGCACGAAGAATCGGGTTTCGGAAAGGCATCTAAGTTGGAGAGACGACGGACTTATCTTGAAGTTGTAAGGACGATTTCGAATGGTGAGCTCAATTATATCGTGATCGAATCGAAGGTTCCTGCCAGTTGATGTCCACACTACACTTAGGGGCCCATAAATAATGACCGATGTGGAAATGCGCCTGGGTGTGCTTTTATGGTCACCCAGAGATCCGTCCCGAAACACAGTATAGAATGGCCACGTCGAACAATAAACCAATCTTCTTTCAACGTAAACGTGGCAGCCATATTGCTCGGTATTGCCGGAGCCACTGGGTTTCTCAGTGCCAGAACAATACTGCCTAATTTCTGTACGACGTATACGACGCTTCACCCCTACCACTCAGCCACCCCCCTTAGACACAGTCGTTCCCACCTCCTGAGTTGGTGGGAGTCGTTCCCACTGCCACCGCGCCCTCAGTCGTGTTCTCGTGTCCGCCCTTCTCCGCACCCCAAATATGCGCCCAGTTCACCGGAAAACTAGGCAAATCAGCGCAAGGAGGTGACGCTGCATTTGCGACCCTACCAAGAAATTTTCTGTATACGATCACTAACAAGCAAAACTTACTCCATGTTCATGTGGACGGTATACCCGTGCACACACCATTGACACTGGTACTCTGGTGTGCGCAATAATTTCACACCGGCCATCTCAAATTCGGAAAGAAGTCCTACCTGCTACATGTTACGCCGATGTCGCCGATAACGAAATTACGTACGTTGTCTCTTTGAATAGCCCTTGTTACGATCAGTGACTGCCATACTGCCGGTTTGTTCATCTGCGTATGTGTATGTATGTGTGTACGTGGATGTAAGTGTATATATCTATATTTCTATCTTTTTCACACAAGTACTCGAGTCGAATGATTTACTTTACTTTATCCGTATGTACGAAATTGTACTTGTACAAGTATCAATTTGTATTCGCCCATGATTGTGCACATGTTTTGTATTTTAGCAAGTGTTACTGCTTATATATTAGTTGTGTATTTTTATTGCTGCCCCTCATATGTATTAAGTGTTTTTTTGCGTTTGTATCTGTACTGCTTACAGGCTTAGGGTACCCAGGCCTCGTCAGGCTTAACCGCCTTTTGCCTCGGTCCGCTCTTTTCTATGAAAAGAAAATAACCTTCACTTCACTTCACTGTTTGGAAACACTGTGCCCATGATGTGATCATCGGACAATATTTTCTTGTAGTGCATTCCGCCCTCTGAACACCTGATGTGTATTCGCACTTTCCAGCAACGGCGGCGGCGCCGCACGCCTTTTTTCCCAAGCTGTTTGTGGATGATCGGCGTCCCGGGCGAAGGCACCCGGAGCGTTCGGAAAGTGGTGATTGAGAACGCAAAGCCAAAAAGCAATCGCATGTGCTGTGTACCGCAGTGTAGAAATCGCTCAGTGCCGGGAAAAGCCAGCGTTCATACCTTTGTTAGAGATTAGAAAGCCCGAAAGGTTTCGATAACTATGCTCCGCATTAGAAAAGGTGTCAGCAACACACTGGGGTTTGCAGTAGTCACTTCACGAAAGCTGGGCCCAGCCTACGGTGTAACGCGCGGTTTCGACACTGGTGACGCTATCTCGATTCACCAACGTCCACACAGTGCATCCCATGCCGTGTGGGTGGTTATCCAAAAGGAGGTCGACAAGATGGCACAGAGGGACATCATCGTACCATCCCCCATCCTTTGGAACCTACGTGTCATACTTGTTAAAAAGTTGGAGAGATCATGGCGCTTCTGGTTGGATTATCGCCACTTGACTGAGGTAACAAAGAAGGGCGTGTACTCCATTCCCAGTATTGATGACGTAATGTCGTGTCTTTACAGAGCCCTGTACGTTTGATCTATCGACTTTAGAACACGCTATTCGGAAATTTTCGCCTACAAAATGGAGCTGGAAAATCTGATTTTATCACACCCAATGGCCTGTACTAGTTTAAGGTGTAGCCATTTGGAATGTGTAATGCTCCCGCGAATTTCAAGAGAATGTTTCATGTTCTATTGCAGGAACGATCATGGACGATCCGTCTTGGTTACTTCGACGACGTCGTTGCTTTACCCCTTCATTCAGTTCCCATATCGTCTGTCTCAACATTTTCTCATTTTTTATCTGTGCAGGCCTGCTGCTGATCTACTCCAAGTGCCGTTTCGGCCCTCGTGAAATACCCATTCGTGGTCACCTCCTTGACGCTAGAGGAGTACAGCTTCATCCTGACAAAATATTTGCTGCGAATCATTTCATAGTGCCGCGCACGACCAAACACGTACGCAGTTTTATCGGGCTCTGCCGAAAAGTTTGTCGTTTCGGTCAGGACTTCACAAAAGTCGCCCGGCCCCTTTCCACACTCTTTAAGAAAGATGTCCTGTTTTCCTTGTACCACGGCTAAGTCGCAGTTTTTACCAAATTACCAAATTAACATCGCTCAATCTCCCTCTTCTAACGCTATTATAAATACCAGACGCGCTAATCATATATTGCATTTCGTAAATAACTTGAGGACTGCGTAATTCTCGGAAAATATCAAAATTATTAGAAGAACTTAAGAATATGAATATTCTATTTGTCCCAGAACTATGTCACAATTGGTATAGGCGATAAACGCAAAAACAACACTTACAATACGTTTACAAACAAAATAAGGTACGTTCGTACAGCAATAACAACAAGAAAGTTGTCCATTTTGCACGATTCTCATGTGTAGGAATCAGTCTGTAACATACTTTCAAAAGGAACATTTTTGTAAAGACAATCTTAAGACAACACCGCTAAAACTACTCTTTAGAGACCGCTTTGCCGTCTAGAAGTACGAATACTTATTATATTATGCTTATTAATTGTCTCTTTATTGGTCGTAAAGTAAGCCGAGATATTTCAGGTCCTGTATAAAAGCAGCTGCTTGACAATCTTAGTGTGCGTAGTTAACATTTATTTCATATAATATGGGTCTTCGAAACAATATACGACTTCGGGGGAAACCAAGCCAGGAAATATAGCTGAGTTTACGGCATGTTCTGCAAATGTACAGCGAAACAAATTTTCTTTTATGTGACACGATGCTCAGTACAAAGTCAGTTGTTCTCTTCCCAACTGACATTTGTTTAGGCTTTCTGCGATGCAAAATCAGACCAAAAACTACATAAACCATTTTAATATAAGCCCACCAAAATCACAGTAAAATAGTTCCTTCGTGCATCTTCAAAATAGTTGCCTGTTGCTCGCTATACCTTTTCAGCAATGTTCGACGCACTCATATAGTATTTCTAGTGGTATGTATATGTCACATCTTCCTGAGAGTTAGTTCTCTACCATTGTATGATTCTCAGCGGTATTCTACACCTACGATTGTCTGAGACGTTTTCGCACAGGGAAAAATAGCTAGTAAAGATGCTTACGTGTTTGAGCTGTGTAGTTCTTATCGTCAATTGTGAAGGTTTCTGAAACATAGAAAGGAGACAAGAAAGTGTGTTACATATCTGCTTAACAAATCTATAGCCCTGTTGTTCCGGACCTGCACAATGTCATCGTACGGCGAGGTGTTTTATGCGGTCAGAATTGTACATATTCTCGATGTAGACACGACAACACGCTGGTCTCAATACCCAAGTGGCGTGCAGCAGGCTCAACGGACTATACTTCTGTTGGCGACACCAGGTTCGACTTAGCTTGCATCTGCGCGTTCTTGGCCACCCTTACACGACCAGCCTGCCTTTGTTGCAGTTTTTTGCCACCGCTCCTACAGAGGATGCTTGGGCCACAAGGAGCGTTGTTGGCGGAACTGACAGCGACGCGCATGCCGAGCGGGGTTTACTCAGCGCACGCCGCTGCTGCGTCTTCCTCCGTCTGCTGTGTCTGTGTGTAAAAAATGGCTGCTTCTTCTTTCATAGGAATCGGTAAAACACGAAAGTGAAAGGTGCCTTCACAGGAGCATTTGAATGTTTATTGGGCATCGATATAAACTTCGACATCGCTGTTTTATATTTCGTTGGTATAGCACCGTTACACGCACCAACAGTAGACACTGGATTACACGCGCCGGTGCGTTCCGTAAATCCGATTGAAACCCCAGGCGCTCGCAAAATGTGCGAAAGAAACCGAACGGGTTGTCAGCGAGTCGTTTGGGGAAGTCAAAGTCCGCTACAACAACAGGAGCATGAATTGCGGGTGGGCAGCAGCCTTGTGGGTGTGCTCGGCGAGCGACGTCCAGCTGGCGGGTCGCCTAGGCAAAGATGTGATCACACACAATGGACCTGCTCCGTGGCGTGTACGCGAGACGCTTGCGTTACAGCTTGTGGAACGCGGCGGCGGCGTTCCACAATCTGAGCGGTGTTCCACATAGGCGGCGGACGGGTGAACACAGCACTTCCGCTGCTACACACTGCCCTATCGAGGCGCCAACTATCTTCGCTCCTTAGCGTCATGACAAACTACTTTGCTTCACCTCTCCTAGATGGCAGCACCATCTGAATGGACAAGTCAGAGGGAAGGACATAAGGCGCGTTCGTACAGCTACCCGGGCATGATTTCATGGCTCAGTCCGTAGACCGATTAACACCTCCCGTTGCGGATATAGTGATCGTGGGCTCGAAACCTAGCGCCGCCGCGCCAATGGAACTTTTTCTGGTGATATCATTTCCGTGACGGATATGACGTCGGTGAGGTTTGTGTCCCCGACATAAAACACTTTCGTTTAAAAAACTCGTCATTGTTCTGTCAGAAGATACGTGCCACCGCGTGTAGTGCGATGTACTTTTATGCACCGTTGTTGGTAGTTGGTCGACGGCGGCGACGGTTTGATTTCTTAGAGGTGCTTTTGTCGTTATTAAAGTTGCCATGATTTGAGGAGAATGACCAGACTGAACAGAGAGTGAGCGGATGGTTGTTCGCCATCGAGGTGTGTATTTTCCAGTATAGTCAATATCAATATTGATCAATATTTTACCCGGCGCTATTGTTGGTTCCTTCTGGATGACGCCATCGATCTACTGCACAGGCAATTACGAAATGCCAGCAAGCGTGCGGGAGCTGCGTAACGCCGCGTCAGAGAGTAGGAAGACTGGTCCCCGATGGGCAAAGCGATAGGCCACACCACGGCGTTTGTGTGAGTCGATAAGCGAATCACAAACGACTTTTTTTCGTTAATCAGCGAACCAAAATATCAGGATCAATACTGGTTGAGAACCGGGACCAAATCACAACGTCCAACATGAAAGCCGCCACTTTAAACTATGATGGCGCCTGTGACACAAAACGGATAATATAAAGATACAACGAATGGAGATGAAGGTGGCGTCAATCAGACCAAAGGTGACGCGGGGCACGCAGGGACAATCAATTAGAAAACTAAGTACCGAGTGACTCAACGACACAGCGTTGGACGGGACAGCCATCATCCTACCAGCTGTACCAGCAGCCGTGAGAGAAGCGATCAATGGCATGGTGCTCGTTCAAACGCAACAGACACCTGGCCCCCGCGTTGCGTATGCGGCAGAGACTTAGCGCCTTGTGCCATCGTTCGAACCCCTTTCTTCAGGCTCATCTACCGTCGACGCGCCGATTCGGCCAGTCCTTGACTTGGCTAACATTTACGGCTGATCGGAAAGGCTGACCTCCTACAACAAACTATCCAGGTTGGAACGCCCGGCCAAACCTTAGTACGATTTCCTGTTATCAGTGGACAAAATATTGGTGCTGTGGAAAGACAGATTAAAACGTGAATTTACGTCAATATCAGGAATGAAACTTCTCTACTGTGATATAGAAGCCAATTGGCGCAACCGAGGTGAACCTATTGAGTCTTACTTGTATCAAACTCCCTAAGATCACCGGTGCAACATCAGCGACAACGCCTGCGTTGAGTACATCATCACCGACCCTGAATGATTCAGACACAACTCAAGCAGTGTGCGTGCGCACGAACAAAACACCCAAACAATTGCTTAACTGACCCAAGCGCCTAGAATACAGTCTAGAAAACGAGGTTTCGCCGGATTCCCGCTAAACCGCCAAGCACTCCATTGACATTCCTAAGGGGCCCTTTGAAGTGGCCGAAGATCTTACCAAGGCAACCGGCGTCAACATGCCCAACGATCGCCGGGTCATTCGCTCGCGCACACAGAGGAAGAACCCTCTTAAACAAAAAAGATAAGTCGCGGCAGGGGCGGATCCAGCGACTCATTTTAGGGGGGGCGGTCACTTGAAGTACAAATGAAGAGGGGGAGGGTGACTTTTGTCTTTAGTAGTTACTATTACCAAAGGAACCCCGTCAGAGAATAAATACTGTTAATTTTTGCTCACAGTGGTTCTACTTGCTTGCTCATCTTCAATCGTGCGTTGCATCGTTTTAACGAGTAAAAGAGAGCGAGAGCAACTTCAACGTGCAGAAGCATCACAGACGACGAAAATTAGCAAATGGCGCAGTGCTTAGGCATATTTACGTAAGCCTTACAGGGGACTTTCAGCGTAATACTTTAAAAAGAACTGTTCATCGTGTAATCGAAAGAATGAATCACAAAGCGCGTAGCGACATGATGTCGTGCTAAGCTTGAGCAAGAGATGCTGTATCGGCTTGCGATAATCAAATCGCTTGTACTTTAGCAAAATTATTTCAGTCTATGTGACATTGCTTCACTACCTTTGAAACTCCCCAGCATAAAATCGTGGGCAGTGTTCATTTCATCAATATGAAACAACACATCCTCGTATTCTTTGTAAACGCATGTTTAGAAAAACGTACCTTGAAGTTTTATATGAATAACCTATACTGCTGCAAAAAGTACTTAATTCAATCACTGATGCATATCGTCGTAGCGGGTTCTATAGGATTTTGGTACATTCCTCGTAACTGCGTTAGAAGGGTCAGTATAGTAACTACAACCTCCAGGGTATGCTTGACTGAATACTGGCGTGACTGGCATCTCGAATACTGCAGCTAGCAATGATAGGCACGTTTCAAGTCTTCTTGTACTCAAAAACAAAACAATTAAGAGGTGCGGGTATCAAATCTGAAGTTCTAAATGCAAGCTACATATGTGCGCGTGGCCAACGCTTACCTCGAGTCGTCAGGATGGATCAAGTGGCTACTACAGTACCAGTCTTCAGATTCATGCGACTCGGCCGACGAAATCACGTGCTGGTCATGTAGTGATCACGTGAGTGTTTCGTCACCTTCGACTACATGTCACATCTCCTTCAACTTGTGCCGCAGTACTGAACCAACTGAATTACCGAACCTTCTTGCCTCGTCGGCTGACGAATGACGATAAAAGCGTACACACCGATCGGTTGCTGGAACTCAAGTGTCTTTATTAAGCGAAGAAAAATGGTGACCCCCCCCCCCGCATCCACTTTCCCGGTCCCCGATGGCGCGGCAGCGCAGGCCTGGAACACGATATCCCACGTGTCATACATCCGGCGAGTCAGGTAACGCGAACCGCCCGAGCAAGCGTGAGAAAGGCACCTTCAGTGAGCCGTGAAGTGCGCGTCCACTACAATTGTTTATTTTGATTGAAAAAAAAAAAAAAACAGAGCGGTCAGAGCGGCTGTAGCAATGCCGGCTACGCAGCGGCGGCCGCAGCTTATTGCACCGTCTGAATAAATACAAAAACACACAAAAATGTGCCAGGTCACTGCTCTTTTTGTTTAAATCTCCTGAACGACAGCATGCGCGAAGAAAGCGGGGGCACAGAGAAAGCCCAAGCACGGCTGCTCCCCCCGCCGCTCCTCGAAGCTGTCGATTAACTTGGGCCGGTTCACGGCTGGTGTACCTGCAGCTCCTCGGCTTGTAAGGGTAAACCGTGCTTGCCTAGCTCGGTTTGCGATAACCACGCTTAGGAGACTAACTTCGGTTACGCCTGCCGTGTAGCTACCTCTGAAGCAGTGAAGGCCGATCATAACAGCCGTTCTAGCCATTCGGCTTCCTCTGCGGTTAGGGAAGTCGTGTCGGGGCAACCTGACCAAGGAGGTGGCCACGGGCACTGAAGGGAGGGGGGAGAGGGGGGGATGTTGACACAGGCTTTGGGGGGGGCGATCGCCCCTACCGCCCCCCCTCTGGATCCGCCACTGAGTCGCGGTGATTTTAGTGCAACGACTACCGTCATATGTGGCTCGCAATTGCCTCATTGAACAACAGAAAGCGCGTTCCAGCGTTTCTGGACGGGGGGGAGAGGGGGGGAGGCACGGAACAAGAGAGACGGAGCAAAGGAGGAACGTGAGCGACGCGTCGCTCAAAACGTTGTGAAATCCAAACTACATGCTACCGACGCAGTGAACAAAAAATCGTCCGTGTATCTGCTCCTTTCGTTGCAAATGTCGACAAAAGACGATAGTCTTTGTCAACATTTGCAAAATAAAAGCCTCAATTCGCTTTCCCGCTCACCTCTCATGCTGTTCCTCTTGCGTCGCGCTCCTCCCGAGGTAAACACGCTAAAAGTTTCCTCAAGGCTATTGAAATTTACCGCCTTTCACTGCACCAAGTCGGTTGCCTTGATACCAGCGCTGCCGTACGGCGGAGACGGGCGGGAATTGAGGCGGCCTACTTCGATGTTTATAGTACCGCGTTTCCCTAGTTCATGTGCGTTCCAAGCAGAACGTGGAACCTATCTACTGGAACCTTTCGTAACTGTCGCCACTTGATTTCTTACAATGCCGCCAGAAGCTCTAGTATGGCGCGCGACAGCAGGCGACAGTGTTTTTTTTTGTCCAGTGGATGTTGTATTTATTTCACAAAAATGAAACATTTATGAATTTCTTTATAAAGGAACACTGTACATATCCCTTGTGTATTAATTTTCTGTCTTATATTTGCGTAATGCCTTGTTCTTGTTCACCAGTGGTGACAAGTATGAGCATTGTCACCGGACTTAGACGTTTTGATTTGGCTGTGAGTATATCAGACTATTGCGCAGACTTCGTTTCACATTGGCCGGGTGGTTGAATCGAGTCACAGACAGACAGACAGACATACACACATACCAAAATTTCTGGGTTTAAGTAGCCAAAAGAAGAGTACAGTGAAACCCGTTTATAGCGAACTGCAATATGCACCGCGATTAGTTCGATATATCCAATAGTTCGATATAGCCGAACCTGCCTATAACGAGCTTATTGTTACGAGTTCGCAATCCGCGGGAGCGACCCCGCCTCCCCACCCTCACCAACTCCGCCATACGCGTATGCAGAAACGAACACAGTACAGTAGCCATTACCATATAAAATAATCTATTTATTGCAAGTAATAAAGCTACTTTCCGCCTTAACTGCCCACGTTGCAAAAAAAAAAGCGGTGATTTTTTTTTTCACTTTCGTTTTGGCGGCTTCAACTAACATAGCATTCTCTACACGAAACATTGTTTGCACCAGTTCGAGTCTGCGTCCTCAAAAATCTAAGAAGCATTGGCGGGGCACATCGACTGCCGAAAGCGCTTCATTATAACCGTCGGATGGATTTCACTCGCGACATCATCGGGAATGCTGGCGAGCTCTTCCCAAAGTTCACCGATGCTGCTGTCATTCCGGACTCGCTGACAGGGCGGATTCCGGTGCGAGTCCCGCGGGTCGGAAACAGTTACGGAAAGTATTGGGCGTCACTTCTCTCCGTGCGAGACGCAATGTCTCAGTCGCGGCTCTTGCTTCGTGGTCGCGGCCAATCCACATCTCAATCGCCGCTCCGAGATCATGCATTTCGGCGGCCATTCTAGGCGCCCAGAGTTCGATATATCGGATGTGAACTTCGTTATAAGGAATATGTTTCCCATGTATTTCCGTAACTGAAATATTTTTGTTCGGTATATAGCATAATTCGCTCTATCCGTGTTCGTTATAGCCGGGTTTGACTGTATTGTGTTTAAAAGTATTTCATGGCAGCGAAGCTCAACGGACATGAAATACGCGCCTGCGTCGGCTTGGGGTGCCAGTGTGTAACCCTACGTCAGGAAGACGCAGGACAGGCAAAAGTATCCTATACGAAACCCCACGAACTGCTCTTTATTGGAGCGTATAGACCGGGACGCGTCTCACCTTGCGGCGAAGCAAGTGCTACCATGACTATCGACGAAGCGACAGCCGACGTTCAGATGTACGTGATACCACACAGCTTGCAATTCGCATCCCTACCTGATAAGCAGCGGTCCACGGAACAGCCTCACGTAACGATTTTAACGCGGTGACATACAGTGAGGTTTTTGAGGGGAACGAAACGCCCATGAAAACGACGGCACGCTACGTTTCATTAACACCCCCGATCGTCCCTAACGTTCAGTCTGCCTGTGGGCCAAGACGTCAACCGTTATTCCATCGAAGTATGGGGGTTTCGTCAAGCTCTACCCCAAGGGGCAGCATGCCTAGCACAGATGTATTGGTCGGCGCAAAATTTAGGGGCTAAAAAGGGCGTGAGCGCTTCATACCACGGTGCGTCGAAACCGTCGATGAGGCCTACAACCCACGCCTACCCTTCATCAACAAGTCAAACCATAATCTTGATCTCAACGAACCCGAGCAGGTACAAAGAGCGGAAATCTGTGATCCAGACCGAATGCTGGAGCGAGGCTTAAATACCACGTCAGTCAGTGACAACCGATGCCACGCGAAGAGATTAAAACGGGACCGAGCATTACTCCGCAGCAGCGAAACAAGCTGGAATGCCTTATCGATAAGTATTGCGATTGCTTCACATGTAACATTACGGAGATTGGGCACACGCGTGCCGCAGAAATGAAGATCGAAGAGACGTCGATGGCCATGTGAACTTGCGTCACAACCCACTTTCCTTCACGGACAGGGCTCACATGAAAGGGATGATCGAAGAGCAAAAGCAAGCCAGAATGATTGTTGACTCGACTTCTGAACACGCCAGCCCTATCCTCCTTGTAGTAAACACGAAAGGAGAACGGCGAATTTGGATCGATTACCCTGCACCTAACCGCGGGACGACCAGGCCAGGTACCCGCTGTTACTAAACGATGACCTGCTCGACCGCTTTCGCGAAAATCACTTCATGAGTCTTGACTTGGCGTAAGGTTAGTAAAAAATCCCTTTGAAAAGGAGCGAGACACAAGAAAGCGTTCTTCACCACTGACGCGTACTGTTTATCCGAATGCCGTTTGGGTTGGCCGACGCACCAGCGGTCTTCCTCCAGATGATCAACGCTCTTCTGTAACTTCTGCATGACTTCTTTGCACTCGCCTACATGGACGGCACCGTGGTCCCAACTGCAACTCTACACGAATGGCACGCCCACTTGCGAAAGATTCTGTGGCTCTACGGAGAGCGGGACTTAAGCTGCAGTTGAGTAACTCTTACTTCTTCTGTGATCCAGTCGACTACCTTGGTTACGGCAGTTCTGCGAAAGGGGTCCAACCAGGAGCATCGAAACTTCAGTGTGTCGCTGAATTTCCGAAGCCAACGACTGTACACAAAGTCCGCCGATTTCTGGGAGTGACAAGCTACTTCCCACAATTTGCCGAGAGGTTCCCAACCATTGCTAAGTTTCAGCCGGAACTGACTTCCAAGGCTGAAACCGAGAGGTGGGCTGGAGAGCAAGACTTCGCGTTGGCCGAGCTGCAAGGGAGACAAATCAAAAAGCCTGTACAGGCGAGCCCGCTTATAACGAACACAACGGGAAACCGAAATCACTTCGTTATATCCGCTTTTCGCTATATCTGGACAGAAAATCTATGTATACCAATGGTAACGGGAAATGAAGATTTGTTCGTTATAACCGCTATATCGTTAAAACCGGGTTCGCTATAAGTGGGCTATACTGTATTGGCTAATAACTCACGGTTGAAGTTCTCACAGATGCCAGAAAAGATGGACTGGGGGATATTCACTTACAAGAGCAAGCGAACGGGGAGGTTCGTCCAGCCGTGTACGCCAGTAGGCAGACGACTGACTGAGAGTAAAGATACCACTAAAACCAGCTGGACACTTTGGCAGTTGTGTGGGCGCTGAAGACGTTCTGCTCCTACCTAAAAGAAAAAAAAAACTTCACAGTGGTGCTTTACTGCAATTATGCGCGCAAAACCATGAGCAAAAGAACACTTCTGCATCGGAGTGGCAGAAGGTGGCTTCAACTACAAAAGAATAGCTTCGATAATGAGTATCGAAAGGGTACAACCATGGCGCATGTCGACGCACTATGCCGCTCACCACACAACTCTCCTTAGCAGACCGACGTTGTGGGCGGTCTCCAGATCTTCGCTACGAACTCAGAGGTTAAAGAAAGCCTTGCTATCGCTCAAGTTTTTGATCCCAAAATAATGCCATTAAAACAGAGATTAAGAAAAGCAAGCCCTCACAATGAAGATCGGCGCGTGCAATGCGAATATCCGTTGCGCAACGGGAAGGTGTCCAAGGAGCTTCAAGACGCGGGTTCTCTGGAAAGGCTCGTCTAGGTCGTTTTATGCCAGACACTTTGAAGGGTTCTGGAGCGTCTTCCCGATGAGATCGGTCGTCTCGCCTTGGAAGACAAGCTGTCAAGGTTAAGAGAGACCTACTGGTGCCCAGGCTTGAAGCGCTGCGGGAAGCGATACATAGACGCTTGCGTTGAATGGCTTTCTCACAAGGTGCTCGCGGGAAGTAAACCAGGCGAGATCCATAGCATCCAGAAGGCGTAATAGCCATTTCTCTCGATCCACATTGACAGTCTCGACCAGTTTGTTCGGAGAAAGTCGGACAATGTGTATGTAATTGTGGCTGTTCATGGCATCACGCAGTTTGTCATGTTATGAGCTGGTCGTATTACTTCGTAACACCTCAGCTGGACCAGCGGTGCTGTTTCTTCGGGACATTTCTAGCGTTTCCGCGCCACAAAATATGGTAATCACAGACAGAGAAACTGCGTTCAAAAGTGCGAAGTTGAGGGCAATGTGTCAACGCTTTCGAATAAGCAGGTCAAGTCTGCGAGTGCTACGCCACAAGCAACCGGGGAAGTGTAGCGGTACAACCTCATAACTCCGGCGGCTGCAAGCACGACCGAAAGAGACGGGGATCGGCATTGGAAGTCGAAATTGCCTCAGGTGCAGTGGGAAACTAATAACACCGTGCACCAGGCCACGAAGGCCATGCAGTTTGGACTTTTGTTCAACTTGAGATTAGGCAGCATTACGGGTGACTGCATGGATGACTCACTCACGGAACTTTTCGGCAAAAAGATGGAGAAGAAAAGGCGCTGCACCTATGTCAAACTTCTGCAAGGACCAAAATAAGCAGCAAATACATTAAAACGAGAGGCGGGATCAAGTATAGGTTTACACCAGGGAAATATCGTTCTATTCGAGCGGGAACCTTCAGCCAGCGGGGAATATGGAAAACTCGCAGACAAATATATGGAACCGTCTGTCATAGCTGAGAAGCTCTCAAATGAATGCTACCGAATCAGAGACGCTAAAACACTCGCAAGGCACGCAGAGAATACTCTAGCGTCGCTCAAGGGACAAGCACAAGCTTTGGGTGAAGGACATCAACCCGCAATGCTCCGATTCGGACGCAGACGAAGGTTCCGTCCGGGATGGTCGGTAATGGAGGATGGCGGAATGTACGCAGCACTTCCCTTGGCAACCGCTACATGACGCCTCGGATCTACTCCGCCGACGTTAAAGGAATGCGAGCCGGTGTGCGGGAGTCGCGCACCGGGGCGTCACAGAGAAGGTGTGGTCCCCGACGGGCCGCGCCAGAGGCCGCACCATGATCTTTGTAAGAATCAACGAGTGAACTAAAAAGGACCTTTGTTCCGGCAATAAGCAAACCAACGTATTAAAATCAATAACAATGTGATAATTTTGTTATGTGATAAGACCAAACAGTTAATTA
The DNA here is from genome assembly GCF_048455015.1 of Haemaphysalis longicornis. Lineage (NCBI taxonomy): Eukaryota > Metazoa > Arthropoda > Arachnida > Ixodida > Ixodidae > Haemaphysalis > Haemaphysalis longicornis. Next base: position 70,706,036 of record NW_027526407.1, on the reverse strand, counting down.
TGGTAATTTTGAGATAGCGGGGAAGCTTACTATGTCGTGTCATTCGGGAGACCTTTAAAGTCAGAGCGAAAACTGGCAGTCAACACCCGTCATAAAAGAAACGTTCAACGCCTTTTACTTGGTAAGGGCAAAGTGAACCAAATTATGACGTAGGACGAGCATATAAAATTACAAATTAGTAAGAATGACGAAAGGAATTAAGAGTAATAAAAGTGAATTAAGAGGAATCCAAGTGTAATACCGGGAAGAAAAGTGAATGAGGAAGACAATGCAAATTTACAGGAATCAATGTGAGTTAAATGATACAAAGTAAATTGAAGTTTATGATTGAGTGCATTGAGAAGCATCAATGTGAATAAATAAAAAAAACATTACTTAACAGAATTCTAAGTGTATTCGCTGAATCGAAGTTAAAAAAAGGAAAATCAAATTAAGAGGAAATTATGTGAATTTTGAGATATCAAAGTTACGCAGAGTGACTAAAAAAAGAACTAAGTTTAAATAAAAATGCGTCACAGGAAGAAACATGAATTAAGGGGAACCAAAGTAAATTTCGCAAGAAGACAAAGAAAATTGAGAGAAATTACGGCGAATTCAGCGTATTGAAAGGGACTTCGCTTGAATCAGAGGAATTAAAGCGGGTTGCTTAGTCAATTGAACTGCATCAAAGCTAACCAAGGTAAATGAAACAACATCAACAGCGATAAAAATTAATGAAGATGAATCCAATTGACTTAGTAAGTAGGACAAAGCAAATTAGCAGGAATCGTATCAATAGAGAACAATCAGAAATAAGTGCATTGTTTGACTAAAGGAACTAACTGATATCGAAGTGAATCAACTGTATCCGAAGTGAAGAAAAGTAAATTCATGTATATTAACAAAGAATGCACAAGAAGTAAAGGAGAATCACTGTGAATTAGGAAGAATACTTGTAACCTAAAGTGAACGAACCAACAAAACAAGGTAGATAAATGTGGCTTTAAAAGGGTTAAAATCGACGTACGAAAGAAGGGAAACCAAATGGAAAGGAATCAAGATGAAAAACGGGAATGAAAGGGAATTCATTCCTTTTTGGTGAATAAACCAGATTATTCAATAAATTTATAAATGTCCAATTCAATGAAGTTTGAGTTAAACACAACCAACAGGACCAAAAGAGAATTAAGATAAATTGAAGTGAATGCGCAAGACGGAGAAAGCAAATTAAAACGGTTCAATTAAAAATAGGAAGAATGCATCCGAATCAAGAAACATCAAAATAAATGATATCGCAGTCTTTGGTTAGTACATTATTTGAAAGGCTTAGGAATTAAGACAAATAAAGCGTATCACAAGAGCCAAAAGTGAACTAAGGTAGATCAAACTGTATTATGAAGATAAATAAATAATTATGGATCGTATAATAATGTTAATTAAGAGGAATCAAAGGTGAATAAAATAAAGTCGGAAGATTCAAAGAGAAATAAGGGCATGAGTTAATGAAATTATGTGAAACAATACTTTTGGGGGGATGATGGAGAGGTGTATTTGAGCAAACCGTGGAACTAAAATAGGTTACTTCAATAATAAATTGGTATGTTAAGTGAATTACGAATAATTACGCAACAACAAAAGTTATGAAAATTGTGGTACAATGCTAGTAAAATTTTGTATGACAAAGTAGCGTAGTGCACGAAATTTCATTGAATGCTTAAACATCGAAATATTCCGCCCACTTGCATGAACCGCTGGAAGGTTTGCTTGCATTGCTCTCTTCGCTTGTTGGAGAATAGGAACATTGAACGCTCGAATGTGTTCAGAGTTTGAGATACCAGGGCATGACCGATCCGTAAAAAAACGTGGATGGGTGGCGGCGTACGCCGGCGTTTATTTGAGTGATAATCTCGAACCTCCTCCAGAGTACATGGGCTGAACTTGAAAACATTAGCCAATAGAAAACAAATGCAAATCTACAGACTGCAGCAATTCAGCTTCAAAGTGAACACTCAAGGTGCTGAGAAACACTGTATCAATTCCAATTTTGAAAAAAAAAACTTCGAGATGCCAAGGACGAACCCTACTGACTTTCGTATACTTTTCTGTCATTTTTGTTTTTTGTGGACGCCGAAAAGAGGATGGTGTTGAGACCAGATACGCAAATCGTGTACATTTCATGTAGCTAGGAACAAAAAATATCTGTCAATATCTCCAATTTATTGATATTGCTGCTAACCATGAAGGGGTTTGTTTATATATGGTTTTTTTTACTGCCCGGCCGCGCCCGGCTCTGTTATCTGTGTCCCAAGCGAAGCGCGTGTTCCATTCTTTATTTTTATGCCACGCGGACAATCTCATTCAGATAAAGAGATTTTTCCACCCTAAGTCACCAGCTTAGAGTAATCTTCTTTGATCTACAATGTTCTGGATGTGTGTCGACGGGTCGAGAAACACTCGCGCCCAAAAATAAATTCCCGCAGAGCAGACGCCGCGCCATTCGACTCACCGACGCTCGCTTGCTCACGTCACTTTGTTGGCTACTGCTTCGCCGCCTGTGTATTCGTTGAGTTGTTAGTGGAGAACAAGTTCGCTCCAATAAACGTGTTTTCCTTGAAAACAACTGCGTCGTCTTTGGCTTCGTGACAATATTGGTCGAGCTATTTGACCAGGTTTAGCTTCCATTGCCAAGGAGGGGTCGGGGCCTGCTCACCGCGATGAGTACGCGTCTGCTGCAGGGCATCCGAATTCACCATTAGAGTTTCTGTGTTAATTGGTTATAATCAATAACAAGATTGGCTATAATACAGAAAAATTGAGCCCTAAGATGTTTTCAAAACTTTGTTAAACAAAAAAATTATTCCAGAATGCGAAAGCACATGATACCGTGCTAAGTTCTATGCAAAGCAAAAATAAGGAAAACTTGCAAATGTTATTTCGAATTGCGAATTGTAGCTGTCTGTCAATTTCTTTGACGCACTTTAACGACTCCTGATTACATAAAGATAAAACAGCAAGAAAGGTTTATTGCTTACATTGAAAACTATGGTATTATTATACACATTCCAACTACATGTAAAAAAGCGGCGTTCCGATTTTTCGGCGCTGTCCGGTACTTGCTCCCAAGTGAAAATATAAGGCTCAACCGAACGGGTTATTTTCCTTCCTGTGGATCGCTTTAGTAGAAAAAACAAATTGAGCAAACAGCGTTTCTTGATTTCATAATTGTTCATGTCATGCTAACTGAACCACACATGATTTACGGTTGTTCAATACAAGTTAAGCTGCTAATTTTCCAATAAATTTCGGTTAGACATTACTTAGTAGAGATGATATGGAAAAGTCACTGTTTCTCAACAATATCGTAACAGCCTCGGTGCATTCAGATTTGCAGATGACGTGTACCTGCAGAAATTAAAGCACATTTGTAGTCGCTGGCTGGTTATTTTAAGTTCTGCAATGTTATCGCTGGAGACGTTTAGAAATATCAGAGTAGTTCCAGCACACGTAATGAAACAGCAAAACACATTTCGATATAATAGGTCTTTAAAATAAATTTTGCAGTATATCATGTCAAAGCACAAATGCTTCCGTTGTAAAAAAAGATGTGACGGATTTCCTTGTTTAGCAAAGTTTTAGGCAAAGGAGAAATGCTTATACCATTCACAACGGTGACAATCATTCTGTCCGGTGCTGTACGTCCTTCTGGCCACACGAATGTTCCATTTAACTGTAATATTACTCTGGAAACGAAAATAAAGGCTTCATGCAGGACCATTGATGAGCGCAAAGGAAAGCTCGAGCTTACCGGAGTTCATCAATGTTATAAAAACGCCAGAAAAAAACATACTTAAGCTCTTCGAGCAATATTACTTTGTCAACTTTGCACGTGACGCACTCGTCAATCAGGGTTCCATTTGTGGTCCAAATATTGTACGGGGTGGCGTAAAACTGAAACAAAGATGCAACAGTACCTAAACATTCAATTAGCTTAAACAGAAAATGAAGTAGAACTCATTGCCAACAGATGTCTATTAGGTCTTTTGGTGAGGCCCGACCAACAGCTCGCTCGATTGCAGCGGTCCATAAGGATGAGGATTTAGCTTTCGCAAACTAGCAAAAGACCTACTCAGGAGTGAAAAAACCTCACAGTCGTGATTAAGACCAAAAACGCCGCAACCTACCTTGCCAGTAACTTACGAACTAATTGTCTTCATGTTGTTACAACCACATGTGTTAGTATATTACATTTTTAAAAATCGGGTACGAGTACTTTCGCCCTTATCACAGGGTCACGTCTGGCAATCATATTTGCTACGTAGGGGTGACATATATCTGACAAGTAACGCACTTTTGAGGATGCTGGGTTTACGAACTAAAGTAAAAGTAGCTGAACTTGTTAATTATTTCTTCTAATACAAAAACGTGGTTCGAAATAAGCGCCACAACATACTGATCAAATGTAACACCTAAGCTACCCAGCCACTCAAGTGTGTGACGATCTCACAAGGGTGTCACAAAGGGCCTTGAAAATAACGAGTAATTTGTTATGATTAAATACCACAAGTTTTAACGACTTGGTAACGGCACGGCCGCGGTATTCATTCACATGAACCACCAGATTGAGCTTGCGCTTTGTTGTATGATGTTGTTAAAAGAGAAAATGAAGAAACACTTGCTCGCGGTGAAGAGGTCTCGCTTATGGGTAGCCATCGCCAGAACCTTGTTCAAATCTTACAGTTGGCTGTCTTTCCTCGTTATCAATCATTTGATTGATTGTGGGGTTTAACGCGCCGACGCAACGCAGGCGATGAGGCGCGCCGTAGTGGAGGGCTCCGGATTAATTTTGACCACCAGGGGATCTTTATCGTGCGCCGAAATCTCGTACACACGGGCGTTTTTACTTTTCGCCTCCATCAGAAAAGCGGCCGCCGCGGCCGGGAATCGAACCCGCGACCTCGTGCTCAGCAGCGCAACGCCTTAGCCACTGAGCCACCGCGGTTATCAATCATTTGTTTTACTAGATACACATGTTGTTATCATGCGCTTTATCAGTTTATGGCCCCTTTGTGAACATTTAACAGAATTTTGGGTTGTGTAGTGGCCCCTTGGCTGTCCTCCAGTGCAGATCTTCCCCCCGCAGCCTTACTTACCCGTATTATGTCACGCTCTGCATCATCAGGGGGATAACCCCGCCGCTTAGTCGTTCTCGCGTCGGATAAACATAATAGTATAAGTAATATTAAGAGCTTCAAATTTCTCCCTGCCATGTCCAATTTTCTGCAAGATAGTATAAAAGCACTTTTCATTAATATGTATTTTCAGGTTGTATTTTCCAAGTTCAAGAAATGATAACGTCCGAGTCCAATAACTCGTAAGCTGAATCGTTCACTATATCGAAGTAAAAAAAAACATACAGATGACATCTAGAAATAAGTAGTCTGAAGGACATGTCGCTTGCGACATAATTATGACATCAATCTTAACACATCTGGGTTGATAACTTCAGTGCACGCAGGAAACCTCATATAAAATATTTGTATTTTACGCGTATATGCCTATAACGACGCGATAGGTGGTGAAAAAAGGAACGAAACAACCTGGTGCATTCTTCTCGAATTTTTTACACCACAAGGTGATCGCCTAATAATTACCTTTTAATATTCGGGTAAACTTTGAAGCACCTGCCAGCACCCTCCTATAGGGGAAGCATGACCTCTGCTGAGAAATAATCAGCTAGCCTAGCTGGCGCCACAAAAGAGTACGACCGCGTGATTTGCCACGTCTGTCGGGTGGTACCAATCATCTGTCAGAAGACCCGTTCCTCTCCATCTTCTATGCGACATTGGCGAGCTGGACAGCTATGCACACGAGTTCTAATTGTTAGCCACGCATGACTTGCACCTCTTTACAAAATGAGAATGCAGGAAACTTCAGAAAAATTCGATGCACATGTGTCCACGTGCGTTCGTCAGATGTGTCTAATGACGTAGCCCTGAATGCTTAATACAACTACATTGTTTGATGTGAATATGACGGTTGATTTTATTGATTTATTCAGAACATTTTATGGTAACAGTATATTTCAGTTTTTTCCTCCTACAGGAAGTAACGGGCAACTTCTATTACAAGGACTGTACAAGTCACGCTCTGACGTCGGTGATATTTCCTTCGAAATTGAGTAGCCCTTTCCGGCATCGGCTGGGTTTAGCGGAGCTTCTCCCAACCGTACACCCCTTGGAGGAGTCGGGCGCCAGGCCGAAGGGACGCGTGTACCCTATTTTCTATACCGCTGGGTGTCCGGCGGTGGGATTCGAACCAACCACCTTCCGAGGCCGAGATGGGCACCCTACCTATTGGTCTACGGCTATTGGTCTATTGGTCTATTGGCTTACGACCAACCAGACTGCAGGTAAAGCGGTTGGGCCTATTGTCCGTGGTGCGCACTTCAGCGAGGTTTCATGTCCGAGAGCGAGGAAGGCCGAAGTGAGCCTGTGGCTCGGCGAAGACGTAGTTGTAGCGGACATTGTGGCAATTCGCAGAGGAGCAGCTAAGAAAAGCCATGTTCGCATTTTCTTGATTGTAAAAGCGCTACTTGAAAACGACGACGAAGGAAGAAACACAACACGAAGCGCTTGTTGTTGTTGTGTTTCTTCCTTCGTCGTCGTTTTCAAGTAGCGCTTTTACAATCATGAATCTGTACCAACAAGCCCAACTGGCAGATCTTCTAAGCGCATTTTCTTGCCAGATTACTGCCTGGGCGAGGCGCAGTATATTCAGACCACTATCAGGTGCTTGGTTGGAATGTGCCGGAGCCATAGCCCCCAGCACCCGACGTACGACCTTAGTGATGCTTCTGGTTGGGGAAGGACTGACCTCAGCTGCCAATGCAGGACATGGGGAAAAGTCCTTACACGACGAAGTTTTGTTGGGGAGCCGGGCGTACAGCGGTGGGATGCGGCGTCTTTTTGCCTGTTTGAAGCGACGGCACTCTTTAATTATGGCGTCGACATTTGTGGAGTAAAGTAGGTGGAAAGCGTTACCGGCGATGCCCTTCGAAATGTTCCCTACTTTGTCGTCGTCAGACATCTGGTTGTCGACATTTTGACACAGTGCGAGAACGTCCTGACTGTACGCAACATACGATTCAGTGGACGTTTGCACACGGGAGGCCAGCTGGTTTTTGGCAGCAATGTGGTTAGTTATGGGCTGCCCGGAAAGGTCACGAAAGTCCTGCTTGCAGCCGTCCCATCTTGTTGCCGTGGTCGCATTGTTGACAATCCAACTCTTTGCTGCGCCCATCAAAGAATAATAGACGTTCCCTCGAATCAAAGTGTCATCCCAGTCATTGTGAGAACAAACGCGCTCATACCCGCGGAGCCAGTCTTCAACGTCGACATTATTCGTGCCGCGGAACGTACAGGGTTCTCTTGGGAGGGACACAATGATGATCGGTGCCGTTTAAGCCGTTTCTTCTTTCGATGACATGGTCTGAAGACCGATGTGGCGACCGCTACGTAGTTCCATGTTGAGTGAAGCTTACCGACGGGGATAACACCGTAACCTCCACCATATGGTGATACAAGGAACGCACAATAAATAACGGTGTATTGTCAGGCATTTACAGCAAAGGAGTTCAAGGAGGAGAAGTCACAAGTCGGGGAAGATGGCCGCGGTACGAGCGAGAGCGAATCCTCATCCTCCTCATCGTTTCCCGTAAGCGCTAGGCGCATATAGACGGCATGAGCCGTGCACATAGCGCCTGATTGTACTTTTCGGGTAATTGAAAGTGGTGCGCTGATCTCGGTAATTTTATGTGCAATTCAATTAATGAAATCGCTCGATAATTCGAAATAAAAAACCATTGAATCGGTTCATTGCCAATAATTTGGAAAATAAAGCATGGACGCGACGGTTCTTTCTCTTTAGATTTGAATGGTTTCGAGGCCAAAACCAGCGCCGTGTTCTGTACTGACGTCGGTGCCATCCCAACTTAGAGCACAGTTCATAAACCGGCGGGGCAGTACATCTCTCTATTTGTTTGTTCTTGCGCGCAGCGTTGTGTGCCTCTCCTTTCCATATGAGACTGATGTACAGGTGACATGCCGCGGTGGTTCTTGTTTTTAGTTTTCTTTTGTTTTATCTAGGGGGTTCGCGGAGGTGGCTGCTCTCTCCGGGGGTCTCTATCCAAGGGGGGGGGCGTTCTCGAGGATGTCTTACCCGATCTAGGCCTTGAACTAGCCCCGGAGAAAACTGAGCTTCTGGTTGTGACAAACTTCAAAGCAAACGCGCACACAGAGGATGCCATTCTGCATATTGGCGGAAGGGTCATAGAGGCAGCGAGAGGATCAGTTCGGCTCCTTGACCTCCACCTCTGTAGCAGTGGCAGTCGCAAGGCCTGGTTGTCACAATTAAGACAGAAATAGAAACAGATCCTCGCACTTATTGTTCGTTGGTCCAAGAAGTACGGTGGAGCAAATCAACGTGCATGCCTCTCCATGGCTCGAGCTGTCGCAATTGGCGCAATGACATGGCGCTCCCATTTATGAACCTATTATGACAAACCTTAAAACTTTTCGTGCTCTACATAGAGCTACTTTGAGAGCAATTCCCGGCCTTCCAAAACACACCCAAATCGACGTCCTCAAGCGTGCTATTCTCATCCCTCCAATAGAAACTATTATGCAAGGTACGCGATGTCAGGCTGAGGCTAAACGCAGCCTCATAAGGCAGGGCATTGAACGTATGGCATGGGACTCCCAGAAGCCGCCCCCGGAAGCGCTCTACCGACTGCGTTGGCACCTTGGACGTTCATAGGCAATTTCCTAGGACACAGTTCCAGAGCGATACCACGAACCAAGTGCCATGCAAGAAAACGGTGAATTCGGCACCTAAAGAACACCAAACTCAAACGGGCAGTGGACATTTTCACAGATGCAAGCATTACACCGAGTATTGTTGGCACTGCAAGGATATGCCCGGAACAAACATCTTTAAATGGCAGCTCTGCGCTCAACTATAATAATACCACCAGTCTGGAAGGTGAATTGTACGCTATAAATATTGCCCTTAGTCTTCTATGTTATGATCTCGACACCCGGCCCCCTAGACACGTGCGTATCCTCACAGATTCGTTTGAGGCTGTACAAGAACTCCGGAAGCCTTTCTCATCCAACCCAAAAGTGAACTCTATTTTGATGCAAATGGAACTCCTCAGAGGACAGGGTGTACAAGGCCGTATTGACTGGACGCCGGGCCATGAGGACATGAACACAGGAAATCGGGCTGCCCACCAGGAGGCGCAGGAGAGCATCGCTCGTTCCTCTCCCCCGAACTCCTCGTTGTCCTGTTTCGCACCCCCGGCTCTTCTCCTGCTCCGACTTAAGAAGGCAAGACAACCGGAACACCGGATGGCCTCCCCGACAGGTTAACTCTTCAATGTTGGCACGCAACCAAGAGCGGCTGAAGTATTCATAAATATGTTTTGTGCTGACGGTACGTATAATTCACATATAATTCAGAAATGGACCCGCAGACCTGAAGGACCGGAACATTGCCCTTATTGCAATATGGGCGTCAAATCAGATTTAGACCACCTTATTTGGTCATGCGTATACTTCAAAAAGCATCGAACGAAACTTCTATCACCGCAACACCCTGTTTACCTTCTCGGATATATCAGACAAATGTACCGCATTGAGCTTCTTTCGGAGCTTGCTAGCTTCGCAATTAAGAGTGGTCTGGCGCGAGTTGTCTAGCAGGGTGACGCCTAGTCCGTCACGCTGACTCAAAAACTGTGAAGTGTGAATAAGTTTGAAATGTCAATTAAGTGCGAAATGTGAACTGAGTGTGAACTAAGGGTGAACTGTGAAGTGAGAAGTGCGGACTAAGTTCACTGAAACTGATCATACTAAATATATCCCCCTTCCCATCCCAACCCCAACCACCCCCTCATTGGCAATGGCCTTCCTTTCAAATAAAAGCTTACACTAACAAACTCTCGTTCCTTGGCGCGGAGACGTAGATGCGCTTACCCCCATTTCCGCGTTTTATTTATTTTATGCTTTTTTTTAATTTCCCCTCGTTCGCGTGAATGGCCCATAAAAGCGTCAGCTGTGCTAGCCACTGCGAAAGATTGCCTTAAAGGAGTACTGGCACAAAATTTCGAAAGCGAGATAAGTTGGGAGATATATTATTGTGAATACGCATACATCATCTGCAAAATAACAGTGTAAAATATAGCCTAGACCATATTAAAAATCAATGATAAAATGGGCGTAACCCAACCGACGGCCAGTGGAGGTCCTCGAAAGGTCGACATCCATGTTGGATGTGAAGTAAATAAACAACACCCAAACACATCCCGAGTTTGTATTGGCCGCTTCCGCACTGCCGGTGTTTCTCGCCGGCCGGCCGCTTCGATCGAAAGTCGGAGCTTTTGCTCTCGAGCTACGAATGATCCGATCGTTGCCGGCGTGGGGGCCGGGACTTCGTTGGCTCATCGGAAAGCTGGCCGCGACCTAAATCCTACAGCGATTCCAGGCACTCTATTTATATTTCTGTTTATAACACTGGACGCGAAAATGCGACGGGCACACAGCAGACACACCGAGGGAGCCGCGTAAATCACCAGCACGGTCGCTTTGAGGGCGGGGGCCGAGCCCGCGAAGTGGTGGAAGCAGGCGCAGGTAGCTCGAGTGATAGCTTGTTACCTCTTCACTAAATGTGTCTCATGGCGCATCAAAACTGCGCGTACGAGGATGGATATAATGATATAATAGCAAATTGCATTGAAGATTGTCATCTGCACCGATTAGGAGACCGGAAATCAAATATCCGCCGCAGTAATAAGCCTAGCGACTGTAGGCACACCTGTAGGCAGACCGGTCGGCTGCTCCCAGTGCGCGTCAAAGGAGCAGGGTGGTCAGCGCCACCCACATTCTGAAGCGGAGTTTCGCAACTGGTGTATATTGAAGAGCGCGGGCTTGAGTACCTCGCTCAGCGTTATTCATGCCACGGGAGTCGTTTTTAACATGAAAGTGTTTTATTCCCGGATACACGAAGATTTCGCTGACGTCATATCCGTCATGGAAGCAACGCGAGTACAACCAAGTAAGCGGCCTGTAAAGGGTGCACCCCTGCACACGCGGCCTTCTTGTGGGGAGGCAGCCTTTAGTACTAAAGAGTAGGTTATACTTACGGTTTTTCATTTTCAGGTTTTATATTTCAACACGAAAGTGTTTTATGTTGCGATACCCCAAGATTTCCCTGACGTCATATCCGACACAAAAATAACGCCAGTACACCTTTGGCGAAGCAACCCGCCAGCAGGACGTCGCTCGCCAAGCACACCCACAAGACAGACGCCGACCCGCAAATCATGCTCAGCTACAGATTTCACTGCACATTTCACTTTTGTGTTTTAGTGATTCCTATCACAGAGGAATCAACCCCAGTTTTTTTTAACAGAAAAACGCGAGAAGTACAGCAAAATGTGCAAATTTCACGCTACAGTAACTTAATGTGGGCAGGCGTGACGTAATAATGGCCAAACTATCAGTGTGATAACTCCAAGTTAGCGGCCGCCAAAAGTCCACACAAGATGATGTGACGTCAAAAAAAGTTGCCGGAAAGTTGTTTTGGGGTCACTACTGCTTCACGTTTTTTCTTTCATATCTCTTGGTGCTTTTACGAAGTACGGAGGAAAATCGTAAAATTTTTATCCGGAAAAAGCAGGCTTTTAAACAACCAGAACTTTGTTTTCTTCGCTGCATCCTAAACTACAGGTAATAATAATTAGTAAGGCTGCACGAGAAGAGGACTAGGTAACTTAACTGGCCAGCTATATAGCAAAACGGTTCAGTTTATTCTGGAACAAAGCGAAATAGACGTTTCTTCCACGAAGGTGCAGAGACAATTGACAGAGCGGTCCTAATTTATTAGCAGCGCCAATGCAATTGAGATTTGTGCTATATTATGATACAAAATGACGGGACAGGAACTGCATAGATAGAGATAAATGACTTTTTGAAGGACTGGGCGAACAATCTGGGGCGAAGTTTTGATTCCAGTAGTGCAGGAGAAACCCCGTTGTAGGTGAGTAGGCGAAGCACGATTTTTCTCTACAGTAAGCATACAAAGCTGAACATGTAATGATGCCATCCGAAACCTACCACACGTCGTAGAAGAAATCACTTACCTATAGTGATCACTTTTAGAACGAGCTCATTGTTTGTTCGCAGCCCAAAAACAACTGCAATACAGAAATCTCAATTCCAACCCAACCTTTATAATAAAAAAATTCATAAAAATATAGCAGCATAAAAGTGCCATATGCCTGACACAGATCTTGTTTGTTTTATAAAAAGCGCCTGCGCCCATGAGCAGCTGCATAGCTCAGTTTGGACGTCATCTGTTTCCCGAGATGAAAATTATTTCCGAAGCAGACGCAGGTGTGTTTACATTTGGAGGCCCACGCCTTAGTTTTTTTAACAATGCTAAACTACCAAGGGAACTTTCAATAGCGGAAAATGCATTGGGTGAATTTTGATATTCACGCGAGGCACAACGGGCCCCTGTTATACGCTCAGCTAATTTCAGAGCTTCTATTTACATTAAGTTTCAATAAGTAGTAATAGTCCGTAATCTGTATATCTGACACCATACTAGCTCCACCGTCTGGAAGGTGAGTTTAGTACCAATGAGGACATATTTGGCGGACACAACTTGCTACTCACCAGCGTTTTCAATGGCCGGTGTGATAGCAAAGGGAGCCGACGCAGCTTTTGCTTACAGGTTCATGTCGCAAATACTGGGTACAGTGTAGCCCTTATTGGCGGTGAGCGCGACCACGGGCGGCGCTGCGAAGCGCGCCTCCGTGCATTTGTCGTCTGCTCACTCGGGCTCGCTCTCCCTGCTGTTTCTTCGCGCTCAATTCACGTATGATGCTTGTTCGCACCATATCTTGCATGTGCGTAACGTTTTATCAAAATAAAACACTTTAAATCGATTACACCAGCTGAAGGCGCTATTTAAAGTATAGTTTTTGATACCGCTCTGGAAGAAACATTGCCGGCGCCGCCCCAGTTTTTGCGAAGCCGGCCCTGTGCGGAGCGCGAAGAGTCAGAGTAAGCGTCAGCTTCATTGTTCAGAAATATTTAGAACAATGGGAGCGTCCAGCTACTAATAACCGACAACCGCGAAAATGCAAGACCAAAACAAATACCAGTCCTTCGGGGCTGTCGGATTTGGCAGACGGCATTACGATTTTGGTAGTCATATCGAAGAAAAACAACAATTTTTGCAACCTCGCCGAACGATCGCAAGTATTATATCTCATCACTTTACGTTGTAATAGCATGAAAGTATGCCGACATGCACTATGGGCCGCAAAACCTGTCTGTTGAGTTAGAGATAACCCACTGTGTGTTGGTTTTATATAGGTTTGTAACCAGAATGGAGGTTTATGGAGCAAAACAAGTAACGTCTATGGTAAAGATACAGTAACGGTATGTTTGTTCAGTTGGTCGTGAGATTTTTACTTTAAGGTTACATTACAAGGTTTACTGAAAACTAACCCTAGGAAATTTTGGAGTTCAATTATACCCTCTTCAGCCTCTACTAATACTATCCTAGTTAACAATGTCCCGTCTAGTGACCCAATAACTATTGCCACTGCCTTCAATGAGTACTTCCAGTCAGTATTCATAACAGACAACTTCGAAATACCCGATTTCCCACACGAGTCGTATTACTCAATTGGCGATATAACCGTGTCTGTCGAGGGGGTTCTAAATTTAATTTTGCACCTAGACAATAAGAAATCCTGCGGTCCTGATGGAATTAACAATGCTTTTCTGGTCAGATATTGTGTTTGGACGAGCCGGTACTTGACTGTAATTTTTAATAAATCTATATCTACTGCGACTGTACCGTTAGTGTGGAAATTGGCAAAAATATTTCCCATGTTTAAATCCGGCAACAAGCAGTCACCTTTGAACTATCGTCCCATTTCATTAACGTCTCAATCATGTAAACTTCTCGAACATATAATTTTCAGTCATATTATGGAGTTTCTTGAAGGTAATAACATTTTGTGTAACGTCCAGCATGGTTTTTGTCACGGCTTTAGTACAATAACTAAGCTTGTTGAATTTACCCATGACATTGCCCACGCTCTAGACAAAGAAAATCAAATTGACGCAATTTTTATAGACTTATCTAAGGCTTTCGACACCGTTACCCACTCAAAACTTCTTCATAAACTTCGCGTTATACTTAACAACCCGGCCTTAGTTGATTGGATTGCTAGCTTTTTACATGATCGCTCCCAGTATGTTTCGTTTAACTCCACAAACTCGTCGGTAGTACATGTGTCATCCGGAGTTCCCCAGGGTTCGGTCCTGGGGCCACTTTTGTTCTTATTGTATGGAAATGATCTGCCTAATTATATATCCACAAACATCCGCCTCTATGCTGACGATTGCGTGTTATGATGATGATCATATTTTACTAAATGATTCTTTTGCTCAATTTTGCAGGTGGTGCCAGACATGGCAAATGAATATTAACTTTACGAAAACAGTCACTTTGTCTTTCAGTACACGCAATTCCGTTTCTTTGTTTAATTATTCTTTCAACGGCTCTTCCCTACAGCGGGGGAACGAATATAAGCTCCTGGGCGTCATCTTCACGCCTACCTTGTCTTGGTCAAGGCACATTGATTATACATGCAACAAAGCTCTAAAAAAATTAGGCTACCTAAATCGTACATTGCGGGAAGCTCCACTCGAAACGAAATTGCTAACATATAAAACGCTCATCCGACCCATCTTAGAATACGCCTGTACCATCTGGAATCCTTATAAAGTATCTGAAATTAACACACTCGAATCTGTTCAGAAAAAATCCATTCGTTTTATTTTTCGCCGCTTCGATTGGAGCTTTTCGCCGTCATCCCACCTTGCTACACCAGAATTACAACCGCTTTCGGAGTGCCGTGAACGGGAATGTCTTAAACGTTTACATATTCTTACGAATACTCCGCGCTACTCATTACAGAACAGCTATTTGTCGCCCGATAAACTTAAATCTACTAGAAATAGCCACAAACTCAACCTTGCAACTTTTCATCCACGAACTAATCTATTTAAGTACAGCTTCTTCCCGCGAACAATTGAAAAATGGAATCTACTACCAGGTGAAATTAGGTCATTGCCTTTGGAAAAATTTCTGCAGAATTTAAATTGATTGCGTTATGTCAGTTTTTGCATAATTTCAATGTCTTGCTGTACTTATTATCTCTTATGTCTATACTTTATGAATAAGTGAATTTCAATGTGTTGTGTTTTTATCTGTGTTATTCCGCGCAGAAAATTGTTTTGCATTCTATGTACCAACCCACTCCTGCGATAGCCAAATTGGGCTGCAGTATAAATAAATAAATAAATAAATAAATAAATAAATAAATAAATAAATAAATAAATAAATAAATAAATAAATAAATAAATAAATAAATAAATAAATAAATAAATAAATAAATAAATAAATAAATAAATAAATAAATAAATAAATAAATAAATAAATAAATAAATAAATAAATAAACAAAAACAGCGCTGTGCGTATGCGCCAGCGGCATCCACCCCGCAAATATCCCCTTGCAGAAAAAACATAAAATAAAACACCAACACCCGGTGCGCGTTAGTAAAACGGGGCTTCAGAAATCTTATAAATGCTACCAAAGAGCGATTGCGGCGCGAAAACAAGAGCAAACTGCACGAAAAACTGCAGCGAGCGGCCCGAAGCGTTGCGAGGGCGTCTGCTTTAAAGCAGCCAACAGAAATGGGGCACCGCTTCGGAGTTAAAGGAACCACGGCGCCGCGCGTGAGGGTAAAGAAAAAAGAGGAGGGCAGCGGAGAAGGAAGGAGCAGTTGGCGCTTCGTTAGTAATTTTAGGGACCTTAACCCGAACACAGGAACAGCGCCGCTGACGCGCGAATCCAGAGGTGCGGGCCGCCGATGCAGCCACTATGCACCGTCACCGAGAAATACTTTGCAGTTCGCTTTGCGCTTAAACTTCGCATTAGAGAGTGCCGCAATGGTCAGCCAATAATTTACTAAAACACCGTGCATATCGCAGCGAAAAATTATCTATAAGCCTTGCTCCAAAACAATAAAGTTCATTGTAAAAACAATAAATTTCATTGTCTGTCTTGCTCGAAATCATACATGATAATTTGGATCAGGTACGTTTTAAATAGAGCCTATGTAGTGTAGTACTGCGCCTGGGGAATAAGCTGGAGTTTTTCATCTTGTACAGATCCTATATAGCGGTGTGTAGGGATTCCTCGGATAATACAAGGCTTGTTTCGGTTGATTTTATTTGGCTTATACCTATATTAACTTCGCTGACTGTTCTCTCGCCTTTAATTGGCCTCAGAGTTTCTACTGCCGTGCCAGTCAACACAGCGTCGCCTGTGAACTTGTGTGGAGCTACTTCGACATCCTGAACTTTACTAAGCTTGATAGAGTGGACAAATTAAAAAAAAAAAAACAAGGCTCATTATTTCAGGCACAAATCGCGTCGTGGCTTAGTTTTTCGTGAACACGACAAATCCGTGATAGGCCAACTCGGGTGTCGTCCAGCCGCGCAGTAGCGCAGTCAAGCGAAGCTGCCTCGAGTAAGCGTCATACCAAATGTCTTAGGTAAACGGAAATGACAAAGCACAGAAGAGGACAGCATTTTTGAATCGATTTTTATTCTAAATATAGTTTCGTAAATGCACCGACAGCAGTAAACCCATGAAAAAAAAAAGCGCAAAGAAACAGAACGGAAGACAAGAGAGCAAGTGGGGCGCTGACTAACAACTGAATAAATATTTTATTGCGCGCAAGCACTATAAGAAAATGCAGAAAGAACACAAAAAAGAGATAGAGATAAGATTGCAGAAATTCTATCTCCTTGGGCAACAAGTCGACTGACGGTTTAATAACAACTGCGAGTTGGGCGTATTGGTAAAGGTGCATGATGGCTACAGCGCAAAGAAAACTTAAACGAGCAAAGACACACGACGGAGCGCTACTAGTAACTGAAAGTTTAATCGTGAACACACATATATATATACATACATTCAAAGCCACTGTCATCACAACGTGTACATTACAATCTACCACCCGGAAAGACGGCGGGGAAACAACAAACAAAACGCTGCATATAATCACACGACACGTATGCAAACCCCGAATAACGACGCTTCACACTCCATCAACCTTTTTTCCAAAAAAAGCAATCTCGGCGTCTGATACCATGACAGACGGTTGGCTGCTACATGTATTTCCTCCGCCCTTTGCCCTTTCTTGTCCGAGTTTTGTTTGCGCTGCACTCATCACAGACTGACGGTTTGCTGAAGAATGCGCCCGTTCGCTCGTGCATCGAAAATGCCTCAAAGTTCTCGCTCGCGTGTTCTCAGGTCACCGTAGCGCTTGAGGACATGACATTGCTGAAACAAGGGTTCGACGAGGGCTCGTTCACGCGGAAGCAACATGTGCGATAAGGTTGCTACCTGTAGCGGATTTGATAGCATTAGCGTGCTCGGGAAGCCGATCATTTACACATCGTCCCGTTTGTCTTATATACGAGCACCCACAGGACAGGGAGATCTCATACACAGCCCTGGTCGTGCACTCCATGCAACGCCTTGTGGGTTCCTTGTTGCAAGCGTTGCGCCTTTGTTCCTCTGAGTTAACCACCTTGCAAAGGCCGCATAACTTCCTGGGAGTAGAAAACCCAACACGCTCCCCTGAACGTTCCACAATCCTTTTCAGTTTTTGCGAGACGCCGTTAATGTATGGGATGCCCGTCGTCTGTTCGGGATGACTGTCGTCGTGAATATATGGGATGACCGACGGACTCTGGACTACAGATTAGAATTCCCGCAAGTAATCCCACAATGTGTATAAATCACTTCAGTGTGGCTTTAAAGTGGGAATCATGCGTACGCAC
This sequence comes from Haemaphysalis longicornis, assembly GCF_048455015.1. Lineage (NCBI taxonomy): Eukaryota > Metazoa > Arthropoda > Arachnida > Ixodida > Ixodidae > Haemaphysalis > Haemaphysalis longicornis. The sequence goes on along the minus strand of NW_027526407.1, from coordinate 70,688,059 downwards.
TCTCCGCAATGCTACACAGGAGCGGGCTGTATGCGTGTGGCCTATTCGCAAGCTTTATGTTCTACGTCTCTTTCGCAGACTTCGTGAGTGTTTGTGTATGAATTCATGAATGTCTGTATGGCATGTTAATGCTCCTTTTTTGCCTCACGAAGCACAAGCTACCGAAGAAATATTCCCGTTTAAACGATATGATGTTATCTGATGTGGGTATGACTGAAGGATACACCACGCCCTAGTTTTGGCTTCTCCCACTTGCCTGAAATCCTCGTTTTACTAGGGCCTTCTAGGACAGCGCACGGCAACGGGGATCGCTTTATAGACTTTTCGGCGCCATCGAGAATCTGCGTTGTCACGAATTGGTTTGCGTGCTTCACGCGTAGTTTTGTTCTAAATGTACTGTGTAGCTCAGATGACCTTGTGAGAGTAGTCCAGTTTGTTCTAAACACGTTTATATTTTTATGGGTAGGCAAAATACTTCGACGTTTGCGTATGTATGTAAGTGTGGTTGTATGGCTCTCTGAGTGCAACCCATTGAGGTATGGAGTGCTGCCTGCTTCGGAGTTACGTAACAGGCTACACTAGAAAGCTTCAGCCATACTAGGAAGGTTTTGGGGGAACACAAACACCACTCCCTCACCAGAGAAGGATCTGGCCCCACTGATAGTAGTTGGCCGTCACCTCACATGACTGGCCAACTCAACTGTGGGCCCTCAGTCCCCAGCTGCAGCAGAAAACCTGACCATGGCGGCGGTCACAATAGCGACACAGCAGAGGCGGCTAAGAATATATTCGTATCTTGAGCCTGGCAACGTTCAACACACACGCCTTCTCTAGAGAGGGAAGATGAGTATACGTTTGTAGGAGCTGTCGGATAATAAGTGGTGTATTATAGGGTTAATGTAAGTTAGAATGACAGGAGAACGCGTAGGAAAGCTCACTAGAGGGCATATTAAGTGCTACAGTGGATCCAAAAAGAAGAAGCAATAAGGCGAGGAATTTGAAATCCACAGAGAAATATCAGGGAATGTGGAGGGGATTTTCAGGATTATCGAGAAAGTCACCGTTGTTGTGGTCTAGTTAAACGAGTGATGCAGCTTAAAGATAATAAAGCTAAATGTGCCAACAACCTGCTATCATAATGAAGCCGTAGACACCTTCTACGAGGACATCAAATCAGCAATAAAGAAAGCAACAAAATGCTCACAATTGGGATAGGACACGTTGAGGCAAAGGTACGTGAGAAGCACTTGGAGAAAGGTTGGGAAACTTCGGAACGGACAATCGCGATGGTCGAGGAGATACATTGGTGGGATTGGAAGCAATAACCCTAGGCTGATGACAACATATTCTTCTACAAACATATTCTTCTACAAAGCCGGAAAGTACAACAAAAGTAAAATTCACTTCATTTTAAGTGAAAACTCAGGTATTGTGGAAGACGTAGAGGTGCCAGGTAAGATTCGGAGCTGGTATAATAGGATGATTATATGCAAGCTAAGCCTGAATCTCAAATGATAAAGAAGAAACCTCCTGGTAACTAACAGCCCCCGGATGGAGTCCGACAGAGCCAGATCGCAGGAGTTTAACTCTTCAAAACAAATCCACCCTTCTAAACGAGCAGATCGAAGTCCGTGTAGAGAGGGTAAATGAGAACCTAACAATGCAATAAGAGAATTCGCAGAAGCTGTGGGCGAAGGAACATGTAGGAAAAAAACTGAGAAACCAACAAAATGAAGGAAGCAACTGCCAAACGTAAGAACTTAATACTGTGAAGTACGGCGGATCGGAAAGGAATGAGCAAAAAACATTCGTGCATATAACGTGGAAGAGATCGTGGAAATACTGCAAATATGGAAAACCTGAAAGCAACTATGAAAAAGCGAGGCATCGGCAAACACAGGATGTACGCACTCAAAGACGAGCGGAGAAACATTACGCACGACTTTGACGAGATTATAAAGGTACTAGGACGATTCGACACCAGGCTGTATGCCAGCGGTGTTAGACCAGGTGAAACTAATGATCGTACAAGCATAACTTGCGATGTCCGTCCCACTTCTCACCAACGAGGAAGTAAGAAAGGCTCTCAAATGCATAGAAATGAAAAAAATCTGCAGGTGGTGACGGCATAACCGTGGTCATTTTGAAGCAGGGGCAAAATATTGCACTGGAAAAGCTGGCAGCTCTATTTTCACAATGCTACAGGGGTCAAAAAATGCTCATTTCCTGAAACAACGCCAACATTGCTATGATTCATGAGAACGCAGATACCAAGGACCTCAATAATTGCAGACCCGTCAGCCTAGTCTCAGTTTGCAAGCTCTTTACCAAAGTTATAGTTAGCCATAGAGGCGACAACCTTTATTCCTAAAAGCTCAGAAATCAAGCTTGGTTTACGAAAGGATACTCAACGATGGATAACATCCATCTCGTCAATCAAGTGATAGAAAATCCGCAGTGTACTCTAAACCCCTATAAATGACAGTTAAAAATGATAACACAGCATTTGATTGTGTACTTAGCGCAGCCGTGCTATAAGCATTGAATCACCGTGGAATAGAGAATACCTACATAAGACTTCTACATGAGATTATAAAGAATGCAATGGCAGGATAACACTCCAGAAGCAAAGCGATAAATGACCGATGCGAAAAGGAGTAAGGCCGTGAGATACCATCTCGCCAGGACTTTCCATGACATGTGAGGATGAGGTATTTAGAAAGCGGGAGGGGGAGAGGACAAGATTGTTGAATAACGGGGATTACGTGAGCCATTTGAGGTTTCCAGACGACTTCGTCTTGCTGAGTGAGACTGCAGAACACCTGCAAACACTGCTTGAGAAACTACCATAACAAAGCATGGCCGTCAGGCTAGAAATTAATATGAATAAATTTACAGTTATGAGGAATAGGCAGCCATAAATACTGCTCTTCATCTCAGGAAATAAAACACTAGAAGTGAAAGAATAGAACTACCGTGGGCGTTCGGGCAGTGCTAACCCCAGCCATGAGACAACAACCCCGCGTAGAATTGGCATAGCTATTATCATACCAATACGCCAAAATGGAATCCTACACTTTCTTACGGAAAAAAAGTACACATACATTCTTGGAGTGTCTAGTTTTCATTGAGCAGGACAAAAGAAAATATTTAAATGACGTTCTTTCTTTCAATATGAAGAAACGACCCAGAAAGTTTACGAAAACAATATCGCCTGGTGTTAAAGACAATCATATCTGCTGGATAGACGATGTCAACATGTCGCTTCGAGACGAGCCGTGCTATATTCCTTGAACGCGGGTCTACTTTCTCCAAGAAAAGGCATTCTTATGTGGCTATTGCTGCTTGTCTTGATTTGCTTTTCCTTCAAAAAGTTGACATCACCGCTGAAAGCATTGCTTCTCTGTATGCTAATCTTAAAATATCCACTTCTAGTGGTGTTGAGGAAGGCAAGGCTAGGATACAACATAACACAATATGCATTTGAAGACAAACATTACCTTATCCGTGGAGCAAGAATTATTGAGGAGGCTCAAATGGGCTTGCTCCGGCGGCGCGATAAAGTCGCGGCGCCGGGCACGGCACTGACGCGCCCTCTGTCGCGAGGCGCCAAAGGGAAAAGGCTCGCCGGTTCAAGGTCAGTCAGTGCATAGCCGCCTGCCACCGTGGGCAGAGGACTCCGACGATTCCCTCTCGCGACTAGACTTTCATTGGAGTCGGTTTGCGGCGGAGGAAATCATCGCATTTGATGGATGGATGGATGGATGGATGGATGGATGGATGGATGGATGGATGGATGGAGGCAACTTTATTGAAAGCCTGCAGATCAACGCCCTAGAGCGCCGCCACGCGGGCCTCTACGTCATCCTGGTGGGGTCCTCTACTCGGCGTCGGCTTCTGCTACTCTCGCGGTTCGTTGCCCGTGAAGGCGCCTCCCCGTCGTTTTCGCTCGGCTTCTGCCTTTCGAGAGCCTCCAGGACCTGCTGGACGGCCCATGATTGTTCTTCTTGGTCGTAGCTCGCCATCGCTGCTTCTAGCCTCGATGGCAGCCTTCCTCTTCTTGTTGACGCTCGCTCTGGAAACTTGACGCAGTCCCACAACACGTGCACGAAGTCCGCCCTCCCCCGTTGGCATACCTGGCACGTGTCGCTCGGGAAGGCTTCTGGATATATGTGCTTCATCAGGACCGGGGTGGGTAGCGACCCTGTCTGCAGCTGTCGTAACAACACTGCCTCTGCACGGCTCAGCCCCGGGTGAGGGGGCGGGAGAGTCCTTCGAGCCAGGCGGTGGAATTTTGTGACCTCGTTATAGTCTGTCATGCGGTCCTTGACTCCACTCCACTCCGGACGGTCGGTTGCGGCGGCGCGGTTGGTTAGCGCTCGCGCCGTCACGTGGGCCGTCTCGTTGTGGTTGTTCGTTGCCGACGCGTCTTCGCCTGCGTGCGCCGGAAACCACTTGAGACGTATGCTCCTGTTTTCCTCTTCTAACCTTGCCGTCCGCAGCACGCGCTCGGCTTCCTTGCATACTCGGCCACTGGCGAAATTTCGCACCGCATTTCTCGAGTCACTTAGTACGGTCTGGCACCCGGCATCGGCAATGGCCAGGGCGATGGCCACCTCCTCCGCTTCGGACGCCTCCTTTACTTGAACGCTCGCCGCCGCCCTCGTAGCACCAGTGGATGCATCGATGACGACCACCGCGAACGCTTCTCGTTCTCCTTGATACTCGGCCGCGTCCACGTACCTCGCGTTGCCGTCACTTGCGTGTAGATCGACTAGTGTCTTGGCCCTCACCGCTCCTCTGCCCCTATTGTACTGCGGATTGACGTTCCTTGGTAGTGGATCCACCCTGATCCGGCACCGGGTCTCATCGGGGATGGGGACTCTGCTGCTGGCGTTCCCCGCGGCCGCCTCGTACCCCAGGTCTCGCAGGATTTTCCTGCCTGCCTCGGTCTTAGATAGTCGCTCCAGCTGGGAGGTCCGCTATGCTTCTGCGATCTCCTCGAGCGTGTTGTGCACGCCCAGGCTCAGGAACTTGGCCGTACTCGTGCCCTCGAACAGCCCGAGCGCCGCCTTATAGGCGCGTCGTATGATGGCGTTAATCTTGTTGCGCTCGCTGTGCAGCCAGTTGTGGTATGCTGCGACGTACGCGATGTGACTCATCACAAAGGATTCGACGAGCCTGATCAGACTCTCCTCCTTCATCTCTGCCTTGCGGTTGGCGACTCTCTTGATGAGTCGCATCGCGTTGGCCACCTTGGCGTCCAGTCGGGCGACGGTTTCGCCGTTTCTCCGCTGCTTCTCGACCACCATGCCCAGTACCCGGATCTTGCTGACCTCGGGGATCACTTGGCCGCTCCTCGTCACGACCTTGATTTTCTCGTACTGTCTTGGCTTGTACTTGCTTCGGTTCTCACTTCTCGGTGGTAGCACCAGCAGCTCTGACTTGCTCGGTGAGCATATCAGGCCGGAACCGTCGAGCTGGTTCTCGATCGCATTGACTGCTTCCTGCAGTTTGCCCTCAACGTGAGCGTCGCTGCCTCCTGGGGCCCACAGCGTAATATCGTCGGCGTAGATGGTGTGCCTGACGCCCTCGATCTTTCTAGCCGTTGGGCCACCCCGATGTGATGATATTGGTGGCTAAGACCTCGGGATTCTGGTCGCACAAACGAGACAGGCGCTTGAGACCGCCGTATAAGACGAAGACGAACATTTACCTAAGTGAAACTAGCTGACGATATGAAGGTACAGTCACCACCATAATGCGACACTTAAGTTAATCCTGAACACACAGAGTTCTACTAGAGGAAAAAACTACTACGTTTAATTTCACTTCCAAGAGGAACTGGTAAGGAATCAAATGTCTCACTTCTGAGCTCTATAATGTCTATAATGTCTAAGCTCTATAAGGCTTAGAAGAGATAACAGTTCCCACTTCTGTTTGAAAACACACCCTGTATAGGTAAAACGTCTCACGTTGTAGGGGGCACTCGATGCGGTGACGTTGAAAACCCGTGCTTGTTTTCGCCCTCTTGGTACCTGTCCCGGAATGCACCACTGCGGACAGCCAACGCCGGCGATTGAATGCGCGGTCGTCGACGCAAGCAACGGCTAACACTGCAGCCTGGCTCGGTCTCCGGGCGTCCTTAATGACGGCCTCGGTAGACGACAGCTACCGCACCTTGCGGATAGCCCTCCGAATCATCGCTCCTCGGTCTCCCACTGTGCTGCGTCCCCCGCCACGATCTCCCCTTCCTCCTCTTCCTTTTCCGACGTCACATTATCGCCCCCGCTATTTTCCTGGTTCACTTTAAGGCGACACTTTGACGGCACATACCCCCAGAGGGTGATTGTCTCCGCTCTGCTAAATGATCTCTAAAGCTTTCACCACTCTGTCCTGTACCTCATCACAATGCTCCCCACTTAAGAAAGTTGTTGGGGATACACAACACACTTTCATAAAAAAACACACACGATGAGGAAAAGCCATGGGCACGCGCAAAACGAACTGTCGCAAACTCTTTCTGAGTATGGCCCAGAAGGCAAAGTCCTAAAAGCACAGTTCAACCACCAAGTCCTCATTTCCGTAAGCCCAAAAACGAAATAACACGTCGCGTTTAGTCTAAACCGCGGCGAAAGGATCCAGTCATGAAGCTAATCTTTTTTTCCTGTATTTCCAACAGGGCAGGCCGTGAAGCTTGAGACGGTGTGGTCTCATCGAAACCCAGTCAGTCCTCTTGCTCATGCAGTGTCCTCTGGCATCCTTCTGGGCATCAAGAAGTTGCTGTCGCCCAGACCAGTTCTTGGATTCTTTCTGACACAGTCTCACCGTACGGATACTTGAATAGGAATGCCTGGTCGGGTACATGGAGAAGATCGGTTGTCAAGTCGGGAAGCTGATCTGTCTTGACCACTCCTGTGACTGTAGCCGTGCGGAGCGAAACTTGCGCGGCGTCTTGATACTTGCTTTAAACTGCAGCCGCCTCCGATTCGATAAGTAAGGTAAAGAAATCTTTCTCCTCCGAAGTCTGTGGCTTCTGTTCGTCTGAAAATCTTTCCGGTTTGCTGCACCCATAGTCAAAACAGGCGACTTCTTGAACTTGCATTCATGTTGATGCTTTTTACTCGCCGGTACCGGAATTTGGGGCTTCCTCTGTGGACGCTTGTATTGCAGGTCATTGCTTTTGTGTGGCAGCGGCACCCGTATCTGCTGCTGTTTCTCTCAATTTGACCGTGGGCAGTAATGGCCTGTCAACCAGTGGCAAGCTACTTTGCTGAAGGTTACATTCAAAGGTTTGAGGGGGTGTTCGGCTAAACTCAGGTATGAAGGATTGTTCTTCCGAACGAGATTCGGCTTTGTCCTTAATTAGTTCTTTAATTTACTTTTGGGGACAATTCATGAAGCGTCCACGAGATGCATGCACCGGGAAATCTGCTGTAGGGAAGTGAGGTGGAATTCATGTGGCAGAAATTTCCTCCACCTTCATATGAGGTGCCGTTGCGTCTGTAGCCAAAGCTGGTTCAACTGCTCTTGTCTTTTTCCGCTCCTCCAGAGCTGCTAACTGCTGCATTAGCATTTCCTTCTCCTTTTCCTGTGCTTCCTTTTCCGCTTCATACCCTGCTTCGCGCTCTGCTTTCAATTTTGCACGCTCACCGTCCACCCAACTATGAAGTTCTGCTCCTTTCAATCCTGATTTAATTCCTTTCGCAACGAGCCTTTCCAATTCTTCAATTCCCATATCGAAAAGGTCAAACCTGCGAGTCTCTTTCGCTCGTTAAAGTCACAGTCTACAAGATATTAGTAGACAGTCATGTTCGTCTTCAGAGTGTCATTCTCCTCTCAATGTCCATGCCTCGAATCGGCTCCGTTTATCCCAAAATCTACCCTTTCCCCTCTCCGAGATGGTAAAGAAGAGGTCCTGTCGCGGACGCCAGTTGTGATGATATTGGTGGCTAAGGCCTCGGGATTCGGGTCGCACAAACGAGACAGGCGCTAGAGACCGGCGTATAAGACGAAGACGAATATTTATCTGGGTGAAACTAGCGGACGATATGAAGGTACAGTCACTACCATACTGCGACACAAGTTAATCCTGAACACACAGAGTTCCACTAGAGGAAAAAACTACCACGTTTAAGTTCACTTCCAAGAGGAACCGGTAAGGAATCAAATGTCTCACTTCTAAGCTCTATAATGTCTATAATGTCTATAATGTTTAAGCTCTATAAGGCTTAGAAGAGATAACAGTTCCCACTTCTGTTTGAAAACACACCCTGTATAGGTAAAACGTCTCACGTTGTCGGGCGCACTCGATGCGGTGACGTTGAAAACCCGTGCTTGTTTTCGCCCTCTTGGTATCTGTCTCGGAATGCACCACTGCGGACAGCCGACGCCGGCGATTGAATGCGCGGTCGTCGACGCAAGCAACGGCTGACACTGCAGCCTGGCTCGGTCTCCGGGCGTCATTAACGACGGCCTCGGTAGACGACAGCTACCGCACCTTGGGGATAGCCCTCCGAATCATCGCTCCTCGGGCTCCCACTGTGTTGCGTCCCCCGCAACGATCTCCTCTTCCTCCTCTTCCTTTTCCGACGTCACATTATCGCCCCCGCTATTTTCCTGGTTCACTTTGAGGCGACACTTACGGCACATACCCCCAGAGGGTGATTGTCTCCGCTCTGCTAAATGATCTCTAAAGCTTTCACCACTCTGTCCTGTACCTCATCACACCCGATCATTACCAGGTTGAATAGCAGCGGCGAGATGACGGACCCCTGCAGAGTCCCCACGCTACCAAGCCTCTTCTCTTGCAGTTGCCGATCGCCGGCGCGAAGCTCAGAGGTCCAACCCGTCAGGAATTCTCGTATGTAATTGTACGACCGTTCGCCCATGCCGAGTCTCGACACCTGGGCCACGATCGCGGAGTGCTTCACCTTATCGAAAGCGCTCTGCAGGTCCAGTCCCAGGATGGCTTTTTTATCTTGTGTCTTGACTTTGTCGTCGACGATCTCGTTCTTGAGTAATATCATCGCGTCCTGCGTGCTCAGGTGCTGCCTGAACCCGATGACCGACGCGGGGTACAGCCCAGACCGCTCGAGGTAGTCCGGCCACCGGTTCATCAGGACGCGCTCCAGCACCTTGCCCACGCACGACGTGAGCGAGATGGGCCGGAGGTTGTCCGTGCTCGGAGGTTTACCCGGCTTGGGGATGAGGATGGTCCTGGTCGTCTTCCACTGCTTCGGCAGCGCCCCGACTTCCAGCACTTGTTGAAGTACTTGTTCAGCTTCTCTACTGCCTCGTCGTTCAGGCTCCTGAGCACCTTGTTCGTGATGTGATCCGGTTCGGCCGCGGACTTGCCGTTCAGCTCGTGCAGAGTCATCCTCACCTCCTCGACGTCTATGTCCCGGTCGAGTTTCTCGTTTGCTTCGACCCCGTAAGGGGATGCCACTCCGTGAGCGTTACCGGCAGGTACTTGTTGTCGATTCTTTTGACGACCTCTGCTTCTCCGTGATCCCGAACCGCCCGGTGCATGAGCTTGGCCAGGTGGTCGCGCTGGTGGGTCTTAGTTTTCGTCTCGTCAAGCAGGTGAGGTAGCAGGTTTCAAGTTTTGCCGCAGTGCATCTGCCCGTCCGCCGCGTTGCAGATCTCGTTCCACTGCTGCGCGCAGAGCACTCGGCAGTGGTCTTCGATGGCTCGGTTTAGCTCCGCCACTTTTTTACGTAACCTCCGGTTGAGCCGCTGCGTCTTCCACTTACTAAGTATGGACTGCTTGGCCTCGATGAGGTGAGCCAGTTGGTTGTCGACCCCCGGGATCTCCGCTTCCAACTCTATCATTTTCGTTGCCGCCTTCACCCTCGCCTCGATATTCGGAGTCTACTCCTCGATATCCTCGATCTCGCCCTCGTCGTCCGACGGCAGTCGGTCGCGGAACGCCACCCAGTCCGTCCATCTATATTCCTTCCTTTTTTCGTCGTTCCCCGGTATTATGACCTCCACGATGGCGTGGTCGCTACCGACATCGTCCCCCGTGTTGCGCCAGGTAGTCGCGCCCTTCTCGTCGTTCTTCACGAACGTTAGGTCCGGCGTCGTATCCCTGGACACCGAGTTGCCGAGTCTCATCGGATGCGCTGGGTCCGTTATCAGTGTAAAGTCGAGGTCCGACGCGACTTCCAACAGATCTCGCCCTTTGGCCGTGTGCTTGCTGTAGCCCCACGCCGGGTGCATTGCATTGAAGTCGCCGCACGCTAACAGCGTGTGGCTTCCTGCAGCGGTGCACGCCTTGCGCAGGAGCGTCTTGAACTTCTGCTTCCGTTGCGACGGGTTACTATAGATGTTGAGCAAGTACACACTACCCTTGCGTTTCTTCCACGGGATTATCTCGACGAACGCGTGTTCGATGTTGCATGCCGCGATCTCGTGCTCCACGAACGTGAGTCCTATCCGGAGCATCGTGCAGATCCCCCTGCTCCCGTTGTCCGCCGGGGCCTTCGCATAGACTCGGTATCCGGGGAGCGATGGAGCGTCGAGGAGCGTCTCCTGTAGCATTATGACGTCTGGTTTCCTCGTTGACTGTGCGATGTGCTGCTGAATCACTGCCCTCTTCCTCGCGAACCCACGGCAATTCCATTGCCACACGGTAAGTCCCTCTACTGTTGCTGGAGCGGCCATGATTGCATCAGCGTGAATTGCTGCGTCGTCTCTTGTTTGTAGGGGTGCTGCGCCATCACTGACGCAAATGTCGGGTGAGTCACCATCGGTCGTAGTGTTTGTTCGATGAAGGTGAGCCTCTTTACGTTCTCGGTCTCCATTGCCGAGATCGCTGTCTTGATGAACTCTTCCAGCTTGGTGAAGTTCGCATCATGCTTGCCTCTAAACTGTCAAAGCGTGCCTCAATTTGATTCAAACGATCCTCGATGATGCTGATCTGCTCGCTCACCGTACTGTCCCGTGGACTCTCCATCGCCCGCTTTTTGGCTGCCGGTCCCTTCGTCTCGGGGGTCACTGGCGCACAGCCTCCGGTGCCCATGCCGGCCCCGCAGGGTGCCATTTCGGGCGTTTCGGTACCGGTGGTGGTACGGGTCACTAACATCTGCTTGATGTCCTCGATCTCCTTCGACATCTTGTTGACGATTGCTTTCATCTCGGCGTTCTCGCGCCTGAGCGCATCGTTCGCTTCCCTCATGGCTCTCGTTGCCTCGTCCTCCTTCTTCTTGTTTTCGCTGCCCTCGATCTTCTTGCTTTTATTCGTGGCAATGTTGACCCAGCTCACCTTGTCTCGTGACTGCGACCGCCTTCTGCTTGCGCTGCGCTGTCTGCTCGCGCTGTTCCTGGGCTTCGATGGGGTGCGCGAGGCGCGCCGGCCAGCTGCGGCGGCCTCCCCCGATGACGTCAGCGATGACGTCAGCGACGGAAAATCACCCGACCTGAACTGCGCCCGCAGCTGCAGCTGCTCCTCCGCCATCTTGCGCTCCCACTGTCTTCTCCGAACGACGTACGGCGTCTTGTACTTATTCTTGCACGTTTTGTCTCCTGTCTCGTGCGGTCCCCCACACAGCCTGCAGTTCGGCGTACAATCGTGGCCTTCCTTGGGGTTAGTCGTTCCACAGGCGAAGCACACTTTCGCGTTGGGCGTCGGGCACACGTCGTGACGGTGTCCTACCTTTCCGCACAATCTGCACACGTCAAAGTGCTTCCGGTACAGGTTGCACTTGGTTATTACAGGACCATAGCACACGTAGTTTGGAACCTTCTGGCCCTGGAACGCCACGATGATGGTGGTCGAGTTCCCGATCTTCTGTGCTCCCAGGGCCAGCGGATTTCTTGAGTTTATGATGTTGTGCTCTATTTCCTGCTGAGTATCCTCTACTGGTATCCCTCTCATCACTCCTTTCACGGTTCCGTGCAGCGCGGTCCGGTACACGCCGACTTCGTGCTCCTTGCCGTCTATGCAAATGGACTTAATGTGGTTGTACATTCTTGCCCGATTGTCGTCGGGTGTACTCCCCACTACAATATTCTGCTGTAGGTTCGGGCAGAACGAATCCGCCGCTCCCTCCGCTCTTGGCACCTTCGCCGCCACCATTATAGCCGACGCCACGATAATCATCCCGGTCTTCGCAATGTTCAGGCCTCCCCGGACCGCACCACGATCTTGGTGTCCTTGCGTCGGGCATCCTTGCAGCCTTCGTTGCCGAAGCCCTCGCGTTCCTGGCATACTTCTTAGTTGCGGACCTCGACTGATGACTGACGTGTCCTGCCTTTGTACCGGGGACTATAGTCTGCCATCCTGAGTCTTCGTAGAACTCCTCGGGTGTAATGTCGTCTCCTTCCACCTCTATGCACATCCGGCTGCAGCCGGATTCGGCCGAATCCCGAACGGACGTCTCCATGTCGGGCTCCATGTGGGCCGCCCTGGGGCGACGATTCCTCGGCGCGCCAGAGCTTGGCCTAACCAGCTACACGGCTAGGCTTAGTGAAGCCGCCGCATCACTTCGGTCTAAAAGTCCCAAAAAAGGTGGCAAAAAACCGTACCTTTCGGTAACAACTGGTACCGGTCGATGTCCCGCACATTTACGGACACATTGGTAGTAATAAAACTCAAATTAACGTTGATGAGCACTGCCTAAATAATCAGAAAAGGCGAAGCCGATGCAAACACGTCTGCACGCTTCGGCGATCACAGCGCCCCCCATCGCTTTTGAAACATTTTTCCTAGGACGAAGGGGCTTTGATTTTTTTAGAACATGAACCTACAATAAAAATCCCATGGCTGAGAATATAGGTATGATTAGTTCCTGTGAATGATGGTTCTTACCTTCAATACCATTAGTTCATATTTAAACTGCCCTAAATTCACCCCCCCCCGTGCCTGTGCCACATGAAAAGCGCGCGAAAATCTGAGAAGCCGCCCGCGAGAGGAGAGAGCGGCGAGAGTGCGCGAACCACTCGTGGCGGAAAGGCAGCGTCGGCAGACGTTGTCTGCTCCGGGATTCCTTCCAGTGCTTCTTTTCAAGCGCGCTACGGCTTGTAACTAGGGCAGTGTTTATTAATAACTGCTGCTAAAATGTCCAGCACTTTTATTTATCTATTTTACAGTCAGGAATCTGGCAATTGTCAAGATATTTTTGATGATATTACGTTTTTTGTGAGTCGCGCCCGTAGTAGTGCATGTAAACCATGGAGGAAAGAAACTCAGTAGAGGCCCCTAGCATCCCAATGCATTGCGAAAAGTGTGGAGGAAGTGGCGTCATTTTTCTTGAGCCCATGGACAATGTTGCTTACTTATTTACAACTGCGGTGGCCAAATTTGGGCAAATAAAACGGACAAATTTTTAAGGCGCTTAGTATGTGGCTGCCTCGCAACGCTTGCAAACCAGTACACTCGCTACGACAAACGTTTTTAGATTAGACCAGTTTGAAAACTCCGCCGTCGGAGGCGGCCTTAAGTCGTATGCGTGGTATGCGTTCGCCATCCCGCGAGTCTGTTGCTATGACGACGACAAACGCTACTTTGCCAGGCTTAAGAGCTGAAAAATCGTCCTTCTATCTCAAAAACGAACGCCGTTTTTCGATTGAAACTTTGGGTGAGGGCTAGAATGGGCAAATTGAAGGCGAAATCAACAGCTTAGAACATGACATCGTACCGAGGAATTAGCGACGAAGCTGTTTTCGTTGCGAAGCGGGAGGGCAGGGCGACGCCATGTTAGTCAAATCAAACCGGAGATAGCAAAGAATGATGGGATAGAGTGCTGGGCTCAGTGGGCTCAAGTCATGGCGGCACTCGGCTTCACAAATGTGACGTCAGGGCCTCTCCTAACCTTTCTTTCCTCCATGATGTAAACTGTGGCAACGCGCTTTACGCGCCATCTGTTGCGCTGCTCCGCAAGCTGCATTTCCCCCTCTCCAGACAGTAACATTAACGCGCCGCCCACCCACGCTGTCCAAGCCCAGCGGATTCCCCTCCTGAAATACTTCTTTCTCCCTGCGTTATCTCTCGAAGCGATGTCTAGCTTCTCGTCAGCTACCCACCCAATAAATAATTGCAAACGTTATTCCTATATTTAGGACGGACATTAAAACATCAAGTGCGAACTACCATCCAAATAAATTAGAGCATAATTGCTGCATATTACTCGAGGATATTATATAGCAGAAGGTTTTTAGCCACACTTAAAAAATAATCCCTTTTGCAATAATCAACACTAGCGGGGATAAGCTGTCGTCTTGTGTAACCTCGGTTCTAGAATTCACCGTCAAAGTATATTTAACTTGGACAATAACGAACAAAGTGATTGCTCCACATTTCAAGAGAGTTTCATCATGTAGCTCATTCTTGTCTAAATTAGACCTTTTCAGCTCTCCGTATAGTCGCGGCTGAGCAGTTTCATGTGACCACTTGCAATGCGCATCGAAAACCATATTTATTCAAGGCTAACCCAGCCGCCTTTAGTGCACTCAGAGTGGCAATCTTGATTCCTTACGTATTCTTTTTGTACAAATAACAACTACCAATTTGCCATGCGGGCATTATTTTTCGGACGATAGTAATATTTATTCCCAATTACATTGCCCAGGACTGTCAACATACGAGAATACCTTGAAGTAAATATTGCCGGATGTCACTTCAAGCAAATGACCTCAAAAACCACTACATTAAGAACCGTCTCTTTTTCTTGGAAAATTCTATCATTGATATTTGTTGCCTCCTAAATAACAAGAAATATCTCAAACACCATCCACAATTACTTAGGTATTATTTCCACCCGTAAACTTTCCCGGCACACTGACATTACTTCAATCGGCAAAAAAAACGTTTAAAACGTTGGAAGGAAGGAAGGAAGGAAGGAAGTAAACTTTATTTTCCTGAGCACCCTTAGTCCGGGGTGCCGTCTTCGGAAGCCGTGGCCATGGCTTCCTCCGCTCTGGACGTCAGCAGGAGCTGTGTCGCAGCGCTGGGGTCAGCCAGACTTGCCTCCCATGATGTTAGAGTTGGATTCGGGATGGGGGTCAACTTCGGATGTAGATCACAGGCCCATATTGTGTGGAATGTGTTTGGGTAACCTCCGTAGAATCAGCAAGTAGGGGTGCCGGGTAAATTTCCAAAGCGATGTGTGCGATGTTCAGTGGGTAATGTGTTTGTCTGAATCTGTCGGAGGAGGACGGACTGCCGCCTTGTGAGTGTACGATGGGGGGAGGGATGTACCTTGCGCTGTGCGCGAAAAGACTCGATGTATTCGCGCGGGATAAAAGACGGCTGGGCATCACTTAAGGACGGCTGTGTACCGCTTAAGGTTGACGAGAGCTGGTCAGGTGCCCGGTAAATAGTTGCTCGGGCGACCGTATGTTCCCGCTCATTTCCTGCGAAACCCTCGTGCCCAGGAGTCCAAATAATGTGGAACGTGTACGGTTTGTAGTCGAGCGCGTCTTTGATGAGGCGGGCTGTGTGGTGATGCAGAACATTTCTGATCAATGGTATGCAGGCGGCTTGCGAATCGGTGACGATGATGATGGGTGGTTGCGGACGAACTATGAAGATCAATGCCTACGCCACACCCCAGCCTAACTGCTGAAGAAGCGAGAAATCTTAGAAAAATACAGACGAACACCTACTTACATAAGTCCAGACTATCACTTATGTTCCCAGAAAAGTATAATGAGGACTGTAAGCAGTGTCACCAGAAGGCCGATCTATTCCATACAGTCTGGAATTGCCCAATTACTTTGGACAAAAATACCCACCTAACCTCATTAGAGTCCTGGGAGGAAGCCCTGTCCAGCCTGGACCCTGCACAGCAGCTTGCGCTGCTTAGTAGGGCCAGGGATGGCCAACTAGCTTCTGGGGTCGTGAAATTCGGATCCCACCCTTGATCTCTCCCCATTTTCTCTCACCCCTTTTTACCAAATAAAGTTTACTACTACTACTACTGGGTGGTAGCGGCGTATATGGCTCGTGCAATAAATCGAGTTTCTAGGTCGTCTATATCATGTACATCTGGTTCAAGCGTGACTAGTTCATAGTTGAGGGGTCCGACGACAGCCGTGATGCCTCCCTCATCTTCCCCAGGATGTGCGTCAACGTAGTAAACGTGCTTGACGGGGCCGAGGCACTGCAGCGTTTTCGAGAGGACGTTAGTCCTGATGTGGCGCCGTTCAGCATGCTGGTCGGGGTCCATGTTCTTTGGCAGGGGAGCGATGGTGATGCGTGATCGGTGTTCAAGGGAGAGGCATCTTTTTTCCTTCGATGCGGATGATGGCGGGTCCGCAGAGTAGCCAAGATCCTGCAGGATGGCCCTGCCTTGGTCGGTGCTATGGAGTCGGTGGAACTGTCCTAGGCGCTGCGCACTTAGGAGCTCCTCCAGTGTGTTGGTGACTCCGGTGGCCTGGAGCGCTTGCATCGATGTAAATTGCGGCACTCCTAGTGCTTGTTTTAAGGCCTTCCTTAAACGTTGGGATAACTGCCGCGCAACTTGGGCAAGGCCAAACCGCCATGCGTAAATTGTACAATGAACCCCCATCCGCCCCTAGCGCGGAGCCGCCGCGTCAATATGGTTGCTTGATCAAAGTAATTAAACCGCTCGAATGACTTTACATCAGGCGTGTTCACTTCCTTTGTCGCATCTTTGATTGAAAGTCAAGCATAACACAAATAAACCGCAGCGTTCCATTACAGCCATAATAAACTGCCGCATAGTTGCTTTGTGTTTCTGTTTCAGAGACACGTTTACACCAACAACTTATCACAGCTAATCCTGGACACCCCAGCATGCATGTATTCACGTGAACATAATCAATTCAACTTTGAGTGCATGTGTAGACGACACCTTGTTTCAAATAATAGGTGAAACACCTCGCCCTCGGCCACACACCTCTGTCCATAGCTAATTGAATGATCTTCTAGATGTCATTCCTTCTGCACGAAACCATTATATGATTGAGGAATAAACTGAATCCGCATTGCAATACATTTCTATATCTCTGTCCTAGTGAAGGCTCAACCACTACCGTTTTCTGGAATAAATGTTTATTCCCTCTCTCTCTCTCGCTCTCCCTTTGTTGGTCCCTTGTACTTCGGTAACTGCCTTTTTTTTCTACAGAACAGTGTTGTTTGCGTCGTATAACAAAAAACTTCAGGAAGAACATTTATTCCGAAAGCGAGGTCAGCTTTCTCTATTTCTGCTCACGGAACCACCCCGTTTTTAGTCTCAGAAATTTCTGACGAACATTCATATTTTTAGAGAAGATCATATGTCCCCACGTGTGCCACGCAATCGTGAATATGATCCACAAGCATCCAAAGATTGTACGACTGTAGTCTTCATCCCTGGACACGTAAGCTGCTCTTCATATTCCGGGTACCCCTATACCATGGCCTTGCTTCTCTGGCCCAAAAGAGCGCCGCCCAGAAATGCATTCCACCAGCGAATGGTACGTGCGAGACGTGAACAAAGAAAGAAAGGACCAGGCTATCTACAGATACGTTTTGCTCACCCAGAAGTACCCTCATTTGACATGCACAAACCGGCACCTTACCAACGCCACACATTCAACACAACAGGGACAAGTTTACAGGCACGCAAACATGCTCATGCTGCGGCCAACCATGAACACGCCCTATGGATACGCCCATACTTACAAGCCACCATACGTTTTCCCTGCAACCAAATTAAACCATTCAATTTCATTCTAGGTTTTAGGAATGGGCCTCGCCTCGTTATGATTTTGAAGAGCTTTATTGGACCGGATTGGTATCCCACATCAGTACTACACCGGAAAAAGGTAGGTCTCTGGGACCGCACAATGAGTACCGGAATGTCCTTTTGACGTATCCTCCAAAATAATGTTCTCTCTCTGTACCTGTACAGTAGCCCAAAGTGCTCCTAGAAAGTGTAAATTGTATATGCAGTCTTCACTGTTGCGCGAAGCGCCGACGCAAACTACGAAGTTATTTGGCATTGAGCTACCCATGTATTTTTAGTGTTGAATAATGTACGTAGTTTATGCCGCCCCTCTAAGGTGGTCTGTCTCTGGTGTTATATTAAAAGCATGCGCACTGTCAGGTACATTTGTCTGGCACTAGCGTTGGGGAATATATCGGAGAAGTGATACGTTTGTTTCCGTGCATGTGTTTTTGGGAAACACCTGACACGGAAAGCCACGAGGAAAGCATTGATGAATAGGCCCCTGTGACTTTGAACTGCAATGTGTAGCCGGATAACTATGAGCGGTTTGGGAATTGCCAAGCAATAAAAAATTCGAGTGTTTTCAAGGCATCTAATTGGGCATTTGATTGTCTGCGGGGGTACAACGCTGGCTGATTATTGGAATCCGCGCAAAACAATAAACCTTGAGGTACAGGTGCCAATACACACCCGTAACCACTAATGTTAATCGCCATAACGTCGACCCCAATGGCGTGCGAAGGAAAGTAGAACTCATTGCACGTCAGTTAGAGGTACGTGTTATGTCAAAATTTTACCCACTTTTGAAGTCTGTTTGTGATAGCGTAAACAGATAAAATCTGCCAAAATAGGAGATCGACCTTTCGAATTGCCACTTCCAAAAAGGATCTTCGCGTGCGTTGTCCTTCCTATTTTTAAGACAGTTTTAGCGGCACATGAAAGCATGTTTAGTCATAGGTCGTTGTGTGCCAAAAATGTTAGTCTTAGCGCCTTTTGAAATAAACATACGTCACACTACATTATTTCGATAATATTGTTCCATCACTCATTTTTCCCCTCGTATGTTCGCTGTGCTCGTTACAGACCTTTTTGGTCAAGGCCAGTATTTTCCGCAGCATCGTCATATCGGAAGAAAATATCCAATGAAGAATTATGCCTGTTTATAGCCTTCGGTTTACAGAAAGGTTGACACAACTATTTATCACCTACCGTTCCTACTACGTACAAATATAGACGGGATTGAGCAGGCCCTGTGCACTTGAAAGAGGATATGCGGGGAGCTATACTACTCCGCAAAAGTAAACAACATCTTCGCCATCCAAGTCTTGCGCGTAAGTGCAAGCTTTCCTGAATGTTTGGTTTCTCTACCCAGAGGGTTTGGTGTTTTTAAACAAACTATTGCTACTGTCTGCCCGATGAATCAAAACGTTTATGCTGACTTCGCGTTCTTCAGCACCGGTGTGGGGTACCGTACCTTAATACATAACTTTTTGTAGTTGCTTTTCCGAACAAGCTTGACTTGAGTTCTGTGTTTCCTTCCATTGGGTTTCATATTCTCTGGTTTATTTAGTTGTAGTTTCCCTGCCCCTCAAGTGGAAATTGTCCATCTCGTCTTCGAAAGTGCAGCTATGATGTTATGATAAAGCGTTCGAATATTTAGGTGCGTATAGCTCTTGCAAGTCAACTCCTCGAAGCCGTGTACGAAATGCCGAACAAGAAACCCCGATGCCAGCTTGCCCTTTCCATGCGCTGGGAGAAATGTTCGAGTCCAAACCAAATGATCTAGCGTATATGCACCCCTAGGAAGATGTGGGTTCTTTTTGTGTTGTGTTACCCAACCTTTTCGTCTACGATAAATATTGTACAAGTTCTTCAATATCCATTGCAGCGGGCTATTTATTTTTATGTTTGATCAGTATAAGATTCCAATATTTGAACTCTATTTCGGACATGCTAGCGCAGTTGCCTAAAAAGGTTTCTAGCATGGTTAGCTTTGGACGTGTACTAGTTTTTTGAAGGATATCAAAATTGTTGCTCAAATTTCTAGGTTGAGGATGGAAAAAGTATCATTGTTCAGCACAATGTTAAAGTTCGTAAGCATATGGTCATTGCTTTTGTTATGATATATTGTTTTTCACTGCTGTATAGGATAAACATCAAACCCAATGTCAGCCCAATGTCAGCAGTGGATAGAGAACAACGGCATATCCACTGCCGCCAAAAACGCTTATAAGATCACTACACGTTCCGTTTCCCTCCGTCTAATCATGACGTTGATGTAAACTCGAAGCTTTCTTGTATGCGCAAATCAAATGGCGAATTGCCAGAGATTTAGGTTTGGATGGCGCGATCTAGCATGACCACTTCCGATTGGTTGAAAGTATGACGCAAGCTTGGGTGCTCTTCACATTTCTCTGTATTCACGTAACTATGCCATTGCAACTGAGTCTATAGCAGTAATATCAACGCTCCCAAATTTAGAAATCCAAACTACCGAAGTCCGAAGCCAAATTATTCTTTCATTCAGCCACAGTCCGAAGCCCACACCGGCGCAGCCAATCCAAAGAAATGCTGAGTGACCCGAATGAGAGGATAGCAGAATCGAATTGACGTCGGCTTCATAACGCGAGAAACCCACGTCCGATTTCGACCACGCGAGGCACTTTGTTTTTGTTTCAGCAACATCATTATTATTAATATTATTATATTATTATTATTACTACTACTACTACTACTATTATTATTATTATTATTTTATTAATTATTATTTAGGCACATTAGTGGTGTTCAGGACTGCTGCGCCTTGCAGAGGGATGTGTCGTAATTATCGGTCTGGTGCGGGAAAAACTGCCTAATTTTAAACCCCGCTAAAACAAAGGTTGTCACCTGCAGCCGGAAAACCTACCGTCTGCTGTTTTCCTACAGTACTGAGGGAGCTCCTCTGCAAAGGGTTGAGAAGATTAGGGACCTAGGGGTGATTTTCGACAGCACCCTCTCTTTTTCTCCTCATATTAGGCTCATCACCCAGCGAGCGCTCCGAAGTCTTGGAAATGTGTGTCGGATTACAAAGAAATTCTCTTCTCCAGATCCATTTGTAACGCTATACAATGCAATATATATACCACAGTTAGAATATGCTTCTGTTGCCTGGAACGGCATCTCCAAATCTAGCAGTGAATTAATAGAACGTGTGCAGAAGTTTTTATCTATATTCAAGCACCGTCATCACAATCACAGTTTTCATCCTGATTCTGACTTACCCATAGTTCTTCCCATCCCTTCCTTGAACTGCAGACGTATGCGTGCAGACCTTACAGTTCTTCACAAAATTGTTCATGGTGACCTTTCTTGCGCAGACCTGCTTAACTATTTAGAGTTTAGTGTACCACAAAGGCCCACCAGGTCGCATCGCCCGTTCTTGACCGCTGCGCGCAACTCCAATCATTCTCCTGTGCGCAGAATACAGAATTGTTACAACCGTTTCTTTGAACGCCTTGACATCTTTCAGAAATCCTTTACAACTTACGGTACAGCGCTATCCAATACAGTATGTTAAACATCTATGATATGTCTGTCGTTTTTTTTTCTGGAATTTGGTTTCTCTGCGGTTGTGTCTATCCAACTGATAGTTGCCTATTCTTGAAACTGTTTACTGTCATTTGTTCGTCTTATCATTTGTCTCTACACTCTTGCCGTTGTTTTTGTTATATTACTTTCAAACTTTGTTGCTTTGCCTGTCGTGTGGCCTTTACGACAGGCACAGCAACATAGGCATCTTCTTTTCTTATTTTTTTACCTGTACCGAGGCTCCGCCTGTGCTTTATTTCTGTCATTTTCACTTCTTCAATTTGTGTGTGTCTTGTCGCTTGTTTGTTTCTTGCTATATGTTTCTTTTATTTTGTTTTTATGTAACGATCCGTGCGCCAGCATTCATGCCTCTGGCTGTTTCTGGGCACGTGAATAAACCTGATTGATTATTATTATTATTATTATTATTATTATTATGGTAATGTTCTAGATTTGTGCTTCTCAAACTTAAAAAAACGTACAAGTCTGTAACTCCGAAATATCCCTTGTGCACCCCGACAAGTTTCACCCCCCTCTTATTGTCTCTGTCTCGGTCGCGACCCAGCATCGCTCTGGCGGTGTTGACAATTGTGTAGTCCCGCGATACGCTTTCAAGAGTGGAGATTATGCTGGGCTGTATCACTTTTATTCATCTGCTGAATGGTCTAGTGTTTTGGATGTCAATGATGTTGACGAACAGGTTCGACGTTTTACCGAAATCGTCAGAAGTGGCATGGAAAAGTATATCCCTTGTTATAAGCCTGTTCTTTCCAAATTTCCCCACTGGTTTTCTAAAGAACTTCGAAGTTCGCTTAAACTTAAGGACAGCGCCCACAAAAAGGCCAAGCGTTCTGGGCTTGACAAGTGGAAAGCGGAGTTTAGTCGGTATCGCTCACTTTGTAAAATCCTCTACCGGCGTGACCACCAGCTCTATATAGAATCGTTAGAGGCTGCTGCGTCTCAGAAACCGGCTGAATTCTGGAGATATGTACGCGGCTGTTCTAAGGCGTCTAAAGAACACGTTAGCCTGCTTAATTCCGATGGTGAAGAGGTTGAGGATGTTGCTACCAGTTTTGCTCAGTACTTTCATTCTGTCTTTCAACTGCCAGATGGAAACAACGAACGCCTATCGTTTAATAACTCTAATTTTAACACACTTATGTTCGATGAAAAACTTGTCAATGATAGCCTTCAACGGATGAAACCATCATTTTCCTGTGGTGCAGATGGAATTCCACCAGCCCTCATGAAGGCTTACGGCAACATTTTTGTGCCTGTCTTAACTTCCATAAATAATAACTGCTTACTTTTAGGTAAATTTCGTCGTGCATGGAAGATCGCTCGAATTTTTCCAATATTTAAGTCTGGTGATAAGTCAGCCGTTTCTAACTATCGCCCGATCTCACTCCTTTGTGTCGCCTCAAAACTCTTTGAGTCAGCTCTGCACAATGTTCTTGCTGCCTGCGTCAAGAACGTTGTGATACCAAATCAGCACGGCTTTTTATCGGGTCGATCGACGGTCACAAATCTTGCAAGCTTTATGACACAGGCTTCGGCTGCAGTTTGTGAAAACGGCCAGTTGGACGTTATTTATTTTGACCTCAGTAAGGCGTTTGATGTGGTGAACCATCAGTTATTAATTAACAAGCTTGCTAAGTCCGGTGTAGACGCAAGCTTTGTTGCCTTGTTGTACAACTATCTCCTTGACCGGTCCTTTTATGTAGATGTTAACTACAAAAAGTCTAGTGTTTACCCTGCAACAAGTGGTGTACCCCCGGGTTCCGTGCTGGGTCCATTATTGTTTTCTGTCTTTATCAATGATGTGTCAACAGTGTTAACAAACTCTTCTTTTCTTCTTTATACTGATGATGTCAAACTATTTAGGCACGTTAGCGGTGATCAGGACTGCTGTACCTTGCAGAGGGATGTGTCGGAATCATCGGTCTGGTGCAAGAAAAACTGCCTAATTTTAAACCCCACTAAAACAACGGTTGTCACCTACAGCCGGAAAACCTACCGTCTGCTGTTTTCCTACAGTATTGACGGAGCTCCTCTGCAAAGGGTTAAGAGATTAGGGACCTAGGGGTGTTTTCGACAGTACCCTCTCTTTTTCTCCTCATATTAGGCTCATCACCCGGCGAGCACTCCGAAGCCTTGGAAATGTGTGTCGGATTACAAAGGAATTCTCTTCTCCAGATCCATTTCTAATGCTATACAATGCTATATGTATACCACAGTTAGAATATGCTTCAGTTGCCTGGAACGGCATCTCCAAATCTAGTAGTGAATAATAGAACGTATGCAGAAGAAGTTTTTATCCATATTTAGGCACCGTCATCACACTCACAGTTTTCATCCTGATTCTGACTTACCCATAGTCCCTTCCATCCCTTCCTTGAACTGCAGACGTATGCGTGCAGACCTTACATTTCTTCACAAAATTGTTCATGGTGACCTTTCTTGCGCAGACCTGCTTAACTGTTTAGAGTTTAGTGTACCACCAAGGCCCACCAGGTCGCATCGCCCGTTCTTGACCGCTGCGCGCAACTCCAATCATTCTCCTGTGCGCAGAATACAGAATTGTTACAACCGCTTCTTTGAACGCCTTGGCATCTTTCAGAAATCCTTTACAATTTACCGTACAGCGCTGTTGAATACAGTATGTTAAACACCTATGATATGTCTGTCGTTCTTTTTTTTCTGGAATTTGGTTTCTCAGCGGTTGTGTCTATCTAACTGATAGTTGCCTATTTTTGAAACTGTTTACTGTCATTTGTTCGTCTTATCATTTGTCTCTACACTCTTGCTGTTGTTTTTGTTGTATTACTGTCAAACTTTGTTGCTCTACCTGTCGTGTGGCCTTTACGATAGGCAGAGCAACAGAGGCATCTTCTTTTTAAGTGCGAATGCACTTCTTAAGCGAGCCTGAATCGTCCGCCGCCGTCGTCCGCATAGCAACAGCTGCGGGTGCGCGCGCTCCTCGTCTTCCCTAGCAACGGGGGGAGATGGGCGCGCGCTACTCTCCTCCTCCTCTCTCCACTCAGTGACTGCGGGTGTTGGGCACCTCCTCTCCACTTCGGGCGGGAGAGCTTTCGCGTAGCGGACGCTCCGCATTCCGACGCGTGAGGGCGCTCGTGTAGCCCTCGCCGTAACGGCGGGCGCTACTCTCCTCCTCCTCTCTCCGCTCAGTGACTGCGGGTGTTGGGCGCCTCCTCTCCGATTCGGGCGGGAGAGCTCTCGCTCGCGTAGCGGGCGCTCCGCATTCCGACGCGTGAGGGCGCTCGTGTAGCGGCCGCGTGGCGCGGGAGGGTATTAGTCGAGAGCGCGCCGTCGTCGAGAGCGGTCGCTGGTCCTGCATCTCGATAACGATGATGGCGGACCGGGCAACAGTACCAGCAATAACGAGTGAAATATCTTTCTTTGTAGTTGTGTGCGTGTGTGTGATCTCTCGACTACTCATTAAGATCACGATATCCACCGTAATCGCGCAATCAACAACCGTGCATTCGCACTTACACACTCTCCCCCTCGGGGAAGTGCGAGGGAATGTTTTTTATTTTTTACCTGTACCCAGGCTCCGTTGTGCTTTATTTCTGTCATTTTCACTACTTCAATTTGTGTGTGTCTTGTCGCTTGTTTGTTTCTTGCTACATGTTTCTTGTATTTTGTTTTCATGAAACTACCCGTGCGCCAGCACTCAGGCCTCTGGCTGTTCCTGGGCACGTAAATAAACATGATTGATTGATTGATTGATTGATTGATTAATATTATTATTATTATTTTACTCGTAGAGCTCTTCGATCGCTTGGCGTTGTCTGTCGCGTGTCCAAGGAGTTCAAGGAGCCGATTTCTCTTCTCAAGCTCTACACAACTATATGTCGTCCTCAGCTTGAATATGCATCTGTTGTCTGGAACAGCACGAGCAAAACAAACCGTAAGCTTGTAGAAAGGGTCCAAAATAAGTTCATATCTATCTTCAACCATCGCTTTGGCGATAGTAGTAAATATAACCCTGGATCGCACTCTTCATTGACGCTATCATGCTTAAAGGGGCACTGACACAAAAAATTTGCATCTTGTTTTTTTCGTTGCGATAAGTAGCTAGTGACCTACTTATAACCTGTAGAAACCTCATTTGCTTCAGCGTGCGACGGTTGTTTAATTAGAGGCATTTTCAATGCGGCCAGTCGCAGTTTCGGTTTCAGCGAGTGCCGCGAAACGATGGATTTTGTGGATTTTGTGTGAACAAAGCTGACCACGTGACCGTCGGAGGGATATCACAGGGCAGAGCCGCCGTAGCACTGTCGAATCCCCATCGACGGCAGTTTCTGCGAATGCCCCCACGTACTGATCTCGTGAGGCGCTTAATTAGAAAGCGACCGTGGATGTGACGCAGGCGCTGCGAGTGCAAATGCTACCGCGGCTAAAGAACGACGCGCGACGCTCGAGACGGTGGGCGGCAAGACGCGCGCTGGGAGCAGCCGGCCGGTCTGCCTACAGGTCCGCCTACAGATGTGTTTGGCTCAGCACTGCGGCGGATATTCGAGTGCCGCTCTCGTAAGCGGTGCAGATGACATTTTCTAATGCAACCCGCCATCGCATCATTAACTCCATTCTCATGTAAGCCACCATGGTCGGGACTTGGGGACAATTTCGTGCAGCGGTAACAAGCTATCAGTCGAGCTACCTGCGCCGGCCTGGGCCACTTCGCGGCCGTGGCCGCCGCCTGCACAGCGACCGTGCGGCTAGCTCAGTGAGTGTTTCGTGCCTCCGGCGCGTTTTCGCATCTAATGGTAATAAACAGTAATAGAAACAGAGTGCCTGGAATCGCTCTAGAACTTTGGTCGCGGCCAACTGCCCGATGAGCTGACGAAATCACGGCGCCTCCGCCGCCAACGATCGGGTCGTTCGTTCTCGAGAGCAGAAGCTCCGCCCTCTGGCCCTCCGATTGGAGCGGCGAGCCGGGCGAGCCGGCGGAAAACGCCGGTAGTGCGGAAGCGGCAAACACAAACTCGTGACGTGTTTGGATGTTGTTTATTTACAATTGCGCGTGATCCTCTGCTGGCTGCTCGGTTGCGTTTCGCACACTTCAAAATTGATTTTAAATATGTTCTAGGCTGTATTCGCTGCTGATATTTTGCACATGACGTATGTGTGTTCCCACCAATCTATCTCCGAAGTTATCTCGCCTTCAAAATTTTGTGTCAGTGCCCCTTTAACTTCCAGGCGGAACAAGGCTGATATTCTCTTCCTCTTTAAAATTATGCACGGCATAGTGTCTTGTGGTGAGCTGCTACAACATGTTCGTCTTTATGTGCCGCAAAAGTGGACCAGGAAACATGATACATTTTGCAACCCCAATTGTCTGCGTGTCTTGTGCCCTGTGTTCCGACTGCAATGCACGTACAATCGGTACTCGGATTACCTTGATATATATAATGATTGCCCTACTCTGTTTCGCAAACATGTCTGTGAGTTAGTATTGGCGTAACTGCCAACTTTTCTTATTCTGCATTTGTCTTTTATCCTTGAGTTCATGCACTTAAATGACTTTCATTCCGTAACTTCAACATAAGCTATCCTTTCGTTTTTTTTGGTATTTTGTATTTTATTTTGTATTTGAGAGATGTGTACATTATGTTTCGTGTGTTTCTGTTTCCGTGCGCCAGCACAAAGGCCCCCCCCCCGCTGTTCCTGGGCACGCAAATAAGTGATTGATTGATTGATTGATTGATTGATTGATTGATTGATTGTTATTATTATTATTATTTTATATTATTATTATTATTATTATTAACAGCATGGTTTTTTCGCGGGCCGATCGACCACTACCAATCTCGTCAACTTCATGCTGCATGCTTCGGAAGCTGTGCAAGGGAGAGGTCAACTTGATGTAGTCTACTTTGATTTAAGCAAGGCTTTTGATGTTGTCTGCCACGAGCTCTTAGCCAAAAAACTATCTGAGCTTGATATACAACCATCCCTGATATCTCTTATATGCAATTATCTATGTGATAGGTCATGTTTCGTGCATGTAAATGGACAGTCTTCTCTTTCCTATGAGGTCACCAGTGGTGTCCTTCAGGGCTCCGTGCTCGGGCCACTTCTCTTCTCAATCTTTATAAATGATGTCGCGACAATATTTAATGATTGTAATTTTCTTTTATATGCCGATGATGTAAAAATATTTAAATCTGTTTCCAACTCTGCCAGCTGTTCCGCTCTCCAGAGAGCAATCTCGTCCTTCTCGCATTGGTGCTCATGCCACAAACTCCTCATTAATACATCTAAAACTAAGGTAATGACATACACAAGAAAGACTGACAACATCTTGTTTCCCTATAACATCAACGGTGAATTACTCCGACGTGTGGTAGAGGTTAATGACCTAGGCGTCACTTTCGACAGTAAACTGAGCTTCTCTCCACATATTCAGGTAATTACTCGTAGAGCTCTTCGATCGCTTGGCGTTGTCTGTCGCGTGTCCAAGGAGTTCAAGGAGCCGATTTCTCTTCTCAAGCTCTACACAACTATATGTCGTCCTCAGCTTGAATATGCATCTGTTGTCTGGAACAGCACGAGCAAAACAAACCGTAAGCTTGTAGAAAGGGTACAAAATAAGTTCATATCTATCTTCAACCATCGCTTTGGCGATAGTAGTAATTATAACCCTGGATCGCCCTCTTCATTGACGCTATCATGCTTAACTTCCAGGCGGAACAAGGCTGATATTCTCTTCCTCTTTAAAATTATGCACGGCATAGTGCCTTGTGGTGAGCTGCTACAGCATGTTCGTCTTTATGTGCCGCAAAAGTGGACCAGGAAACATGATACCTTTTGCAACCCCAATTGTCTGCGTGTCTTGTGCCCTGTGTGCCGACTGCAATGCACGTACAATCGGTACTCGGATTACCTTGATATATTTAATGCTTGCCCTACTCTGTTTCGCAAACATGTCTGTGAGTTTGTATTGGCGTAACTGCCAACTTTTCTTATTCTGCATTTGGCTTTTATCCCTGAGTTCATGCACTTAAATGACTTTAATTCCGTAACTTCAACATAAGCTATCCTTTCGTTTTTTTGTATTTTGTATTTTATTTTGTATTTGAAAGATGTGTACATTATGTTTCGTGTGTTTCTGTTTCCGTGCGCCAGCACAAAGGCCGACCCCGGCTGTTCCTGGGCACGCAAATAAATGATTGATTGATTGATTGATTGATTGATTGATTGATTGATTGATTGATTATTCACGTAAATAAACATGATTGATTGATTGATTGATTATTATTATTATTATTGCGCCCAGCACAGATGTCTGCGTGCTGTGCTCCGCTGTTTTTTACGGCAGACAGGAGAATTTTCGGTGCACATCGTGCAAAAAACGTGCGCACTCCAAATGTATTCAGCTGCCCGACATGGAGCTGCAAGCTGTGAAGACTGGTGAGAGACCCTTCCAGTGTAATCTGTGCCTGTGTTCGGCGTCGGAGGTGGTGAGTAGGCCTAGTGACGATTCCGTACACGAGAGCCTGCCGGCCACGCAGCCACCCGATCCTCAGAACAGCGCTCCTCGACCAGGCGACCTTGGAGGGGACGCGACCGACATCCGCGAAATGCTGCTCCACGCTCTCGAGGGCCTTTCATTCCTGACGGACGAGGTGGCAAAGCTACGAGAGGCCAACGACCGCCTGAGCAGGGAGAACGCGCGTGCTTTCGCCCAGCAGTCAGGCATAATTGCTTCTCTGCGGGCGGAGGTTCGCAGCCTTCGAGGGGAGCGGCTCCCGCGGTTACCGCGGGCCGGTCCCTTGCCTCCCGAGCGGCCTGCCCCCCCTTCGACACCTGAGCTCAACGTGACGATGGCGACCCCTTCCACGCAGCGAGTGGACCTTTCATCCTTTGCCACTGTTGTGGCGAAGATAAACGCAGCGTCTACGCTTTCAGCGAACGAGCAGCTGACCCCAGCCCCTTCCGAGGCTTGCCTTTTGTTAAATGATGCATCCGGCAAGCCAAATTCCAACGAGTCGGCCCAGTCAAACAAACGCAGAGGGAGTGCAGTGTGTGTGGGTGCTTCAGATGCGTGTAGCATCTCCGTCGTTCGTCCATCTAAGCGTCCGAGACACATCTTCGTGTCTAAACTGTCACCGTCCACCACTTCAGCCCAACTGACGGAGCATCTTTCGACGGTACATGTCATACCTCTGGCTTGTCAGCGGCTGAAGACCAAGTACAGTTCATATTCTTCCTTCTGCGTTACGGTCGATGAGGACTCCTTCGAGCGCTTGAGCGATCCTTTGTTCTGGCCGAAGGGCTGCCTTTTCAAACCTTTCCGCAGAAAGCTGCATCCCGAAATGTTCTGTTCCACTGATGTCGCACACGATGAAAAAAACTTACAATAGGGTGGACATTTACTATCAAAATGCGCGCGGCCTTCGCACTAAAGCGTCCAAATTTTTTGCTAATGTACTTTCTACAAATTTTCCAATTATTGTAATTTCTGAATCCTGGCTCTGTAGCGACATTAGCTCTAATGATTATTTCCCTCCAAATTACCAAGTTTTCCGCAAAGATAGGAATTTTACTGGGGCTAAACAAAAGGGAGGGGGCGTATTAGTTGCGGTCGATTGTGGTCTTCAGTGTAAGAGGCGTCAAGACCTTGAGGGCGACAATGAGTGTGTCTGGCTGGACATCCGACTGACTGGGGGCGAGAGGCTCTTAACAGGGGCGTTTTATATTCCCCCCGATGTTCCTATTTCTTCGTTCAATGAGCTACTTACTTCTGTAGAAGAAGTTTGCGCTTCACACCAAAATCGCCAGTTTATCATTCTAGGGGATTTCAATGCACCTGGTGTACAATGGGACAGTCTAACTAACCAGCATTACAATTATTACGTACAGCAAAAATCTCGCATTGTTTTAGACTTCCTAGATTTCACATCCATGGCACAACTGAATAACATCAAAAACTGCTCCGAAAATATCTTAGACCTCTGCTTCTCAAACATACAGAACGCGCAAGTATCAAGGGTGGATATCTCTCTTGTCAAACCCGACAAGCTTCATCCTCCATTTTCAGTTTCGGCTCCCGTTTCGATTCGGCATTGTGGTACCTCACTAAAGTATAATGAACTCTCTCCCTTCTGTTATGCACGTGGGGATAACATTGGCTTGTATAGCTTTTTTTCTTCGTTTGATTGGTCGGAAATTCAAGAACTTCCTGATTGCAATGCACAGGTCGAACGGTTCACCGAAATTGTCAAAAGCGGTATGGACCAATTTATTCCCAAGTATAAACCAAACCACTCCAAGCACCCACATTGGTTTTCGAAAGAACTTCGTACGACTCTTAAATTAAAAGACCGCTGCCACAGAAAGTATAAGAAAACCGGGAGTGACGAATGGAAACAGAACTTCTGCACTTACCGTAAATTATGTAAAAACCTTTATGAGCGGGACCAGCGCTCCTATCTCGATTCTGTAGAGAGTAGTGCGAATTCTCAGCCTGAAACATTTTGGAGATACATCCGGTCCCGTAAGAACAACTCACCTCTAGTAGATTACTCTGGGGAAGAAGTTCATAATGTCGCCAACCACTTTGCTCAGCACTTCAGTGCCACATGCGGCCAGCGTGACGTCTCTGAAATGAACATATTGTTAAATCGCGTACAGGGCTCCAGCTTAGTGCTTTTGGACGAGCAGTTGGTTTTGGAGAGCCTAAAGCGCATGAAACCGTCATTGTCGTGTGGAGCTGACGGAATACCTCCAGCTATTCTCAAAACATACGGCAGCGTTTTTGTACCTGTTGTGACGGTGATATTTAACCAGTGTCTAAGAACAAACGTGTTCCCTCTCGCGTGGAAAATTTCTCGAGTCCGTCCTATTTTCAAGTCAGGCTCCAAATCGGATGCAACAAACTACAGAGCAGTTTCTCTCCTTTGTGCTTGTTCCAAGCTGTTTGAGACAGCGCTGTACAAATTACTGTCAAGTTCTGTACAGATTTTCTTGTAAGTAAACAGCACGGCTTTATATCAGGAAGGTCGACAACAACTAATCTCTCCTGCTTTATGGAGCAGGCCTCGGCAGCCATTTCTGAGAGGGGCCAGCTCGACGTTGTCTACTGTGATCTGAGCAAAGCATTTGACGTTGTCTGCCACACGCTGTTACTTAAAAAGCTTTTACAGGTAGGAATTGATACACCACTCGTGGCATTGTTGGGTAGTTATCTAGATAACCGGTTCAGTTTCGTTAGCGTTAACGGGCAGACGTCTGCTCTGTACAGATCAACAAGCGGTGTGCCTCAAGGCTCCGTGTTGGGGCCTCTCTTGTTCTCCATTTTTGTTAATGATGTGTCAGCCGCAATTAAGATGTCTTCTTTCTTCTTTACGCTGACGACATTAAAATATTCAGACGGATTGAGTCCATTAATGACTGCATTGCCCTGGAGCAAGATATATCCTCATTTTCCAAGTGGTGCTCAGACAATAGATTAAATCTTAACTCTACAAAAACAAAGGTCATGTCTTATAG
The DNA here is from genome assembly GCF_048455015.1 of Haemaphysalis longicornis. Taxonomy (NCBI): domain Eukaryota; kingdom Metazoa; phylum Arthropoda; class Arachnida; order Ixodida; family Ixodidae; genus Haemaphysalis; species Haemaphysalis longicornis. The sequence continues at coordinate 70,656,293 of NW_027526407.1, read as the reverse complement.
CAGGAAAACGAACCGCACTTTATTTTGCTACAGTATTAACGGCGGTTACTTGTCTAGAGTTGAAGAGATCAGAGACCTCGGCGTGCTTTTCGACAGTGCCTTAACTTTCTCACCTCATGTCACTCAACTTACTAGGCGGGCGCTACGCTCTCTTGGGGCTGTATGCAGGTTTTCTCGAGAATTCCGGTTTCCTTCTTCATTCCTAAAACTATTCAGAACGCTTTGTATTCCGCAGCTAGAATATGCTTCTGTCGTTTGGAATGGAACCTGTAGTTCCAACTGTCAACGTATAGAGCGTGTACAAACCAAATTTTCATCAATATTTAGGCATCGTTTTCCTTCGGAGCCTATCCCTATAACTGTTTCTCTAAGTTCCCGGCGGACCCACTCAGACCTTCTTTTCATGTACAAATTGCTTCATGGTATTATTTTATGCCCGGAACTACTTGAATCAATCAGTTTCGCGTTCCACAAAAAGCTACAAGGCTCGCCCACCCTTTTAAAGCAGCTGGAGCTCTCAGCACACGTTCTCCTCTTCAAAGGATGCAGCATCTGCATAATGTTCACTCCGAGAAGCTCGATATCTTTCAGCGTCCTCTTCGGGAGTTTTTGGCCGGGTTGTCAGCTCTGACACACTAGGTTCATCTTGGCAGTGCTATTTTTCTTCACTTATCGTCCTGACGTGTGCATTGACTTCACCGAGCTTGTTCTTGTTCCTGGTTATTCGTGTATTGTGCTGATACTGTGACTGTAATTATCGTAGAATTTTTCTTTTTCTGCCATTTTTATCATTAAAAGTTGCCATATTCACTTCATGCGTCCATTTGAAACTGAAAATGTACGCTTCCCGAATCTTGTAAAAACTTTCTTCTTTTCACTCACCCTTCCGTATAGTTACGCTTATTGTAAGATGTCTTCTTGCAACTGACCAGACATTACAGTTTCTATTGATGGTGTAATGTTGCCTAAAATTACACTATGGCATTTTTATTCTTCTTTGAAGTTGTAGTTTCTTCTTATTTTTTGCTCACTCACTGTTCTTTTGCCAGCTGTTGATGCATTTCATTGCTGTCTTATACCTTGTCTGTGCGCCAGCACGACTTGATTGTGTAAAATCGATTGGATTGCACTATTTTATTTCTAATCTTCTTTGTCGTTTTTGTAGGTCTTTCTTTTTTTTTGCTCACTGAGTGTTTATTAACAAATTGTTGATGTACTACAGTGCTGCATTTTCCCCTCTGAGTGCTCCAGCACGAAGGCCTCCGCTGTTCCTGGGCACTATAATAAACATTGATTGATTGATTGATTGATTGATTATTATTATTAATTTCAAGCAATGCGCAACCTCGCTACGCTTTCGCCCGGGTAGACTACGTTGGGCTGTATGGATACTTTTCTACTGCCCCTTGGTCAACAGTCATTGACCACTCTGATGTCAATGAACAAGTTGACCGTTTTACTGAGATTGTGCTTTTGGGTATGAAGAAATACATCCCGCAATATTTACCAAAGAAGTTCAAGTTCCCACACTGGTTTTCTTCTGAATTGCGGGATGCCCTGAAACTCAAAGAACGTGCGCACAGAAAGATGAAGCGCTCTGGTGCGAATCAGTTCGCTCAGGAGTTCCGGCACCTACGTGCCCTATGCAGAATATTGCACAAGCGTGATTATGCTTTGTACCTGGCGTCAGTTGAAGCTAAAGCAACTCATCAGCCGGGAGCCTTCTGGAAGTACATTCATTCTACATCTAGTACAACGAAAGAATCTATTCGTCTACAGGATTCCAACGGCGATGAGGTTGCAGATGCGGCCGACTGCTTTGCTCGTCAGTTTTCTTCTTTGTTTGGGCTTAGCGGTGGTAGTGATGACGGCAGCGTCTCTTGTCACCAGGACGGTAACTCCGCTTGTTTCCAATTGAATGAGAACATCGTGCGGACCAGCATCAAGCGGCTAAAGCCCTCGTTTTCTTCTGGGCCAGATGGTATTCCTGCTGCAATTCTAAAAACGTATGCAATTATATTTGTTCCTGTGTTCACCTCAATATTTAATAACTGTCTCCGGTCTGGCACGTACCCTCGCTCATGGAAAATCTGTCGTGTATTCCCTGTTTTCAAGTCAGGCCCAAAAACCAACCCTATGAACTATAGGCCAGTGTCGCTTCTTTGTTCTGCCTCTAAAATATTTGAGTTATCTCTTCATACGGTCTTGTCTTTCTCACTTAAACATGTCCTCATTCCTAATCAACATGGCTTCATGCGTGGTCGCTCAACTTCCACAAACCTCGCATGCTTCATGGAGCAGGCTGTCCCAGCAGTCGTTGGTAGAAGCCAGCTTGATGCGGTCTACTGTGACATGAGCAAGGCCTTTGATGTAGTCAACCACTCGTTATTGCTTGGCAAGCTCATTCTGTTAGATGTTCACGCTTCTTTAGTGGGTCTTATACGTTGCTATCTCCAGGAGCGATATTGCTATGTAAGTGTTAATTATCAAACATCATTTAGGTACAAAGCAACCAGTGGTGTACCCCAGGGCTCCGTTCTGGGCCCCCTTCTTGTTTCCATTTTCATTAACGATGTTGCTTCTGCCATTCAAAATTCTTCTTTTTTGTTGTATGCTGATGATATGAATATCTTCAGAGAAGTGCGTAATGTTCAGGACTGTAATTCTCTTCAGGCTGATATCGTGTCATTCCATCGTTGGTGCACCAAAAACGACTTATTTTGAACCCCTCAAAAACGAAAGTTGTTTCCTATAGTAAGAAAACTCAACAGCTGCAATACTCCTATAAAATAGCAAGCACTGCACTGCCGAGGGTGACCGAAATTCGGGACTTGGGAGTACTATTTGATTCTTCTCTGACTTTCTCTTCCCACGTTACACAAATTACCGGACGCTCTCTTCGATATCTGGGTGCTGTTTGCAGGTATTCTAGAGAGTTTAAAAGTCCTCTTCCTTTTTTAAAGTTGTAATCGGCTCTCTGTTTACCTCTTCTCGAATACGGTTCTGTTCTTTGGAATGGAACTTGCAAGTCCAATAGTGACCGCATCGAAAGGGTTCAAAATAAGTTCCTTTCTATCTTTAGGCACCGTTTCCGTCATGTACAAGAAGACGCAAACGGCAGCATGTCTTGTCTCAAAAGTATTCCTTCCCTATGGTGTCGACGAATGAGAGCTGACATTATCTTTCTTTATAAACTTCTTCATGGTGATATTGTCACGAAGACAAGGACGAAGCAGTTGTCTTGAATGAGAAATACGTTTATTGGAGCGAACTTGTGCTCCCCTAACAACTCAAAAGAATACAGAGGCGGCGAAGCAGCGGTCAACAAAGTGACTTGCACAGGCGAGTGTCGTCGAATCGAATGCCCCGGCGTCCGCACTGCAGGCTTTTTATCTTTCGGCGCGCGTGGTTCTCGAAACGTCGATTCGCATCGAGAACATAGTAGATCCAAGAAGATTATTCTGGGCTGTTCACGTTAGATCGGAATGCTCTCCCTATCACAACAGGGGCGGTATTCTCGAGTTTTGTACCTTTTGCGTCCCTTTCAAAAGTGTCCCTTTTGGCGAGTCCTGATTGGCTAAAAGCAAACAACCGGAAGTGACGTAACCCGAGCGCGGCAAACCTACTGCCAACTTTTCTTCATGCTGCCCACGTCCACTGCTTAACCGGAAGTACGTCACGATGAAAGGGACGCAAAAGGGACGTTTTCAAAAGGGACAGTTACGAGAATACCGCCCCAGATAACACATGCGGCACAGAAAGAAAGAATGGAACACGCGCTTCCCTTGGCGCAGAGATAACGCAGACCGGCGCAGCCGGGCAGTAAAAGGAAAACACAAATAAACAAACCCAATGTATGGTTCGCGGCAATATTTTGTGTGATGACTTGGTTGCACTTATCAATGTCAACTTGCCGAACAAACTTTTCCGAAGATTTCGAACTTTCAGAACAGATGCTTTAAGTAGACGACGCTCGTCCATCTGCAGAATACAATGTGCATATAATGAATATTCCGATCGTCTTGATATATTCCAGAGCTCTTTGTCTTTGTTCTCTAATGAATTGAAAACTGTTGTAGCTTAAGTGCCTTTATGTCATTTATGTGCCGTATTTCTGTTCCGTATTTATTTTATGCAAATCACCATCTTGCTTGTTTGTTTTTCACTTTTCCTGATTTTGTGTTGCTTGAATTTCTGTCGGTTTAAGTGTCAGTGCTTGTAACGCTGAACTTCGTTTTTCCATTTTGAAACTTCCTAACATTTTGTTACAAAACCTTTGTTTTATGTGTATAATCTATCTCCGTCATGTTCATTGAGTATTTGCTTGTGTATTTTCAATTTTTCACGTGCCTTCAACGTTTTGCTGGCCGGGTGTCATGGCTTCTAACACTAGGCTTCCTTTTTTTTTTGCTGATTTGCTTTCTGGGATCTCTAACTATTTTTACCTTATTGTTTCTTTCATATATATGGTTTTCTGTGTTGTGTTGTCTTGATTTTAGTTTGTTTTTATGAATGCTTGTATATGGTGTACCAGTACCAAGACCGTAGGGTTGTTCCTGGACACCAAAAATAAAGGTTGATTGATTGATTGATTGATTATTATTATTATTATTATTGTTATTATTATTATTATTATTATCATTATTATTAGGCACCACCATCTTTTCCAAGATGGCGCCCAGTAAGGATGCGTGTGTTCTGTGCTCGTGCGTTTTCTACGGGAAACAGAAATTTCTTCGTTGCGGTGAGTGCAACAGGCGTGCTCACGCAAAGTGCATAACGTTGCCGGACGAGGACCTACAGTCTATTAAGTCAGGCGCGCGTCGTTTTGTGTGCAATGCCTGCAAGTCTGCCTCGTCGCCGTGTGTGCTGGCTAGCCCTAACGACGACTACGGCGGCGCTGCTTCGGCAGCGTCCCTTTCGTCGAGCCCTCCCCGCACAGCCCCCGCCACCCAACCTGTTGACCTTGCGGCCGAGCTGCTGTCCCCGCGCCCTTCTCGTGGACGCTCTGGAAGGAATTTCCTTCCTCTCCGATCAGGTTACCAAGTTGGGAGTCTTGTGTCTAATGACTGTTGAAAAATGAGTGATAATAGAGCGGCCGACGTGTGAGCAGTCATTTTCAGGAGTTTTGTGCTAATGCCATCTGGCCCCGGACTAGAGCTGAGGGGAAGGCGGTCAATTGCTTTCACCACATCATTTCTGGATATGATTATCGGTTCATTAGTATTAGGGATAACAAGGGATTGAAGAGGTACCAGAGTATCGAAAGGGAGTTCGTCTGTAAACACGCCATTGAAGTGCGCGTTAAACAGCTCTGAAGAAGCTGCTAGAGACAGAGCGCCCCCACTTTCGTCAGGAAGGGTAGGTACTGCCTGATTTTCCTTCGGATTAACAGCACGCCAGAATTTTTTGGGATTACATTTTAACATATTAGGGAGAATTTCGTTGAAATAGTGGTGTTTAGCTCTTTTGATAGTTTCCTTCAAAGTTGCAGACAGCAATTTATACTTTTCCCAATCAGTGGCGGAATTGGTTCCAGCAGCCTTTGGGTATGCTCTTTTCTTTTTGTTTAAACTTGTCTTAACGTCCCTCGTAAACCAAGGCGCATTGGTTTCTGATTTCATATTTATTTTTGGTATGCAAGTGTTTTCTATTTCTTTGAGTTTATCTCGAAACATTATCCACTTTTGGTTAGTTGTGCGCGTGGTAATGGAATCTTGATATGGAGCAGCAAAATTACTGAGCATGCGGTTCATTTTGTCGGTGTCTGCCTTTGCGAAGTTTAGAATGTGTTTGTCAGTTTTCGTTTTATCAGGATAGGGAAATGACACAAGGCAATGTACAAAATGATGATCGCTGATTTTTTCTAGAACTCGGGCACTGGCGTTACTTTGGGTATTCGTGAAAACTAAGTCTAGTATGTGCGGGCCACGCGTTGGTTCATGCACGAGCTGGGAAAGATGAAATAGACCTAATGTGTGCGCAAAACGAGCGCATTCACTACCGCTGGAATGGGTGACAGGTGTCTCCCAAGAAATTGTCGGGAAATTAAAGTCTCCAGAAAGGATTAGACTACACTGGGGAAATCTGTCGAATATGTATTCGAGTGAGTTATGCAGGTGGTCCACAAACTCGAGGGAACTGTTTGGGGGCCGGTAACATGCACCAATTACACAGGTGAAGCGACCAAAGCACATTTTTACCCAAAGAAGCTCAAGGGGACTGTCACAAGCTACGATGGATGGTTGGAAAGCATTTTTCACAGCGACCATCACGCCGCCTCCTCGAGAAACGTTCCTGTCCTTACGGAATACCGTAAAGTCATCAGAGAAACCGAGCTCGTAGCTTGCTATGTCGTTTCTAAGCCAAGTTTCTGTGCCGATTACCACGTCCGCAGAGCACGTGTGAGCCATAGCATGAACACAATCAAGTTTTTGGAATATGCTACGAAAATTCGCCATCAGCACAGAAACTTTGGGCGTGGTTGCAGGATATCGTGTTTTTGGCACACGACGTCATTCTGAAGCTGGCTGAACCTGGGGACTGTTGTTTATTTGTACAACTAGGCCAGAAGCCGAATTGAATTGGTACGTCATGCCGTTTAAATGAAGCTTGTTGTAACGAACTATGTACCGTTCGTTTTTCTTTGAGTGACTTTTAGAAAACTCGCGAAGCTTTTTCCTAGCAAATTAAACTTTTGGGGAGAAGTCCTCTTCCAGCCACACTTTAGGCGAAATATCTTTGAGGTTAGGGCCTTTATCAAGAGCCTCCATTTTGGATTTGAAGTCGAGAAATTTGACTATGATTGGGCGATGAAAGTTTGGTCGTGGGTGGCCGACGCGATGAGCGCGCTCAATATTGCCAAGTTGAAGGTTTAGTTTACTGGAAAAGAAGTCGCGGACGATTTGTTCTGTAACTGCGTAGTCTTCCTTCTCTTGTTCAGTTATACCCTTTACCAGCAGGTTATTCCTTCGCATACGATTGTTGAGGTCATCGACAACGTCGACAAGTTCCTCGCTTGAGCGGGTCAAAGACATCTTTACTTCTTCTACACTTCCACTAACGGTATTGACGGCGTTCTTCATTTGGGGAACACTTTTTAGGCTGTTCTCTATGGCACAAACACGACCTTTTATGTCTGTAATATCTTTCCTGAGTTCGTTAAGTGTAGAAATAGTGGTGTTATTGTACTGTTCTGCCGTTGCTATGAAATCCTTCAGCGTGCTCATGACATCCTCGACCTTCGACGGGCCGGGGTTCAACTCAACGTCTCCTGAGCATAGCAACATCAGAAAAATACACATAGAAAGCAGCACCAGGGATGGTCTCGGAAAAAACGCGCCAATCAAGGCAGAGCCAGTGGAAGCGCGTTCATCATAGCTGAGCACAAGATCCCGGCTAGCGACCAAAGTGCCAATGCAGGCACGGTAAGAGCACAGATCAATACCCATATTGGCCGAAGGGGGATCACCGGCCACAAAAACAAAACAAAGATACACACTCAAAAAAATGAGGCGCCTACCTACGACAGGCAGGCGGCACAAGTTAGCATCTGTCACTCGTGGCCGTGAATCCCAGTGAGGCGGTGATGCTCCGTTCCTTATGTAGGGCCAGAGGGTGCTGTATCAACAGGTGACGTCACGCGATGCTCCGCCCAGATATTGCAGGGACGCCGATGTATCAACAGATGCCGCTTTGCGCTGATTGTCGAGTCCCCGGCAGCAGGCAAGCCAGGCCACGGGAGCACAGGGCAAAAGGCGTCAACCTACGACAGGCAGGCGGCACAAGTTAGCATCTGTCACTCGTGGCCGTGAATCTATCTTCAACCATCGCTTTGGCGATAGTAGTAATTATAACCCTGGATCGCCCTCTTCATTGACGCTATCATGCTTAACTTCCAGACGGAACAAGGCTGATATTCTCTTCCTCTTTAAAATTATGCACGGCATAGTGTCTTGTGGTGAGCTGCTACAACATGTTCGTCTTTATGTGCCGCAAAAGTGGACCAGGAAACATGAAACCTTTTGCAACCCCAATTGTCTGCGTGTCTTGTGCCCTGTGTTCCGACTGCAATGCACGTACAATCGGTACTCGGATTACCTTGATATATTTAATGATTGCCCTACTCTGTTTCGCAAACATGTCTGTGAGTTTTTATTGGCGTAACTGCCAACTTCTCTTATTCTGTATTTGTCTTTTATCCTTGAGTTCATGCACTTAAATGACTTTCATTCCGTCACTTCAATATAAGCTATCCTTTCGTTTTTTTTTTCCTTTGTATTTTGTATTTTATTTTGTATTTGAGAGATGTGTACATTATGTTTCGTGTGTTTCTGTTTCCGTGCGCCAGCACAAAGGCCCCCCCGGCTGTTCCTGGGCACGCAAATAAATGATTGATTGATTGATTGATTGATTGATTGATTGATTGATCGATTATTACCATTTGAGCGATCCGCACAGCCTGCTGCACTACGCGGCAAACGCCTAATTCGTCTCTTCTACCCAGATCGCCTGCCCCGGACCGCACCCTTTCCTGCCCCTCACCCCGGATGACCTCAGCAAGAAACAACCGCACGTGGCCACAAGCTGCGTGACGCCCAAACTACCGGAGCGCCACCAAAGATCTTCAAGCCTACTTAAGCTGCAGACACAACAGGCGCATCACCATTTGAGCGATCCGCACAGCCTGCTGCACTACGCGGCAAACGCCTAATTCGTCTCTTCTACCCAGATCGCCTGCCCCGGACCGCACCCTTTCCTGCCCCTCACCCCGGATGACCTCAGCAAGAAACAACCGCACGTGGCCACAAGCTGCGTTACGCCCAAACTACCGGAGCGCCACCAAAGATCTTCAAGCCTACTTAAGCTGCAGACACAACAGGCGCATCACCATTTGAGCGATCCGCACAGCCTGCTGCACTACGCGGCAAACGCCTAATTCGTCTCTTCTACCCAGGTGGGGACTCCATTTTTGTTTTAGTTACTGCTTGTGGTTGCTGCGGATCGCTCATTTGGTAGATACTAGAATGCCGCCCACATGTGCTGAATTAGATAAGGAAGTTCGGCTGCTGAAAATGGCAATGGAAGCAAGATTCAGCGAGCTAGTCAATGAACTTCGCGCAGAACTGGCTCTCAGCGAGAAAAAAATGGTGTCGTATCAATCAGAATTGCGAGAAGCGACGAAAAGCTTGACCTTCTTAAGCCAGGAGTACGACTCAATCAAGGCTGAACGTGACGGCATGATTGCAGAGAGCAAGGCCCTTAAAGCCATCAACGATGAACTCAGGGCTTCGAACATCAGTTTGACAAAACAGGTAGCCCAACAAGAACAGTACTCTCGTATGAACAATGTCGAGATACGTGGTGTGCCAAATGCTGAAGATGAGAATCTTCCACAGCTGCTTGCTGACATTGGATCGAAGGTGAAATGCACCATCACGCCATCAGATATCGACATTGTTCATAGGGTCCCCACACCAAACAGCCCAGCAGCCAACAATATCATCATCCGCTTTGTCTCTCGGGACAAAAGGAATGATTTCCAGAAGAAAGCAAAAAAGGCTCGTATGACGTCGAAAGATCTAGGGATGAGTACGGAAGCGACTCCAGTATTCTTTAATGATCACGCCAAGGAACAAGACACTGTTTTCGGAAGCACTCAAGCTAAAGAAAGCAAAGCAGTGGCAGTTCCTATGGACCGATCAAGGTGTCATTAAGGTTCGGAAAGAACCGACGAGCAAAGTTCATAGGATAGTGTCGCACGATGACCTGCGCATCATCACCTAAACAAAGTCGCACTACAGTATCTGCGCCCTTTCCATTTTTTTCCCTCATGGCTTACGAATTACTCAAACCAAAAAGATTTCTACAAGAAATGAAAGATACATCGCAACTATCGCTTTTGCACCTGAACATCAGAAGCTTGCCAGCGCATTATGACGCCTTCTATGACTTGTGTACAAATCTGAATCATGCATTTCATTTCATTGCTCTTTCGGAGACATGGTTATCACGGCAAAGCGACGGTGCTTATAATTTACCAGGCTACCAGCTAGAAGTTTCATGCCGGTTACGCCCACAGCCAAGTCGATTACCGACACAGCCGTCACATGGGGGCGTTGCCCTATACATCGATTCTTCTCTTCCCTATGCTGTTAGAAATGACGTTACTATTTCTTCTGAATGGTGTGAAGCACTCTTCGTTGAAGTGCCATCTGACTACACGTCGCGAGATATAGTTCCTCACAAAACGAAGTCTACTCTCGTAGGTATAATATATAGATCACCTCAAAATAAAAAAGAACACTTTTTAGCTGAATTAGAAAGAGTACTCTGCAGTTACCGTGACTCAAAAACTCAAATAATAATTATGGGTGATATCAATATTGACGTTTCGCAAAACGATTCATCCAGCTTCAATTATATAGACCTTCTGACTAGTCAAGGCTTAGAACAATTGATAACGTCACCAACTCGCATATCTAGTAGCAAACAAAGTATACTCGATCACATAATAACAGACTATTCGTCAACCACATTCAAAACAGGTACAATCTTGTCCGACATAACAGATCATCAGCCAGTTTTTGCAATAGCATCCCCACGCTATAGCATAAAACAAGCAAAATCACGCATTGTTTACAAACACGATAAAATTTTACGTTCCCTATGTACGGAAAATTGGCGGCCTGTGTACGAAGCACTATCCACTGAGGATAAGTTCGATCAATTTCTAAACTCCTTTGCCAAGCACATAAAACACGGTGAAGTTACTGTTACGCAATCTAGAACCACAGTAAAGCGTAAACCATGGTTAACGACTTCGCTTTTAAAATCAATCAACCACAAGAATAATATGTACAAAAAACTAAAACGCAATCCCCATAAAGTTTCTCTACAAAACAAGTACAAGTGTTACAATAAATTGCTTACGAACCTTATTAATGTGTCAAAACGGAATTATTTCCACCTGAGAATACAGCAAGCGAATGGAAACACCAGCGCAACCTGGAAGGTAATTAATTCTGCATTAAACAAAACAACCGCTGTCAACGCTGTAACAAAACTGATTGTAAATGGTAGCATGGTTACAAATAGCACCGAAGTTTCAGAAGAATTTAATAACTATTTTGCCACGGTAACATCTAAAATAATACAAAATTCTTCAGGGGAAGCATTAATTGACCACATAAAAGGCGCAAACAGTGCTAGATCCTTTTTTCTGCGACCAGTCGATGCACAGGAAATTTACAAGTTAATTCTAAATTTAAAACCCACTGCATCAGTAGGCGATGATGACATCTCAGTTTCAATGCTGAAAACGTGCGCAATCCATGTAAAAAAACCTTTAGCGCATATTATTAACGACATGTTCACCACGGGTAAATTTCCAACACGGCTTAAAATATCAAAAATTGTGCCAATATACAAAAAGGGAATCCGAACAAAACCAGAAAACTATCGACCAATATCAATCTTATCACCACTGTCGAAAGTTGCCGAGAAAGCGATGCTGTCTCGTTTAGATAACTTCTTTATATCAAACGGACTATATGCGCAAGAGCAGTACAGTTACTTGAAAGGAAAGTCGACAGAGCTGGCTCTACTTAACATAGTTGAAAACACCAAGCAAAGTATTGAAAACAAGTTACTTACAATGGGCGTGTTCATAGATTTAACGAAAGCGTTTGACGTGATAAACCACAAAGTATTATTAACAAAGTTAGAAAAATATGGTATACGTGGAACACCTCTCGAACTTATCAAAAGCTATCTGTTAAACCGCGAGCAATATGTTGTCGTCAACGGTGCTTCATCACAAAGACTAACCACAAACAGTGGCGTGCCACAGGGGTCAATTCTAGGACCTTTTCTTTTCCTATGTTACATCAATGATCTGCCTGCATATTTGGCAGAACAATGTGTTTTATATGCTGAAGACACTAACATTTTCCTGACAGCCAGAAAAGAAACAGACCTCTATAAAAAAGCTAATGCAGTCCTATCAAAATTGTCCCAATGGTTAAAGCGCAACCAGCTTGTTGCGAATGTAACAAAGAGTAACTATATTGTCTTTTCAGCAAAAAACACCCCTCTAACAAACAATGCAGTCGTACAGCTTGACAATGTTACTCTAGAAAATGTGAAATACACAAAGTTCTTAGGTGTATATTTAGACAATCAACTTTTATGGCACAGGCATGTTGAAGAAATTGCTTTCAAGATTTACAAAAAAATTCCAATGCTCTGTAAACTACGTCATGTCTTACCTCTTAAAACAATGATTATACTGTACCACAGCTTACTACATTCCCACATTACATACGCAGTCAGTGTCTACGGATTAACATATCGCACCACTCTTGTGCCTATTGTAACCGCCCAAAACTCAGCTCTCCGCGCAATACTTTTCATGCATAGACAAGAATCTGTTAAATTTGCATATCAAATGCTTAATATAATGCCCTTACACACCTGTATTAGATATTATGCCCTGTTGCTTCTGTATAGGATAATTCACAATATCATAAGCTGTCCTTCGATTAGAATTACTCACCGTACCACTACATACTCCCTTCGAACCACATGCTCAACCACATTAGCAATACCCGAGATTAGAACTAACTATGGATTATTTTCCTTTTCGTATATGGCTCCACACTTATGGAACAAACTCCCACACAGCGTCACCTCCACACCATCGTTCTATATGTATAAAAAACAACTAAAAGCACAAGTGTTTATGTTATTTGACTGACGTACGGACTTGTAGTTGTGTTTATATAACCAGAGTTTTGGTTTTTGCAACAGCTTTTATCTTTATTTTCACATTATGATCTTTCTTCTTTTTTTTTTCTTTTCTTTCTTCTTTTCCCCTAAACTCTTCTATTTTTTTTTTCTTTTTTTCATTTGCCAATGACCGTTCTCCTGTTTTTTGATTGTACATTTTTCGTGTTGTTATACACCTGATTTCATTGCAAGCCTTTGTAGCGGCTGTCCAAACCAGGAGAATGTATTTTGTTTGAAAAATGCTCAAACAAACTGTGATCACCTCATGTATCGTAGGGACCCCTTTTACAACCCATTCTTGGGTTCTGGGGTCCCATCTGTATATTTCCATGCAGATGTATTTATGTACAGTACAATAAAAACTTTGATTGATTGATAAACAAAAAAAAAACCAAGACCGTAGGGTTGTTCCTGGGCACCGAAAATAAAGGTTGATTGATTGATTGATTATTATTATTATTATTTTTTTTATCTCATTGTTTTTATCGTATTGTTTCTTTCATATATACGGTTTTCTGTGTTGTGTTGTCTTGATTTTAGTTTGTTTTTATGAATGCTTGTATATGGTGTACCAGTACCAAGACCCTAGGGTTGTTCCTGGGCACCAAAAATAAAGGTTGATTGATTGATTGATTGATTGATTGATTGATTATTATTATTATTATGTGCCTCCGCATTGTGTAAAGTTGGCTTTCCAGCAGTGAGTGTTTGTTACGACACTGCTACCAGTGAGACAAAAAAGGTTCGTTTTTATAAATTGAAGCTTGTCCTGGCACTTAGCGTCCTCGTAGAAGCCAAATAAACGTTTTGAAAGTGATCTGCAGCAGTGTTGCTATTGTCTAACAACGCTGATTAGACGCCGTAAAGGATAGATTAATATATTAAGTGTTAAGCAGGAAGCTGATCTTGTAGCTCGTCGTACACATTTATTATCCATACCGAAAAACCTGTCCCCGATTGGCACGAACGCAATAACGAGTGTTCAGCCCAAGCAACAAAGAAAAAAACAATACTGAGATGCTGCATAACTTTGTGCTGATATTTTCGACAGCACCCTCCAAAGCTTGTTCCACTCTCTAGTCATCATTCAAACTGCTGTTCGCTCCCATCGGTCCCTCCACCTATCAATGCGACTCGTACTGCACGTGCGGAAGGGGACTACCTACTTTTGGGGTTCGTGATTTAATACAAAGCTTTTTTACCTCTACCCCCCAAGGGTTCTTTCGCGACCGTTGGTGTCAACAGAAAACTCCCGCGAACAAATAAAATAATTTACTGGCACCGCCAGGAATCGAGCCTGGAACTTATAGCGCTACAAAGCGAGAGCCCGTTGTCCTACCGATTTAGCTACGAGCCCACCCAGAGACGACGAAGACAGGTGGTGCACTCACCAAACACATCTGCGAGTTTAACCCCTGCATTCTCGCAGAATGCCACGTGATAGAGTCACGCGACCTCTCGCACCTCTGTGCACTCCACCCACGGCCCGTCTAGCGGCACTGTGCGCGCCTTGCGTGTGTGATAGGAATTACAAAAATTAAAGGAAGCTCACCCTAACGCATAACATCTCACTTCTAGTACGCCTATGTGCTAAAGCCTGTGTCCTCCAATATTCACGTAAAAAACCACAGCTCCTTGTCGTCCACCCTCACACCAAACGACACACCAAAGAAAACATTCAAATACTCCTTGATTCCCAAGCCATCACTCCAAGCCCCAGAATCAAGATCCTCGGCCTGCATCTCCATGCCAACACCAATCCTTGCAGCGCCTCAAACACAGCATCAAGCAAATCATACACATCATCAGGCGAGTTTCCCCCAAGAAGCGGGACCTCAAGGAATCCGATACCTTCCGATTAATTAAAGGGACCCTGCAACACTCTTTGAGCAGTACAAGTAAACCTGCGCGACGTTTAGATTACACTGCCAGGAATACCTGAGCCAAATATTACACGTGCACGTGAAGCGGTGAGCGCGCAAATCGATGTGAAAAACGCGGAAAAACAAACCGCTCTCTCTTCAGTTGTCCTCATTATGCATGGCCTAAGGGACGTCACATAGGCCATGGCTGCCCGATCGGCTGTCACTGGTCAACTTCGCGGCTAGGTTCTCCCATTTCCGTCGTCGTCATCGCTGTGTACGAACCTCTTCTATGCCTGAACCTGTAGGCACAGTTTTGCCGTTTATTTTGTGTTTTGAGTGCGCGCGGAGTTTGAGTGATGAGCTCAATACATCCCTTTTAACGGGACCACTCGACTACAAACGTTTATTGCTTCAAAGGCGCCCTACCAGCCCGAGCGCACACTTGCGAGCGGGCACCCATGCCTGCTTTTTTGTGGCACCAGACCGGAAATAGGCCCCTCCGCGTTGCGGAGAAAAGGAGAAAACTACCCGGCATGTGATATATCGAAGGCCGCCGAAGAGAACGCCGCGAGCCGCCCCCTCTCCGGGAGAGAGCGCGCAGCTTTCGTCGCCTTGTCCGCGCTCGAGTTGAGAGGGAACGATTATGCGCGATTTCTCATCGCGCGTAGTTTCGTTAATTGTGAACGGATTTTCATAATTCTTGCGGGAGGAGATTTCTGGGACAATACACTTTATCCCAAAATACAGCACTAGTAGTCGATGGCAAGTGTTGCGGGTCCCTTTAAAGCTTTTCTCCTCTCAAGAATCACTTACATCAACCTCCTGTCTTCATCTCGGCAAGGAGGACATAAAGATGCTTTATATAATGATTAGAAAGGCGGTTGAGCAGGCCATTGTTCTTCCCATGAGTGCGTCCACAGAAAGGCTGGTTAGTACGGGACTACACAACACGGTGGAATAGCTAGTAGATGGCAATCTTTATAACTAGAAGCTCCGAATGAGCAGGACTGCGCGGGTGGCCGCATCGTTCACCAGATTGGCTGGGCAGTGCAGAATGTCACTCAGCTTGTACTCCCTGACTCTTGGCGACAAGAACTAAAAATGCTCCCTTTTCTTAGAAATATGAACCCCTGACACGACGAGGGTCGCTGAGAAGCACGGGCTCAAGCACTCAACACCACCCTCGGTCGGAATCATGCAGTTATCTACAAAGACGCCTCCCAACATCGAGGGCAGCAGTACGCCATCATCGTGGCTACCTCAAGAACCAACCTTCGTGCGTGTGACTCACTCAAGACCGAAGACATGACGGCAGCAGAAGAGGCAGTCATCGCCTTGGCTCTCACTCAACCAAGGGTTCGGAAGTGAGTCACCGATTCCCAACACGGCTACGGAATTACCAGTCGGATTGGGTGTCCCGACGTGCACTGCGTGTGCAAGCCTACTCCCGAAAGCCTAATCGAAAGCCTAATCTAAAGCCCGAAAGCCTAACTCCCGAAAGCCTAATCGAAAGCCTACTCCCCAAAGTGTTCCACTCAGCTCATCTGGACACCCAGTAACGCTTCCATGAAGCGCAACGTATACGCCCACCTACAAGCATGCGCTGTAACCCCCGTGCTATGGAGCTGCACGAGGATATTCATCCGCTTGTCTTGTTCAGGGAAACCCATCATTATCGCCTGCTGAGAAAGACCCTACCTTTACCCTACCCTGACCTTTTCATCGAACAGCCAACTACCCTACGGCTCATACAATCCGTCTCCTTCCCACACGCGACGTGTCTTTACTTAATGCACCCGAATCGCTACGTCGCTGAATGTAAATTTCGCTCAGAAGTAGGAACACTCCACCTCATAATCGGGGTGTGCGACTTTAGCCCTGAGCACCCTCCTCTCTTTCCGTCAGCTACCCAACAAGGGCAATGGGAGATGCTACTGTCCAGCCCCTCTCACCCTTCTCAGCTTCAGCTCGTGGACAGAGCACAGGCAGCGACAGAGCTCATATGGACTGCAGTGAAGAAGAAACCACTCCCCTGGGCCGCACTCTGGGCAGTTCAGAAATCTGAAAAGAAATACTTCTTCCTCCTTCGTCTCTGCCACCGATGTCGTCGCCTCCGTCCGCAGCGGCAGAGACGGAGAAGTGAGATCGTCCAACACCGGGTTTGAGCTTCCTTTAAGTTTATAAAAAAAGTTTCCACTCGTGTGCTATACACCAATTCAACTTAACCAACCGCCGTTCATGCATCATGCATTGATTAACCTAACGAATATTATCTCTTTGAAGTAATACATGGCGTGGTTAAGTACATTTCATTTCTTTTTGGTTTTACTATTTGTAGAGCGACGTGAGTGAATTTAAGTGACGTCACATGGGTAATAGTTGTGGGTGCCGTTTACAGCGTTGCTTTGCAACCACATTCACACGGTGGATTGGCGCGAATTTTTTTTTGCGCGTGCTGCGTCGATCTTTCTTAAAGACCACTTCTCACCCTCCTCTCGCACGGCTGATTTCTCTCCACGCGCGTGTTTCTTGAATCGCTGACACTGAGATAACAAAATAAGGAAGCTTACACTAAGGCGAAATACTTGACGGCGGCTAAGCAGTATGCAACGTGCACGAACTTCGCGATGGTTTAGGCCCACGATCGCAGTCGATTTCTTCTTCTAAGCAGCTAGAAGAAACTTTAATTGCCCATTGTTGCTCTAAGTGTGAGCATCCTTCTTTTTTTTTTTTTTTGGTAGCGATAATCATTGAACGTCACCTTGGAGGGGCGTACGCCAGGACGTGTATTTCGGGTTCGGAGCAAGGCTTGCCACGATTACGGCAAACGCTGGACTTTTTTTGGACAATCTCTGCCAATCTCCCTTATTGGGTGTGCTAGGAACGTTGCGCTGCGAACGTTGGGTGGTCGGCGCGAGACACGCACGCAAAAGCGCTCAGCATTTTCTTGGTTTTCAGGTTCAGCTTTTCGGCTCACGGCGGGTAGTGGGGGCCATGAGTAACACTTGCCGCATGATAATCAGCCTTTGAAATTCCCGGATTTTCCACACTTGTTTATCAAACATTACGTCGAAAGTAAAGAGGCGGACGTCATCATCGCAACATTGACCGTCGGGCCCTCGTGTACCGCCTGCGCATGATGACAAGACAGTACAACTGCAAAAGATCGCTTTGACGCGGCGTGTTGATAGCGAGGCGTGGGTGAATACGAAATAAGAGCTAAACCAAGAAACCTTGGTTTGGCTGTCGCACCTTTTCTAGGTCTTCTGTCACGCGATGAAACAAGAGTCCTGACTGATGTCAGCCCCACATAATATATTCAATCGTTGAAGAGCCCTAGCTTGTCTAATATTGCGTACAGCTTAGTAATATTTTTGCGACTTTCTTTGCTGTGCGAAAAGCCGGAATAGTTGCACATTTTTTAGCGAGGGCCATGATCTTTTGCCGATGAGTCACAAATATGACCGACCACGTCATCAGCAGAATTTGCTTGCGCGCGCTTGCACTTGTATCTGTTTTTCTTGCCAATGGAATAAAAAGTATGAATGTTTGTATGTAGGTAGGTAATCAAAATTTGCCCTTTTCTGACCGCGACATTAGAAATATTCACGCAACAGCTTAATATATGTTCCGAGCATTCCCTTCTTTCTGGCTTTTTTTGAATAGATACACTCGCTACAATTCTTTAGAAGCTAAAGCAAATTTCTCAGTTTATTTTTTGGGTCGATCTTAAGTAATGTACGGCGGTAGTCTCAGGTTTTCTCCGTTTAAAAACATGTCCGTTTCGCACAAGTTTCACTCGCGCCGTTCAGACGGGACAGACTTGCATTCGAGCGGCAGTTTTCGGGCTGCACATGCGACGGTAGTCGGACGGCCCTAGTTCGGGAGAGCTTACATCTGTGCGTGTTTGGTCACCCTGACATGATTACCCATCGTTCTTCACCTATTTGGCCGCCTCCGTAAGGTAGACTTCTTGCACCGCCAGGAGCGCTGTTGGCTGCACCGGTACTGGGCGCGCGGCCCTTGCTGCGTCATTGCTTGTGCCGTGTTATTATTTTTCAATGTACAATGTACTTGTCAATTATTTTCTAATTCCAATTCAATTACAATGTACAAATATTTTTCAATGTATTGCGAGTACAATGTGCGTACCGCGCTTTAGATTTCGCCGCCGGGGGCCCTATTCTCGACGTACTAACACGGCTAGGTCAGTTGGTATACCCTCAAGGTAACCGATACTTGTGCCACTAGCGCCAATTTGTCCCCTGGTGTTTGGTAGGTAAAATTGTAAAACAAAAACAACAAACAAGCACTGATGCTACTATGGCCACGCTTTATTTGGTGCGCGAGGAGGAAACGCCGTTCCGCTTATCGTCTGCTGTGGGCTGAACGAGCGCGACGGTCTTAGCGTGCCGCAAGCGGGAACAAACACCGCTTGCATTTTGTTTTTCAGATTGTGTTGCTGCTGCACATACTGTTTTCGATAGCCTTCAGTTGCTAATTTGCCTGGACTCTCAGCACGTGCACAAAAAATTTGTTTGGGATCTTTCTTCTTTGAATACGCACGAGCTAGGCCGCCCTGAAGCGTGACAATTTTGTTTGGGGCAAAAAAAGTAGTAGGCGGAAAATGTGTTTTATTCACTGATTTTATTAGCAACGTATCGCAAGGGAAGTTCCACACATGCCACAATAGCACAGAGAAGTGTATCTTGTATACTAAGTATAAATGTCCGCATTCTGTGACAGTTACACAAACATAAGAGACATCTTATACAGAAGACATCGCGTACAGAAAATTGCTGCAGAGGTCACCACGTTCATTTGCTGTACACAATACAATTCTACAGAAACGATGTTTTATAAAAACACGCGTTTCTGAATAACAAAATGATTATGAAGTGAGATCACCAACTCATTTCGCAACCATTAACAACCGCGCCATATTCTTATTCTCGTATACTTGCTAGCCCAAAAAACCTTTTACACCTAGTAAATGTAAATGTCACACCTAGTAAATGGAACAAATACCACCATGGATATCAATAAACAACACGTAAAAGCGAAACAAATACTGAGAGTGCAAACAAGGTAAAAAAATGTGTCCTAGTACAGGTTGAAAAGCGAAGCGCAGCTCGACCATCGCGCAGGTAACTCGAACTTCTCGTAAACACGGAATGCAAGCGGTCAGCTGCCACGTAAATATTTTTGGAGGCTTCGTTTGTGTTAATAAGCCTTCAATAGTGGCAATGTCACTATAAGAAACTGATAGTCGGAACGCTTTCAATCCAAACCAGTCCGTCGATGAAGCATGTAAGCACATTAGGCGAACATAATTTCCAGGGTGTTCTCTGGAGGAAGAAAATGAAGAGCAACCGCTCGAAAAACCGATACCGAAGCGAAATTTCCGTCTGCTTTCCGTTGGCATCAATAGGCTCATGAGAAACTGTCGACAAGTAGCCTCACATGCTTACATTACTGACAAATGCGTTGTACTAAAGAAAAAGAAATTCACTGTAAAGGAACACCAGAAGATTTTTCGGTTCGCTCTGCAGCTTTTTTGATAAGGATAGCGCTTGCTTCTTCATAACTTTGACTGAATAAAAAGAGTGCTGACCTGCCGTGCGCTGGGAAGCGGAAAAATTTCGCCGTGCTATTCTGTCCAGAGTGGTCGCACGGCACAGCATCGAAGCAACTGACTCAACTGACTCACACATATACAACTGACTCACACAACAGATACACTGAAGCCGCCCTGGCTAGGCTTCGAATAGGCAACACACATGTAACACACTCCCACCTGCTCATTGGAACTTCGGGACCCATGTGTAGCAGGTGTGGAAAGGCCTATTCGTAGTCCACATACTAATCACACGGAAGGCACTTGACACAACACGACACAAAAATTTCCCTGAATTATACAGACGACACATTCCACTGCACCCATCGTACTTTTTAGCCAATGAACCAATGTTTTCGAGTCAACGTGTTCTTATGTTTTTGGCTGAGTTAAAATTTCTGCAGCTCTTGTCATATCACATGTAGTTATCCTGGCCCTATACACCAGCCATCTCCATTGTCTTTTGTTTTGCGACACTTTTACTTCTACTCACAAGTTTTAGTATTTACTGTCTCATCAACCATTAAATAACTTCCTCTCTGGCAAGCTTTGCCCTTGTCGGCCTTGCGCCAATAAACTTACACCATCATCATCATCATTATCATTCAGAAGAAAAATAAAATTTCTCTGTACTTTTTTTTCGCAAAATTATTTGTACAAATAAAGAAACCTTACGTGGTTTATTATTTTAAAGGTATAATCTCTACACAAAATAGTAAAACTCATGGTGCGTTAATGTTATGCATTTGTTTTAAAAGCAACTGATTTAGAACATCGCACCAACAATCACTGGCCCTCTAACAGCTGACAAAAAATCTGTGAATGTGTTACACACTCCACGTAATGTTTTGCGTTACCCCGACGTCACTGAGAAAACAAATGCAAGTTTATTGTTCCCTTAGGCTTTTCGTGAATTGTACTCTCCTTCTACATAACTGTTTAGAGCAGTGCTTCATAACAATATTTCGTGGTTTTCAACATCATTGCTGCTTTGGAGCGCAAGACACACGCTCGTACTATTTAAATAGTATACAGAAACTGTTTGCCGCCTTATAACATTTAGCAGTTTACAAGAGAGCATCCAGCTTGTCGTTAAAATAATTTTTTATAATACCGGAAATTCAATTGCATTTCATACAAATTCAAAGCGCTGAAGAGGCTTTATTTTATTTTCACACATGGGGCATTTTAATAGAAACTTTGCCACAACAACTTTAAAGCGTCACCTACACGCAGACTCAACTTAATATCAAACTGCAAAAATGTTTCAGCCTCCCAACACGCAGAGCGTAGGAAGATTCAAATTTACAGTTTCCTTGCCAAAGCTTGACCTTTGTCTACTTGGTGCGTCGTAGCCGCAGTTCACAATTCATTTTCAATATGAATGGATAATGTGGCCAAACGTTTGACACGCTGATGTCCTAGTTATTTTTCATTACACAATAAGAAACAGAAACAGGTCGTACAATGTTTTAACCAATGTGTCACGCTCTTGTGAAGAAAATAAATCTACATAGCGCACTCTGCAATACTTGCACTACCCAAAATAGATATACGTTGGCAATAACGAGTCATCTACAAAGCTAGAGAACTTAACTTTAGTAACGTTTTTATCCTACTTTGTATGCTCTGCATGCTGTACTTAAAAAAAGTCATTTTACCTCGGCTAAAACCAGGGTTCTTGCCGAACGGCTTGAACATCTATTGACATATCAGAAACTATTCCCTTAAGACTTATCCGAATTGTTTTACTAAAAATATTAGAATCACAGCATACACTTGCTAAACCGCTTATATAACGCAAACGCTTCGGGTGTTCTAACTGGTGACCGGTATTTATTTGATACTTTAAATACTAAGATTTGTGACGAACATAAGGGACATGGCACTTACGCTAAAGGAATAATTTTGTTTCGTACAGATTACAAAGAAGACTAGGAATCATGTGAACTGCGAATCAAGGCGTTTTTTTCGAAAAGCGCCATCTTTCCCCAGTAAGAAATATATAGACCATTTTTGAGAACAATGTCTTCGCCAGCAGAGTTTTTTGCTCTGTACAGAAACTTCCGCAAAATGCCGTAAATAGTGTTACGTAACATGAAGGACAATGCCCCATGGCGGCATGGCGCACAATCGACAATAACGACAGCAACGAGAGAGTGGCTGACATCAAGCCTGCGCGTGCTTTGTCATGGCTGCCATGTTCATTCTCTAAGTATGTCAATCTTATCTCCTTGTAAATAGACCCCTTTCTCAACCATCATGAATCGCCTCATCACTTTTGTCGCCACGTGAGACTTTGGTGTCATGGCGGGGTATCCCGACCCAGGCCCCAGACTCGCCCATTCTACCCTGCTGCAGAGATCAGTCCGAGCCTTTTGGATCACGCCGCTCCGCCCCAGCCCCGATGAGCCATGGAGGTTGCCATCCCCAGCCCTGTATCCCCTCGGTATCCCCATCCAATGGCCCGCCGAGCCCTGCCGACGTGACCAGTTGCACCCAACAAGACGACGATGCCGATCCCCTGCTTATTTGTTAGGCGTGAGTCATAGGTCTTTGGACGTTTCTTTGTTGTGTTGACGAGCATCACTGTTTTGGAAGCACTTCTCACCGAACTCCCAATCGTCATCTCTGCCGGTAAGAAGTTTCCACTCATTCTTCTCCTCGTCGCACCCAGCCGTTTACTGCGGTCTCGGCCAGGATGGTCGTGCTCTACCTCAGGAGTAATACAGCCAGCGCGGGCTGTGTCATGGCGCCTTGTTCATACTGTAAACACGTCCATCTCATCTCATTCTAAATAGACCATTTTCTCTTCAACCATGGATCGGCTTATTAGTTTTGCCGCCACGTGACAATATAATTAAACAAACAGTGTAATCTCACATTAGCAATTCTGTTGCATAAATAACTAGTCGGTTGGGAAAACTTAATACCTTAAGCGGTTACTAAACGAGTATTTCCTGACGAGGTGGACCCCGAGAACATGCGCTTGACATTGCAAACTTCCACAACTAAACACATTTTCAGTTTTAGCTGATGTACGGCCCCAGAAGGCTACAATACGCAAGCTATGTTGTATGCAAGTAGCAGCACAATTTTCATATTTTCAAGCGTCCCTTTTCTTTATAAGCTGCATAGCGGCGTTACGTGTGCGTTTTTAGTTTTAGGGGCGAAGCTCCTAAAGCCATGGATATGTCCATCCCTTGTGTCTCGTGGTACGTGACCGCCTAGTTCGATGACTCACTCGCAGGTGGCGCTACGTGACCGCCTAGTTCGATGACTCACTCGCAGGTGGCGCTACGTGACCGCCTAGTTCGATGACTCACTCGAAGGTGGCGCTGGTGTGAGTGACGTCATGATGACGTCACTCGCACGTGACTGACACTATAAAAGGCCATCGCTGTTGACGCGCTTCCTCTTTCGCAACGAGTCACCGGATGGAGGAGGTGGTTGTTGACAAGGCTGCGCAGGGCGGCGGCAGCGCGCGCTCGCCGACAGGATCCCGCCGTGCGCGAAACAGAGGCCGAAGCATCTCGTCTACAAAGTCGCGCTTAAACCGCGCGTCGGCAGCTTCGGGCTGAGCTCGCCTGATGCGTTTTGCAGCCGCCGCGCGAGCTCTCACTTCATCGGGGTTTGCCTGCCGATACGAGCGCTTGCTTGCAGCCTCACGAACCCTACAACAACAAACGAACAAGAACAAAATAAAAGAACAAAATAAAAGTTGATTTGTACAATGTACGCAAACAGTCTTACGTCTTTCTTAATGATGTAATGGACGAACTTTCACGGGAGAGTTACGGTTACCGATGATCTCCCCCTCTCGAGCTTCGCCCCACTTATCATCATTCATTCCGTGGATATGGCGTTATTTTTTTTGCCATGTATTTTATTAAACCGTGCAATGAATCCACTTTTCGGTTTTGTTACGAGATGTATTACTTGTAAGGAGGTTTGAGCGCGGTTTTAAAAAGCAATAAAACAGGTCACCGGTTCGAGCTCGTTGAGCAAACACTAAAGGCCTATAAACGGTACCTCCGGCGAGGTCGTTCCGTTCCGGCCAAAATCATTCCGGCGGCCGCAACGCCCGGCAGATGGCGGAAGGGGTTTAAACGGTCTCTCCGGCACACCGCGCACTCCGGCGCCGCTAGAGCCATCTTATTGGCCGGCGAGTCCAATGACGTGCGTGCAATGCTTTTACTTTTTTTTTATTAATGCGTGCTCGATTCGAAGACGTTTCTTGTGTACTTTCGGCGTTGAGAGGCCGCGATATGGATTTCCGCGAACTTCAGTAGTGTGAGAGCAGTCTGGAAAAACTAACCTGACCTGGGCAATGGTCGTGCTTGCGCGAGAAACGCGCAGCGCCCCGCGTCGTATGTTGCACCTGGGCGTCAATATTTGTGTAAAGCACAAAGCTACATAACAAGCTGCCAGCCGGCGCCCGCGCGACTGCACAAAGGCAATCGTAGGTAAAAACTGTCGGCAGCTGATTTTAAGCAACGCACGTACATACCGCGGTTTGCTTGTGCATGTTTACGCCATTTGTTTAGATATCCTTATTTATCAACGCTAGGTAGCTACTCCAGGATACTGTTTATTAAAACCAAACAACCCGCGGATCTCGTTAGGGGCGAACGGATCTGATAGTACAGTGAAGCTAGAAGTGTCTAGTTCATATCGTAGCATCGCCCGCGCTCCCCCGCCGACCTCACGCTTGTCATATTCGACCCGTAGCCGTAGGACACCGCGGGACGCTGCCGCTTCCCATCATTTATTTAGCCTCCGCAGGAATTTAGATCAAGGGTCATAATACAGTTTTAAACCTACAATTTCATTACCCAACAGCGCTTGCGCAAGTTTATTCAGCTTAGATTTGAAGTGACCCCAGTTTGCGAACTGTAGTGAAGCAATATTCAGTCAACTGGGGCGGGTGGATCGCCATATCCCCCCCTTAACAACAAGTACCCATCTTGCAGCCTCTCCCTCACACAAACCCCTAACAACTCCACAATTCCGTAAATATTTTAAAATGACTGCAAACCAAGCAGCCTCATCAAGAAATGAGCATGACTAAGCCCTAGGAATACCCATGTACGCTCCAAACGAAAAATATGACGCGTTGGGTGCGCGCAACACTTTCGAAGAACAAATCAAGGTGCAAGCCGTGCAACACACTGCGCACCTAGAGCACCTCACCAAGATAGCCGCGAGCAGACACCTATTAGACAGCCTGCGCATTTTATATGAGAAGACAGTCGGCGACAACATCTCCACCCCTGCGGAGAGAGCTGTGAGTCCAGGAACTTGAGGAAATCCGCACGTGGTTTGTATTGACACAGCCACGTGGAGCTATGGTTTCAGCCGCTACCGACTGCTCGAGCAAAGTTCTTGACCCCTGCTCCACCCAAACACCCGAAGGAGGACGAAGGACTGGCCTTTGCCCTAGCCCTATGTAGCAGCTACCCAAGTGCGGAAAATGATTAGCGATTCCCATCAAGCGATCTGCAATAGGAAGAATTTCCAGCGGAAGGCGCAGGATCTTTACCCGCCACGAGACGAACCAAAACACCAGACCCCCACACATGTGGCACTACAAGGCAACGAACGGGCCAACGAGGCTGCTCGAGATCTCACCCACCAAAAGCCCCAGCGCACATTCCACAGAAAACTCGAAGGATCGCGTCTGTACTTATCGAGACGTGCTTGTTCACTACAAAGGGAAAGACGAAGCCACCCGGTTGCTGACCCGTCGCTCACCAAGAAGCAAGAAGTGGCGTGTAGACGTGTTTAGATGATCACTTATCCTAACCCAAGGCTCTACTGGCCCTTCCATTTGGAAATACACAACGCTGGATGTAAAAACTGCCCTAAGCCTGCGACCTTGGCTCGCATGCTATGGGAACGCCCCAGTATACAGAGACATGGGTTCGAAAATTCGAAAGGAACATTTATTATCACTAGTAAGGAGCAATGGGAAACAGTGCCGCACAGCGAAAAGCCTGAAATCCAACAGTGGGCCATCCAAAGGAAGACATCGCCAGGAGCCAAGGCATCTTGGCTGTCGCCTAGAACACCACAGGCCTCAATAGGCTTCCCCTTTGGATCGAATAAAGTTATTTTCTCCTCCTACAGACCAATCGGAGTTCTAAATTTTCTAAACTAGCCATAGGATTTACTTGAAGTGAATTTAGTGCTGCAAAATATCATGAGCTAATTGCTAATTGGGCATATTTCAGAGAACTTCAGTGACAGAGAAGGATAATAAAACACTCGAAATAAATTCAGCAAAACCCGAATTTAATGTCCACATGTGCCCAAATGCCCAGCTGTCAGTTGTACCACTGATGACGGCCTTTGAAGGTCGGAATTCCAGAAATGCACCCAGCATTGTTTGCGAAACAGGGACTACAAGTTTATAGTGGTATGGAAGCACAAAGGGAAAGACATGTGAGCATGGGGGTGCAAAAAAAAACATTTCTTAGTGCAACATCATTCACCCACCAGTTACGTATCCAGGATTTCATTTCGGGGGAGGATTGGGGCCAAAAAAGGTAATGGAAGAGCATGAAAGGATGAAAGTGCACAAAAAAAATACAAGCCAGAGCAAGGAATTCATTACAAAGAAAAACAGCTTTGTTATTTAACTCAACGGCCCGCACAAGCACTGTTTGAATTGCCTGCACAGTGGACGAGCAGATATCACCCTCATACCGAAGATCCACAAACCTCCAAGGACTACGCCTGTACCTCTTCTGTTGGCAAAACATTTCAACACTTGGTATGTACACAAATCACGCACCTTGAACAAGCGGACAGTATCCCTATGCCATATGTGGCTTTTGTACTGGACTGTTCGCCCAACGCGCGCTGTTACAGCCAAAAAAGGCGAAGAAAAAATTCTGGAGGCTCCGTTACATCACCTCTCTTTTGCAATGCTAATTACTCCAGTCACCCATAAGACTTCACCAAATCGCAGACCTTCATTACACTCTCTATGCCGACATCATACTGTGGACAATTCAATGTCAGTTGGAGGCCGACACGACACCCTACAGCAAGCTATAGATACAATCAACACGTATCTTATACCAAAAGGGCTACGCTGCCAAGCCGAGAAGTCTGCACTACTGATGCTTCGCTTACGCACGCGAGAAAGACCTGCCGAAACCACATCAAATTCTGCTCTGGCGATTCAAGACCCTCCTATCCCCCAGTTTCTGTTTTGTGTAATCTTGGCGTTCCTTTGCATCATGATGGCCCGAGTGCTGCCCTTAGCCTCCAACTCACTAAAGCACGTTCGCAACTTACTTGTCTCACTCAACGTCTAAGACACCAACACGCAGTACTCAGAGAGGATGAATCTTGCAAGCAAGCTCAAACAGGCCCTGCTGCTTAGTCGCATCACATACAGGATGACTTGTACTCCAGTCAAACCGTCTGAATTAAGAAAATTTGATGTTAAGGGGGCACATGGGTCTTTGGGACCAAAAAATTCCCCAAAAAAGAATTTTTTTAGGTATCACTTTTCTCTTGAATTGCAGTTTTTCCTCCAAGAATTCCATATGTGGAACAGTGCCACCGGCTTATAAAAGCCATAGAGGCTGGATTTTAATCAAGAAGTAATTATTTTCCCATAATTCCACATTTTTTCGCCTCGATTGGCATCGCAGATACAAAATTCTCGAGAGGTACTATCGGCGTCAAATGAAACGCGAACAAATATGAACCTGAACACACAAATAGCGCGATTTCTTTCCATGCAAGATAAAATGACGCGTCGCTTAGTTACAAAAACAAAGTTGGAAAAAGTGGATTTCCAAGCATACCAATAGCAAGCCATTATATGAACTCTACGAACAGTACTTTTCAATTTTGCACGTTCTGGTTCATATTTTCATGTTCGAGTTTCATTTGACGCCAATAGTACATCCCAGCATGTAGTGCAGCTAGAAATGATAATTTCTTTCGCACTGTGAAGCTGAATGTGTAAACCATGCGATATGGGAAGCAGATTTTGCATTTTGTGTTTCAGTAGTTGTTTAATTAGCATTATTTTTAATTGGTTAGCAGTAGTAGTTCAAACCTAGAAGTTAGAATTGGTGTAAACTTGTATGTGATTGCAAAACAAAAAAACTGCTTCCCATGTTTCATTCTCCACAACTTCTGGTATCTATTCATGTCTTGCTGGCAATCTTTTGTTGAATAGTTTTTTTTCTACTGTTCTCAAAAACAATCAAGAAATTTGTTTAATTAACACAGAAACTATTTGCCTCACATCAAAACTAATTAGATATTTGAAATCAGCTAAAAAACTGAACAAGCATGTGAAGTTTCATCATAATTGGTTCGAAAGCAAAAAAAAAGATGTTTTTGGAACCAGTGTGTTTGGAACCAGTGTGGAACGGCCCTTCACCTGCCCACCTTTACGCCCTCACAAAAACTCTTGGGCACCCACAACACAAACTCACACACGTTCACCTTCAACTTGCCACCTAGCGTAATCAGAAGTTCCAAGAAGAAAAATTGACCCAGAATGCAATACTGCACCGGCTAAGGAAATGATTACACACATGGTGAAGGGGCGTGTTGTGTTGGCTATTGAAATGAATTTTACATGAAGTTTTGTTCACCACGCATAAAATTAGAGGTAGAAACTAGCAGGAGGAGCAAAAACACTTTTCAAGACAACAATTAGTGTAAGCTCTACTCCTTTTCATTCAACTTAACAATTTTAGGCTTTCATATTTCCCAAAATTTTAACTGAAGGTTGCAGGCTGACAAAGGTTGATTTTCCTTGCACTTAAACTCAACATTAAACGCACATCTGTAGGTCTGTACATGCTTTATGCCAGATTGACTTCTATCTATCACCCGAGACAAACTATGTCACTGCGATCGCTAATCAGCTATAGTGTCAGCTCTCAGATTTTTTTTATTAAAATCCGAGATTGGATGGGAATAATACACACGTCTAAAATGCGACCCCACTACGCATCCCCGCCGCCAGTGTGTTTTATGATTACAGGTGAAGGTGGGCCTTGTAAATGCGTTGTGGCTTTCTACTTAGAAAACATGGACAACTGGTGCATGAGCTCAATGTACAGTGATTTCGACATTGCTTGGCACGTAAAGAGGGTCGACATTACGGTAGTAACGACAGGGTAAAATGAATATTGGCATGACGACATACCAACTCAGGTGGATTAGCCAGCAACGACTACAGCTGTCATCAGAACCAATTGGCTGTTTCACCAAATCGCATTTGGCTGCAACTTCACATACCCACCCATAGTTCTCACAAACCCATTGGCAGATGCAGAAGCCCAGCAGACACACCACAATGGAACTCTCTTGGCTATACCCACCACACGGCAAGATGCTAATACGATACTCTACCGAGCACGTAAACAAGCTACAGCCTTTCATTCGTTTGGCCTGCAGAATCGACATGAACGGCTTCACAGGCTCGATCCAGAGCAAAAGTTCTAGCTCGCTCACGCTCCTCGGCTTCGCAGAAGTCAAGAGACATTGCTACACCGGCTGAGTTTTCGAGTAGCATTGACCTAAAAGTCTCCACACAATCGGACGCGACGACTGCCCGGACTGCCTTCTGTGTGGTTGTCCTGAAACTATCGAACATTTGCGTAGCGCTTGTCCAAAGTACTCTAGTGAGCGAAAGATCCTTCAGGCAGCGGTCACGCGCCCTCTGTCCGAACAAAAGATTTTGGGCACGTGGGCTGGGAACAGGAAACAAAGCCTAGCCGTTAAAGCCCTGCTTATATTTCTTAGCGACTCCTCTGTGGATTCTCGGCTTAAGGTTGCTACAAAATTTGACTGCAGAATAACGTTTCATTTTTTTATGAAGGATAATTTTATGGTGAAAAGTGGACTGTAATAATCTGATTCAGCGTCCCATTGTACATGAGACGTTTATTGGTTGTACTGCTTGTACACAGTTCATTTGTCGATTTCACTGTCATTCCTCATACCTTCTATATTCATTCCGTTCTCTTTTTGTCCCCAGTTTCATTCCCCCAATGGGAAATAGCAGGCCCAAGTACAGTTTCTCAGGCCGGCCTCTTCTCCCTTTCAATAAACATTTACTCTCTCTCTCTCTCTCTCAAAAGGTGACAATGACAATGACCGCTGTTAGAAGCCCATGGCCAATTCCCTTACTCTTATAACAAACCAAATTCTCACATACCGACAGTGTGGGACTGGCGACTGATGATGAAAGGTGCTGTTAAAATTTACAGTGAATTCACCAGTTTCTATTGGCTGTGATGTGAACATACCCACTTGAAGGAACACTCTGTGGCATTCTTCTTATTTATTTATTGCACAATTTTGCCAAAGGGCATCAAAGTAACAGAGGGATAAAAAAAGGAAAGTGGGGGGATGCAAGCGGCTTCATGACCTACAGAATAGTGTATAGGCCAGTCTCGGCAAGAAGTTCCAACAGCTGTTTGTCGAGAAAACCATGCCTGCAATGGGACACTAGTGCTTTTGCATTCCAAACCCATAAGAAATGCTTCAGTGTTCTCGAACTTCTTCCCCTGTCACTTACACAACATATAGGGGTGCACACTTTAACACATTTAAGCGAAACAAAATTTTTGTCCATTGACATACACTTACAGGGCAAAGTGGAGGTAACCTGTGGCATCACTACTAGTAACAGTGCTATGTGAACATACAAGTTTACCCCAGGGTACTATTTTTGGGGAAAATCACAGGCCTATATGTTGTGGTGTACAGCTGACAATCAAACCATTCAAACTGATGGCCTAGTTTCATAACTTTGGGGGCAAATAATTTCAATGCAGAAGCTGTTTTAGCTTATCACTGGACACAACTGTAGCTCTCTTCTCTGACAGAATCTCTTATGATGAAAACACTTGATAATTAGCTCAGTTGTGGAAGTTGAAGCTATTTGAATGACATCTGAATTCAGTATGGGGAGGCAGCTTCGTGTTTATATCTGTCGCACAGTGATGCCAACAGTAGAAGCTTGCTTTCTACATGTTTTGCCCACAGGAAAGCCGGAATGGGATGTGCAGTATACACTGCAGGCAAACCGGAGATATTTTCCTGCTAGTGCTACCTTCTTTGTATACCTTATTTTCCTCACAAGATATAACCAATTCTCAGGACTGATCTAGGCAAGCTAAAAAAGTACGCAGTGGAACAGCAGATAACCTGTTACATTCTTTACCACAGATCAACAACAAAAACTTAAGCAATGGGGGAAAAATATACTGCACTCTTTTAAGAGAAGCAAATGTACGTATGGCTATTCAAGACTTCATTCGGCTTCATGTTTAAGTGACACACAAGAACTAAGACCACAAATGTGACAATTAGCGACCATAGATAGCGGGCTTGTAGTGTTGTGATTGGTCTGCGGGGGAAAAGTGTATGGGTGATTGCCAGATTGAGGGCATCAAATGACATTTACTGCGGATTACCAACAACAAATGTTCTGACTCCTTTGTCGTGAGCCAGTAAATGCTATTCTCTTTTTTGTTTAGTTACAGTTCAGGTTCGACATGCTGGAAAACGTTTGGGTTGGGTTCAGTGAAAGCAGTGTTTACTGCTGTACGGTCAGACCCAATCCTCTTGTGTTCACAATGGCCTGCAACACAAGAAAAGCTACTCGCCGACGGGATCCTGGCACCTCCTAGTGGTGCGAGAAAAATTGTTCTTCTGTAATTCATGCTATGCACGACTACACCACAGCTGGGCATCGGTACTGTGCATGCACTCTTCACCGCACACAACAGCATTATTTTTGCCCGAAAATTTGACAGTCGACCGAGCTGTACGTGGCGAGTTGCCCCCAGTGTTAACGCAACAAATGCCCCACGACTGCTCAGCCGGGAAGACTCCACCCTGCGAATTTCCCTCCCCCTTTACCAGTTTAAAAAGTGAGCATAAATTTGATGGTCCCTTTACCTCGGTCAAAGAATGGGAACCATTGGATGATCGTGGGCATCGACTACCTTTCAAGCCATAATAAGACAGCTGCATTGTCATCTACAACAGCTGCCAAAGTGCCGAACTTCATTCTCAGTCGCCGTATACTCATACCTGCCAGGTTCTCCGAGGTTGCATTAGGGAGCTCTGACAGGGGAAGGAGAGGAGGCTAAGGGATTAGTAGCAGCAGAGTGCAATTATTTACACTGCTTCGTCCAAACAACTAATGAGGTATGCACCACTTGTCAGATGCTAAATTTTTGGCGGGGCTGACGCCACCTTTTTCAGGAAGTCCTGGTAATACTGTAGAGCGTAACAATGTTCGTACCTGTGACTCCTCGCCAAAAGAACGTGGCTGAGGGTTGTGTTAGACATGATGATGATGAAAAAACGTTCATTGCGCAGAGTGGAACGTGTTACGACCGCTCGCCGGTAGGATGGGTGCTCGGAACTGGGTGCAATTTTTCTTTACCATACTGAACTGTCTCTCACATTTCGCGTTTCTGTGTTAACTAAGCAGCTTAACTTGCACGCATGGCCGACTACGCTTTTTAACCTCCTCACTTATCACGATGTCAATCGCTGTAGGATTGTATTAGACTGTCGGGTAGCTCCGGTGCAATGTGTCCAAACTGGGAGAAAGGTTTGCCCTGACACGGGTGTGTATTCGGGAGATTTTCGTTTCGGCCGTACAATCGTACAAAACCACCAAATTTCAGGAGTCTCCCGGACAATTCGGGAAACCTGGCTGGTATGGTATACTTCAACATGGCCCACCTCATGTCCTCATCAGTGACCGTGGGCGCCAGTTCACTGCTGACGTCGTTAAAGAGCTACTTCATCTGTGATTCTCAATTCTGCCATTCAGTGCCATATCACAAACAAACAAACGGTCTCACTGAGCGGACTATCCGGACACTCACTAGCATGAATGTCATGCCTGTTGCTTCTGACCACAACTGGGACTACATCTTGCCGTTTATTACCCTTGCTTACCACACTGCCAAGCATGAGACAATGGGTTATAGCCCATTCTACCCAGTTGACGCACGTGTTCCCTTAACTACCTCAACACCATCTTCCCCTTTTTTCATGATGAGGCCAGCCTATCAAACACCCTCTGCGTTGCTGAAGAAGCTCGGAAACTCACTAGTCTCCACATACTGCCGTCACAAGACCGCTCGAAACTCCGCTACAACAGCTGACATCAGGAAATTCGTACTCGTGGGGAGACCTGGTTTGGCTCTGGACACCTCAGCGACAGCATCGACTGTGCAAAAAGCTACCGTCACATTAAGTCAGCCCATTCGTGGTCCTTGACTGACTTAGTTGTCCGAACTATGTCATGTTCAGCTTACTGCTTGAGGACAGCGTAGTCGCAGAATTCAAGTGGCTCGCATACCTTGCTTGAAACGCTTTGAACCACGTGACACTCACTGACTTGCAGAGAGGGCTGCATCTTCGATGGGGGAAATGTTATGGCCTCCAGGGCCTTGCGATATTGGCTGCCTTAAATTTTGACACTAGCGAGAAAGATGTCACTTTACAATACTGAGGAGGAAGACGATGAAGCTGGCTGGTAGCACAGTCCGCCATCTTGGCTCGCCACCCCTTCGTAAATAAATGAGTTTTTCACTGTAATGATATCGTGGTGGCTAAGCAGGCTTTGACAAGTGGTCTTGGGCAAGCAAGAATGATCCAGCTTCGCACCAAGCACTAGCCGAGACAGCATTCCACTCTTAACAGTTATGCTAAAAACGATAATTGTTTCACCTCAAACAGCTGGGTACAACAGTGGGTGTGAGGGCCATCCTCAACATACCAGTCACCGAGTTTAAACAATAAATACGGCATAAAGCTACATTATCGCAATTGACCATGCAACTGCCAAGTGCAATCAGCAGTGTTTGATTGACAAACCTAAACCAGAGCTTTATATTTATGAGCGACGGTATAGCTATTGCTGTTACATCAGCATAGCTATTGCTGTTACATCTGTCAGAAGTGCATTGTGCCACCACCACTCACATCACATGGAAAGTTTACAACTCAAAATTCAAGTCTGCTTTTATCAGGTTGTCGGCACTGCTTACACACTTGTAACGCTCATTATTGTCCAGGTGGCAACCGAGGAGGAAACCACTTTTGCCGAAAAATGTTTCTCAGTAGGAGTGTGTTAACACATGACGGCCAGAAGGCAGCCGAGCAATCACGATCCTAGTGAAAGGAGTCATGAGGACAAAACACAAGTTCGATTTATTCGAGAGATTGCCTCGTTAGAATCGTAACGCCACCACTGTTAACGCACACTTCACTTAAATACGCTACATAATTAGGAAAAAACGGAATGGCCATGCGACCCACTAGCTCATTTCTCGCAACAGAACCTATGATGTCATATGAGCCCAGCTGCGCGATTGGCCGAGGACGGAAAAAGCAAACGCAAATTAGGCACAACTTATAGGCTTTAGGAACGAACTATTTGCGCTTAAGTGTAATGCATATTCATTTTACATCAGTAAGAATGGTGCAGTAAACAATGAAAGTTACGAAAACACACGTAAGCATAGAAGTACCGATGCGCACTGCTGTTGATACTGGGCGCACTATGCTTGTTTTAGGTGCACAGCACTCCGCCGCTTTGAAGTGGTCTTACAGGACACTGGCCCGTTGGCGTAAGCGGCGTTGTCTTACGTGACCCTGTTTGTCGAGGATACCCCAGGTTTCACGAGGTGATCAATTTTTACAGTAACGAAAACAAGCCAGGTGCAAATACGCTCAAAAACAAAGCAACGGCGGACAACGGTTCGTGGATGACTATAGTAGTACCACCTGGGAGGAGAGCTGACGGACAGCAAGGCCGCAAACCCGAATGACGCAGTGGAATTTCGCTTGAATACACGCGCTCATGACATCATTGCTGAAATTACGAAAACCTACGATTTGGCGGGAGAATCAAAATTTTAACCTAAATTGATCAATTTTTCAGTGAATACGGCATCATTTGATGCCGGACAAGCGCTGGGGGCACTATAAAACGTGAAATCTTTCGAATAAAACAAACTTGTATTCTGTCTTCATGGCTCCTTTGTGTATACAACGGCCGTTCCCTTAATTTGAAGTCACAGAAAGAAGCCAAAGTGCCCACTCCTTCAATTAAGCACAGCAATTCCAAGGCAGACACAAAGCTGGAACACTGAAGACTACACGAGGTTGCAGCTGTGCTATGACGATTCCTAAATGGCAACAAGCCAACTTTTTCCATTTCATTAATGTCGGGAGCAAACGTATGGAGTCCACACAAGTGGTGGCCAAAATGTATTGCAGGGCCATCATGCGAAAGAGCTTCTGCTGTCGACACACTGGTTGTGCGTCCCATTTTAACTGCATGCACCTTCGTTGGATCGCCTGAGTTGATACGCTTTTAGTACGAAAAAGGACTGAGCTGTTTCGCTTCGGTTGCCCATGTGTCACACCTTCCCTAAGTGTTCTCGCTGAGCAATGATGAACGATGTAATTAGCGTAGAATGATATGCTGAACCAGTGGGCCGCTCTTGTTACTCCTTATCACGAACTCAAGCACACGACATGCTTCATTCAAACAAGGCCAGAGTATGCATTATTTTACTCTTGAGTCCCAGATTGTATTGGAAGTGCAACGATGACTGAAGAAGACGGAGTAACAATAAAGAACAAAAACACAGATGACAATTAATGCGCACACATATAGCAACTGCAAATTCAGCCACTCACTGGGGCCACCTTTGAAAAGAGGCACATGTGCAGCTGAAGCAACACCATTCAGTCACTCTGCTTACCAACACTGCATCAACGCATAGGTGCAAACTATGATGTGTGCAGTTAAAATAAGCGACACAGCCTTTATCTCGGCAGCAGTCGCCCTTCCCCAAGGTGGCACTGCAGTGTGTTTTGGTTGGTGCTTGCGTGGAATTCAGACTTTAGCTCCCGACAGTACACATTCGGCCATGTGGAATGGTTACCGATTGATTTCAAAGAATGAGTCAGTTTCACACAAACACCAGTATACTCAGCAGGTGACGAGCCTATTGTATACAATGGGTGTACCCCAGAAGCAACACAGAACAGTATATCTGCTTTGCCCCAACGAGCGTGCACTCTGACTGCTTGAACACTCCTGACACAAACAAGAGCACACTCAATCAGCCTAGCACACACCCAACCCAGACAAATGAGTAGACTGGGTCACTCACTAATGTTTCAATACACAGCTCTTGAAACTCCTATTGTCAGCTGTTAAGAGAGGTTTTGCGTGTACTTATACAACTGCATGGTGTTGCTACAAAGCATATCCCTGCCTATGAAAAGCACTGTCCATAGGATTACACCACCAGCACCCGCACGCAAAACAAACTTCGGCGCAAGCGTGCTATTGAGCACTGTTGCGCAGTGTACATGACGCTGTCGGCGTAAATAAATGCTGCCGGCTGCTGTCTGCAACAATCTTTGTGGATGTCTAGCTTACTGCAATAAAATTTAAAATCGTGCGCGCGCTTACACGAATTGTCGCGGTCAATGCGGTGAACAGCATCACGGCAGCACATCACATACAACGTTCCACCGCAATGATTTCTTTCGGTCGCTTCACGGTGTATCACGGTCGGAACTTTTAGAAACCAGTGGCACACAACAGTCGCCCGTACACAGCGCATCGGCGCGAGACCCTGGCCGTAGTCGTTGCCGCACCGCGAACTCCCACGGGCCACGGTCGGAACTTTTAGAAACCAGTGGCACACAAAAGTCGCCCGTACACAGAGCATCGGCGCGAGACCCTGGCCGTAGTCGTTGCCGCACCGCGAACTCCCACGGACGCACACAGAACTGAGCGCTTGCTGGTTTGTCACTCCTTTGTCCATTTTGGACGATGGAGAGTACAAATGACGCTGTCAACTTCTTCAAACACACACACGCACACCTAAAAACAAGGACAGGCCAGCCGTAACCAACCTACACATCGGGGTATGCTTGCTGCCATAATATCGCGGCACTGCGGATCTCAAACTAAGCGCCGTGCAGGTATGCTTCCGCCGGCACAAACAAATGCTTCGTGGATTTATACCTCGATTCAAGCAGTCACAAAATAGTCGCGACGTACTATAAGCCGGTGCGACTATTTTCCTCCGCATCGCTTCGCTTGAGCAACGCCGCCACGTTGTTTAGCCTGAAACCTTCTGATAGCCCTGATTGGCCAGTAGAAGGTCGGTAGGAACCAATCAGGGCGTCGAATGATGGCTGGCGAAACGCGTCATCATCGCGGTCCGGCGAAAAGTTGAAGTTGGCCAACTTCTGGCGGAAAGCGATTTTCGGCCGGAAGGCACCGCGTTCCGGCCGCCGGAATGATTTTGAACGGGACGGAACGACCTCGCCGGAGGTACCGTTTATGGGCCTTAAAGCCCATAGTAAGAAGCCGGGTGTTTGCGGCGCAGTTCGTCAACCATCCATATCTACAAGAACAAGTGCAG
Source organism: Haemaphysalis longicornis (assembly GCF_048455015.1). Classification (NCBI taxonomy): domain Eukaryota; kingdom Metazoa; phylum Arthropoda; class Arachnida; order Ixodida; family Ixodidae; genus Haemaphysalis; species Haemaphysalis longicornis. Next base: position 70,618,548 of record NW_027526407.1, on the reverse strand, counting down.
CAATCAGTAGAGCAGCAACCATGCCAAGATGGTCCCATCGCACCGTAAAATCGAAGGCGGCGACCGCGTCGCTCACGATTTGGCATTGGAATTACCAAAGCCTTCACACCAAGACAGCGTCACTCCAGCGGCATGTGCGGGGCGCGGCGAGGAATCCAGACATCATCGATGGTAAAGGACCCGACGTTTCCGGGGCACAGGGCCCACGTTGACACGTCTGGTCGGCGAGGAGCTTGTACCCTGGTAAAGAAGGGCTTACGCTCCATTGAACATCAACTAAACACGGGCAAGAAGAGCAAGTGCGAGCAAGTATGTGTCGAGATCGCGCCGGGTAAATGCTGCAAGCGCGCCGTGTTCGTGGTGAACGAATACAGTAACCCGAAATTCCAAAGTCAGACGTTCAAGGCCCTGATGAGAGCGGCGAGCAACCAAGCCAAGAAAGAGACTTTGGCAGTTGCGGGAGACTTCAATGCCTCGCATCAAGGATGGGGTTACAAGTATGATGCGGCGAAAGGCAAAGGCCTGATGTGCGACGCAACTGACTAAGAGTTCACCCTGATCACTAACGCCAAGCAACCTACGCGGACGAGTGGCTCCTAGACTCAACGGGACACCACGCAGGACCTGACCTTCGTCAAGAACGAGAGAGAGGTGACGTGGCGTAACACCTGTGAGGACCTGGAGAGCGACTACTACATCTTGGATGTCGAGCTGGCCGGCGGCAGCGGCGGCAAGATCCAATAGAAGTGGACCGACTAGGACGCTTATCGCAACCATAGGCGAGACCACCCGTCGGCGGTAAAAGACATTGTTAATATCGAAGAGTGGACGGCAGGCATCGATGAGGAGGTTAAGCGAACTACAAAGTCGATCGAGACTAACGATGACATCCCGAGCGTCGACAGCAAGCTGGCGCACTTGATCGAGGTAAAGACATTGATTAAGCAGGGCTGATAGAAGCACAAGTGGAACAAGGAGCTGCGAAAGAAGGTGAATGGACTGAACCGCTCGATTGGGAGTCACAGCGCGTTGCTCTGCAGACAGCGGTGGGACGAGTTGTGCAACCGCACCGATGGTAGCTTGCATCAGGGAAAGGCCGTGTCGTTGATCCGCCATTTATTGGACAACACGAATACCATGTTCTTCCAGCAGAATCATCGCATAGCTCGGGTCATGCACGAGGCCGAAAACAGCCTCGGTACGGACGAGCTGATTCAGAGGCTGAGTTCCAACTATATACCTTAAATGTGAGCCTAGCAGCCCCCACGTACGCGGGGGTCTCGACCGAGAAACTAGATCGTGACATCACGACAGCCGAAGACAAGACCGCTCTGCGGGAGCTGAACACCAGGTTGGCGGCAGGACCAGATAGGATATCGAACAAGGCCCTGCGATCGAAGCGCTTACAAGATACTACAACGTGTGCTAGCGCAGTGGCAAGCTACCGATCCAATGGAAGAAGGCGAACACGGTATCGATCCCGAAACCGGGAAGGCCAACAGGCATCGAGAACTTGCGGCCCATCTCGCTGACTTCGTGCGTGGGGAGGTTTTCGAGCACATGTTGGCGTACCGCTGGCGAGATTACCTAGAGCAAGAGTGGCTGTATCCTGACTCGATGATCGGGTTTCGGGGGGGCCTGAGCACCCAAGACGCGATGTTCCAACTGAAACAAGAGGTCAGCGAGAACGAGACGGGAGACAGCAGGGTGATCGTGGGATTGGACCTGCAAGGCGCCTTTCATCGGGTCAAGCACTAGGCCATCCTGGCGTAGGCGACGAAGCTCCACATGGGCGAAAGAAGTTATGAATATATCAAGAACTTCCTGTCGGGGCGAAAGATCGAGCTGCATGCAGGGGCGATTGAGCTACCAGAACGAGGTATCGGCAGCGTGGGCATGCCCCAGGGGTAGGTTATCTCACCGCTGCTGTTTAACATCCTCATGATCCGGGTCACTGAAGCGACGGCGGGCGTCAAGGGCGTCCGAAATGCCATCTATGCTGATGATATTACGCTGTGGACGACCGGCGGCCCGGACACCCGCATTGAGAGGAGGCTGCAGAAAGCAGTTTCGGTTATCGAGGAGTGGCTTGACGGTACGGGCCTGCAGTGCTCGCAATCCATGTCAGCGCTCCTAGTGTACTCGCCTCGCAAGGCCGGGCGACCTAGGTTGCCCCCGAGAGAGTGCGATCGCCTGGTGCTGGCCGGCAAGACCGGTCAAAGAATCCCCGAGGTTCCTGAGATCCGTGTGCTGGACACGCTGATCAGCGGCAATGGCAGCAATGATACTCTGATGAAGAAGTTGGCGATCAAGACAGGAAGTACCCTGCGGCTGATCCAGCGCGTGTCGTCCAAGCAGACGGGACATCTGCCTCATTTTGGTTCCCGGGCACAAATGTTTACTCCTTAAGGAAGAGGATGATTCCTTGGCGCGATCGTCTTTGGATGGCCCTTCGGTTGATCTTTGCCCTGTCCCGGCTAGTGTAGCAGGAGCAAGGCTCCGTAGATATCAGCGCCTAATGAGTACGCAGGAAGGGGTCATCGTAAATCTTGACTAGAATGCCCATTTAAAACATAATTGGAATCCCCGTTTGTGGGAATCTCGTCAATGCGAGGTCACATTAACCAACTTCAGATATTGGGTCCCCCAGCTGATCTTGTATTTGCACAGGTCTGGTCTCACCTCCTCCGCCCTATGTGCTCTTTGCGGTCAACATGAGACCCTAGATCACTTTTTATTACATTGCCGTGGTTTTTCAATGATCAGACAACGTCACCTTATCAGGCCATTACAACGAAATGGGCTTCCTATCTTCATGCCCGTACTACTGTCGCTAGGGGCCACATGACGGGGATATTGTCACAGAGGGGTGTCTGCAGCCATTCATGCATATGTGTCCGAGAACAGGCGTCCATAGGACACAACACAACCATAGGACACCTACACATTGAGAAAGCTACCCAACTCCTCACGGCGCACATCCTCGACGCCGCCTAAAAGTTTATTACCCAGGCCTCTGGTGCCCCACGCAACCAGACGAGGCCGTGGTGGAATGAGGACTGTAGGCGGGCGCGAGAGGCCCAGAACAAGGCGTGGGGTATCCTTCGTCGGTACCCCACGTCGGTTAACCTCATTTTGTTCAAACAGGCCGAGGCGTTAGGAAAACGTGTGCGTCGTGAGGAAAACGAAAGTTGGCGTTCCTTCATAACATCAATAAACTCCTACACAGACACACGAAAAGTATGGACAAGAACACACAAACTCAATGGACAACATACACACAGCCTGCTTTTGGTCAGCACAATACCGGACACACTCGAAGACCATGCTGACACACTCGCACAACACTTCCAACACGTGTCCAGTTCAGCAGATTACACAAACACTTTCATAAAACACAAACAAACGGCCGAAAAGAAGCCTATACTAGATAACAATAGGTCAACAGCTTATAACTCAGAGTTTTCACTAAATGAGCTGAGGGCTCCTTTGAGCACGTGTAAACCCTCAGCTCCAGGCCCTGACAACATCACATATACAATGATACAGCACCTACACGCAAATGCACTTCAAGCACTTCCACATCTGTATAATAAAATATGGCTTTCGGGGCACATCCCACACTCTTGGAGGGAGGGCATAGTAGTTGCTTTCTTGAAGGAGGGAAAACACCCGTCGTCCCCCTCAAGTTACCGTCCTATAGCCATGACGAGCTACCTGTGCAAGCTTCTAGAGAAGATGATAAATCGCAGGCTCGTGTACTTCCTTGAGTACACCGGTCTTCTCGAGAGCTGCTAGGCAGGCTTCAGGGCGGGGTGATCCACAACCGATGAACTCGTATTTCTTGAATCATATATAAAATATGCCTTCCTGCATACACAGTACTGCGTCACTGTGTTTTTGACCTCGAGAAGGCCTACGACAACGCCTGTTGTCGTAGGCCTTAGTGATCCTTAGTGACCTCAAGTCATTCGGTGTCCCGGGTAACATGTTAAACACTCTTGTTAGTTTCTTGTCGGAGAGAACATTTCGAGTAAGAGTTGTTTGTGCACTCTCAAAGGTTTACGTGCAAGAAAATGGCGTGCCACAAGGTGGTGTGTTGAGCTGCACCCTCTTCATAGTTAAGATGAACTCTCTTGGAAAAGCATTGCCACCTACAATCTTTTATTCCATATATGTAGACGACGCCCAGATATATGAATCATGTAATATGTAAGTACCGCTTGGTGTCAAAAAACTTTCCACCTGGGCTGAGAAGAATGGTTTTAGAATTAATCACGGAAAGAGCTCCTGCGTTGTGTTCTCCAGCAAGCGTGGTGTCCACCCGCACCCAGGCATCACTCTTAAGAACGTGCCGATTCCTGTGAACAAGAAGCTCAAGTTCTTATGTGGTGTGTTTGACCACAAACTCACATTCATTCACCACATCAAGGAACTTAAACATAAATGTCTCAAAACAATGAATATCCTTAAGGTTCGCTACCACCAATCCTATCGTTCCGACAAAGAACTGCTGCTGAGGTTGTATGCTGCTGCGGTTGGGTCTCGTTTGGACTATGGCAGTGTGGTGTATGGGTCGGCGACTAAGACAGCGTTGCGAATGCTTGACCCAGTGTTACAGTTGGGGCTTCGTCTTGGGTCGGGTGCTTTTCGCACTGGTCCGGTCCAAAGTCTGTATGTCGAGTGTAAAAAGTGGAGCCTTGATAACCAACGGATGTCCATGGACTAGCTTTATGCTTTTAAAATTTCATCGCTGAATAACCATCTTTTTACCCAGTCTTTAACAATACATCCACATCTCTGCTGTTTGTAAATCGCCCATCCGTTCCTCTTCCATTGTCACTTAGAGTGAGAGAGCGAGCCTCGGATCTTAGCACTTCATTTTTAGATGTGTACAGATCATCTTTTGCAGACATTTTACCTCCTTGGAAACTTCGCGCTGTGTCCTGCGACCTTTCTTTTATGAAACTTGACAAAAATTGGGTACCACGAGCTGCAGTACTGCAGCCCTTTCTGTCCCTGCAGTTTAAATACCCATGTGCAGAATTCTACAGTGACGCTTCTAAAACCTCCACTATGGTGTCCTGCGCTGCTCATGGTCCGAATTTCAATGCAGCCAGAACCATGAGCGTACACACAGCCTTTTTTTCAGCAGAAGCATATAGAATTCTACTCATCGTGCAGCACATTATTGAAAATCAAATTCCCAATTCCATCATCGATAGAGATTCCTTGAGTGTTGTTCGCGCACTATCATCGCCCAAGCCCCCCCCCCCCCCCCTCCGAAAACCCACATAGTCAATCTTGTATTCAACACTATCATGTCTGTGTATGCGCAAAAGGATGGGCTGCTCCTCTGCTGGGTCCCAGGACACGCTGGGATTGGTGGAAACGAGTTGGAAGACGAGAGGGCCGCTGCTGCTGCACTCAGGAACACTATAGACATAACCACCGTACCATATACAGACCTCAAGCCACACATAAGACAACACTTGCGTAGAACATGGCAAACACACTGGAGTGAACAGACAGATAACAAGTTGCACGTTATAAAACCACGCTTGGGACCATACACCACTGAGACACGCAGCAGACACACGTAATTCGCCTTGGCTAGGCTATGGATAGGGCACGCCCATGCAACGCACTCGTATCTGCTCACAGGATCGTCAAGACCCCAGTGCAGCAGATGCGGAGAGGCCCTGTCCGTAGTTCACATACTCATTCAATGCACACCACTTCCCACAACGCGACGCAAAGACTTCCCACAACTATACAGACTACACGTCGCTCTACACCCACGGTTTTTCTTGTCTGACGATTCCATGTTTTCTATCAAGTGTGTTTTTAAATATTTAGAAGAAGTTAAATTTTTAGGCCTCATTTCTAGCACGCATGATCACTCCCTGGCCCTGTACACCGGCCATGCTCATTGTCGTTTTCTGATTTTACTTGTGTTTTTTTCTGTCTTAGTGTTGACGATTGCACCTCTCATATATAACCATTGTTTTGGCGCTCTTTGCCCCAGTTGGCCTTGCGCCATTAACATCCAACCATCATCATCATCAGAAAACTTCTTCAAGGCATGCACCAGTCGTACTAGCTGCTGCGTTGGATATCTTGCGGATCTTTCCAGTGCGGGCTCCCGCTTTCCTTCTTTCTTTTTTCAAGCTGACATCGCTTCTTGCTTGTCTTTTCCAAGCCAGCGTCATGTACGAAAGGTAGTGCGGAAACACACTAGGCACAGCATCTTATATCTTTTCGTGTCACTCCGAAAGTTTTCCGGCCGAAAGTGCAGCGTGCAGACAACTGAGTAAGTAAAAATTGAGTTGGGTTCCCAGTTCTTTCTATAAATGTTTTTACGCATTGTGCTTTCCGGGCTTCGTTCACTGATAACTCATGGCAGTAGACATCCGAACCCTGATTCCGCATGCTGCAGAATGGGACCCGATAACATCGCATTCTTCCATTTGAAATTTCGCTACCAAAACAACGGCGCTTAATTAGTGGGCAGGGGTTACATACATGAATTTAGCGGCAGGTCTTCTCACAGATATTGTACAAAAATTGGGCCCATCTCCCCGCGAGGGGGACTCGAATAAATGCGTCGCATAGGGGGTGGGTGTATTGCGTTAACGTTTAGTGTTTGGGGAGTTGGTGGTAGTGAATGCGTTGTATCAGCAGCTTCTTGACGTAGTTTGAATGAGTCAAGGATATAAGGCGCGTTCGTAGCCTCCCATTCTGTGTCGGCTTTGTGGCGCAGTGGGTAGAGCACCATGTAGATTGCGTTCCGCCCGCAGGGTCGAGGCATCGAAACCAGGCGCCGGGTAGTATTTTTTTTATATAGTGTAGGGGGAGGGGTGCGGACAACGACGGTGCGGACTACGACTACGGACGTCAACGCGGGTGACATCGTGAGTTACTGAAATGCTCTGCATTTAAAATACGTACCATGAAGAGCCGCGTCTTGGCAAAAAGCGGGAATGCTGAGTGTGCGGTGTGCCCGCGGAGCGTCTGCTACCATGCCACCTAGCAGGAGAGGATCGTTAGCGGTAGGATCGGTGGCTGGCGCCACCACGCGGAATTCAGACGCAGTGGAAGAGCGCAAGGCAGGCACGGTTTGGCGTGACACCGCAGGCATTGGTATAGTAGAGGAGGCGATGTTTGTGGTTGCCATGGAGGAAAAAAAAGTTTAGGATGGAGCATCACGTGACTATGATGAAGCCGAGTCATACAAAATAAAAAGGAAAAACTGATGGGAGATGCCCCATCTCACGTGATAGGCAAACGGTAGTTCTTTGCGCTTCACGCGGCCGCCCGCCTGCCTGCGCTATGCTGCGTCGCTCCGTTTGGTTGCCGGGCCGTCCGGGTATTCGGGTTTCGGCGACGAGTCCCCGTCCGGGCGTTGCGCGCAGCGCTGCCTGCGACCCTAAACGAGCAGCGGGCTGATCGTGCAGGCAAAGTGTTCGGACGGGAGAGACAGAAAACATCTTTATTTATTGAGCTCTGGGATCCGTCGAAGTGCGCCGCAGTCGAAGTGCCGTGTTCCGCCGCAGTGCAAAACTGGAGATGACAGAGTACGACATCCGTGCCTCACATTTTATTTCACAAAACACACCTCGCTTCCTTGGTTCTTGTCATTTTATTATTTCACCTCCCAGGCGCAATTTAGCGTTCGTTACCCATATTGGCGGTGAGCGCGAACACAGGCGGCGCTGCGAAGCGCACCTCCGTGACGTCAGCTTAGGGATTCTCGCATTTGTCGTCTGCTTCACTCAGGATTGCTCTCCCTGCTGTTTCTTTGCGCTCGGTCAACGTCTGATGCTTGTACGCACCAGAATTGGCGTGTGGGTAACTTTTCATCATAATAATAGGCTTAAAATCGCATACACTAGCTCATGGTGTCAATTAAAGTATAGTTTTGGATACCGCTACGGGAGAAACATTGCCGGCGCCACCCCATTCCTTGCGAAGCCGGTCCTGTGCGGAGGGCGAAGAGCCGGAGCTAGGCGTCAGCTTGTCATGTAAGCATTCGAACAAAAGGAATAGTCAGCTGCTAATAACCGACAACAGCGAAAATGGAAGACCAAAACAAATTCTAGGCCTTCAGGGCTGTCGGCTTTGGCAGAAGGCATCACGATTCCCTGTAATCATATGTAAGGTGAAACAGTTTTTGCAACCTTGCCGAACGCTCGGACGCGTTTTGTCACATCACTGTGAACGCATTTTGTCACATCACAGGCATGAAAGTTTGCAGACATGCACTATAGACTGCAAAAACTGTAGGTTGAGTTCCAAATAACCGAGTGTGTATATACGCGCGTGCTCTAACCAGTATGCAGGTTTATTGAGCTAAACGAGCCACGTCTTCGTTAAATTTATAGCAACATATATATGTTTGTTAAGACCTGGAGGGATATTTCGGAACATTTTGCACAGCCATATCTTCCCGATATTCGGATATGCGTTATAGGAAAACTGCACTCAAGAGGAGGAGGAGGCCTAAAGGGAGGAGGGGAAAACTTTGTTTAACAATTAAATCGATCTGGTTAGTGGGCCGGGTCCTCAGTCCAGGACAAGACAGTAAAAGTAATTTTCTTCAAATCATAGAACGCCATCTTGAGTAGAATAGGATTTGTTCTTCGCGCCTGGAAGGGTTGAAAAGCAATAAAGAGCTACTTGGAATTCTTCGGTTTTGAGTCTTGTAATATATGCAGGTACACTATTTATTACGTTAGTTAGCGAGTATATCATGCCTTCAACACCGTAATCATGTCATCATTGTTCGAGTTGAGAGTCAGTTCGTTATGATAACGATATAGTTACTGTAGAAATTCGGAGCACAAAAGCCGCCTTCGAGTACTGTGGACCACGTTGTTTAGGGCGCGGTCGCGGTGGCGTAGCACAAACCTTCTCATTGTATTTGCATGTGAATAAACAAAGCCCGCTGCGGATATGCACCTCCTTGCACGCAGCCGTAATGAAAGCCAATTTGTGAAGAAGGGAATGTATGCCATACAAAATGAAGGAAATATCCACACGACCTTTGTGAGGCTCCCAAACATCCCGAAACCTCCCAATAAGAAGTTGGTGACGCCGCAGAAAAATTAATGCGTTGGGCAGGGGAAAAAAAGCAAGAAACATTAATCCGATACAAGACAACAACGAAAGAAACAGAAGAAAGCCGCTTTATTTCCTGCTGTGCGATGAGCGTGTAGAGGCCGCTGCTTGGTACGTAGTATTAGACTGTTGAGTCTTCATAGGAGCATCTCAAAAATACTGCAGGGAAGCCTACGCATTTTGAATACTTATCGGGAAGCTCTGATCGCTGATCCTCGTGAATAAGGAAGAAAGGACGAGCTACACACGATCTTCTGACCGATACTCTGAAGAAAGTTATTCTCTATCTCTTCGTGTGTTGCAAACTTGTGGGGGATACAGCTTCAAATTATTCAGATGCGTCAGAAGCTGCAAAATAACTGAGTCGCTAGAAATGCGCTTTTTAACGCACTACACCAACGAAGCGGGCGATTTCTAGCCCAGACACTGTTGCCCCTCACAAGCGGAGTGTAGCAGACGACAGCGGCGCGAATCCCTAAGCCGATGTCAGAGCCAGGAGGCGCCACTCAAAGATCTCACCGCCAATACCATGGAGGAAAGAAAAAGTATTATTTCCTCCATGGTCAATACCTATCGCACGGATTGAGCAGCACTCGGACAACCAGCCCGCGTTCTGCCTGCAACGCGAGGCTGAAAATGATTTGTTCTTCCCGTGCCCGCACCCAACATCAGTGGTTCTGCACCTTTTGTTTTCGAATGCACTGAAGGAGACAGCAACGCAAAACAGACGTCGTCACGACAATTGTGGCACGTACAACGTGCCACCATGACGGAGCACCGATAAGGCGAATGTATGCAAATGCGCACGCGAGCGAAACCAAAGCTTTTCGCACCACCTGTCAGCTGATGGGACACTCGTTACAGCGCTATGATGTAAAGGGAAGGTAGCGCGATAACTCCCAGCAAAATTCGAAAAGCAATCGTCAAAGCACACCTGGCAAACACCACGCACCCGTAGGCCGCTCCGTGCTTGTGAACGTTTACAGCGGCGCGTTCGAGCAAATCCGGTCGTGGTTCCAGCGGTAAGCGTTAAATCCGGCTCGCAGCTCGTGAAGGTGCTCCCTGAGCATGGGATTTACGTATCGTGTCGTTTTAAACAGCGACAGTACTTCCATGATACGAGGGTGGGAGCGCAACGCTGGCGAAAAATCTCGTACGGCGCCTTCCGCAACGCCACTCGCCTCCACCTCCACCGGCAGCCAACCGGAGCCACTAAATGCTACCGCGGGCTTGAGAGTGGTGCATCTTCCATAATGCATTGCGCGGGAGGAGCCCGAGGAGAGGAGAATGCGGCGTCAGAGGATGTTGGCTTGCCAAAGCTGGGCCGCCTGACGTCATGCTCCCTCATAACATTTTTCTTCCTCCATGGTACTTGCAATGAGAGCTCGCCTGTTCCGACGGCGCCTGCGTCGTCTTGGGGGCGTCTGTAGCGCGGACTGCGTCCCCGCTTGCCGCTGCCGGCTCGCCGGGCCGCGTATTCCCAAACCATATCTCGGAGGGGCCCAGGCCGACCACACCCCCTAACCACGCCTTTCATGAGCTTGCCAACCAGATTCAGGCAAGTCTCACCGACGAGTAATTTGATGCAGATGTTTTGGGCGCGATTGAGCCCGACAAGCGCATCTGCGCCCTTTACACGCGCGTGCGCTACGTCACGAGCCAATCCCCTAGAGCCAGTGCAGCAACAGTCGAGTCTGGTGGACCTTGCGGGTGAGCACCTTTGCAGCCTAGGCCGGGCACCCTCAGGCAACGCAGGGAACCCGTTTTGCCGCACTCCGGAAACTCCAAATACCGACGTCCCCGGGCGACCATCGCGCCTGCCAGAAGTTCTGGGCCAGTACGATTCCAGCATCCACTCCATCGCAACCTTGCCACGAATCGAGAAGCTGAAGTACCTACTTTCCTACTTGACCGTTCCCGCCAAGAACACGATCGATGGCATCATGCTGGCCGACAACAACTACGGCTTAGTCGTCAAGGTCAACACCAACCGATCTTAGAGGAAGGGTGTTCTCGTGGAGGACAAATTGCTTGCCCTAGAGCCGGTGCAGAGTTTGGCAGACACCGACAAATTGCGGGTCCTGTACGAGACAGTCGCGTTTCGCATAACCGCCTTGGAGGGTGTGAGGATCTCCCCGGACCAGTACTCCGTGGTGTTCGACCCCGTTCTACTACGGGCCTTGCCGCCCAACCTGGGACTCCTGTACCGGCAAAGGCTGAAGTGGCGCAGCAGGACGCATCTGAGGTCTCCACGTCCCCTTCCACCAGATCCAAGGAAATCAAAGCGGTCCTGGACTTCCTCCGAGTCCAGGGGGGAAATTCGAGAGGAGAGCGCTTCTGATCGTTCTGTTCCATCCACACGCCGCGACCCGGGGAGACATGAGTCATCGCCTCCGTGCATCGATCCTCCAACGGCGATGACTCTCCGTGCCCAGTCTCTGTCTGCAGGGCGGCTGAGCTGTCATCTTTGCAGCGCTCAGGACCCCGTCCTCGCACACTGCACAGCGGCAATCCCACCTCAAAAGAAGCGAAAGAGTTTTCAGGCAGACAAGTGCTATATTAGGTGTGGCAAATTCAACCAGAACATCACAGTCGAAGCCCTCTAAGTCCCCAGCATGTGCACCATCAGAAGTGCGGCCGTCAGCAAAAAAATCGTTCGTGCGATGGCTGATGTCGGTCAAGTTGCTGCTGACGTCTCACTTGCGCCATCTCTTCGAGAGACTCTGGGCAGCGTGGTGATCCGATCAGACACGTACTGGAAAGTGGCAAAAGGGTGGTTACGAGAATTTCTGCCAGTATCACAGCCATGGAGACAGTTCTGGGATGGACCCCACAAGGATCTAAACGCGGTAGACCAAGCCATTCGACCGCTCCATCGAGCGAGCTCTTTCTTTTTCTTCGGGAATCGTCCTGCGAGGACACCACAGAGGCATTGTCTCATCCACGTTCCGCAAGGAAGCTATCCAAATTCAGGGGACTTCGGGAACGTTCGCGTTCAACGACTTTGCCGTGCAACAGTTCGAACATGGGATTCACAGGCAAAACGACCAGAAGCAAGTTATCATCGCCAACCAAGAGCCAGAGCTTGACGTCACCAACCTTTCGTCCATGCGAGATGAGCTCAAAAAAGACAAACGTGCCGTCGAAACGGAAAACGGGGAACCATGCATCATGAAAGTACTCGGTACGCAGTGGAAACGCTCATACAGCGTAGTCCTGAGTGCGGACAATGTCGCCACGTTCGTATCGGAAAAATCTGTGCCAATGAGCGGAGCTTGCTTGCACCAGCGCATTTCTGGCTACGCAAATGAAACACGTGCCTCAAAGAAACTCGGCCACCTAGAACTTTTGTTGACGGGGAGGCTCCGCCTGCAGGCACAGCAACGTCAAGCTGTTGCGGAGTATCGTCTTTGTCACCGTCCGAAACGGGAATACCTCCTGCTTCTTCCGTTCGCTCGCGAGACGACCGCGCACAGCCAGCAAAGCTCCGAGTAGGAGACATCGTGTTTTTTAGGAGAATTTCTGTCTACCTTCTAGCAGCTTGCCTGCTTTGTTTGCCTGTTTGCCGGACGTGACAAAGTTGCGCGATCGTGTTCCTCCGCCTGTCATTAGGACTTAAGATTCGGCAACCGGTGCAGTGGATGTTTTCTGAAACAAGTCCCTGCATAACGTGGGGGCCGCGGGAGTTTGTTGAATAAACAGAACGAAGCGCGCTACGAGCGCAGCCAGCGGGAGCTCCCTCCACGAGCGCGGCTCACACGGGAGTCGGTTTGTTGCCATCTTTGATAGCCGGACGCCTGGTTCCTCGTTCCGTTTCGCCACAGTCTCTGCAGAGTTTTTCGTTGAGTATTGCGCCGTACGGTCCGTGTTGTTCCGTGGGTGTAGTGGGGCGATATTTTAGATGCAAAGCATTTCTTGCTCGGGGCTATGTCCGGCGTCCATCCGTTGTGCGCACCTCTCCCCCTACACTATCAAAAAAAGAAATAGCGGCTCCCGGTTTCGATCTCAAGACTCTCTGGCCGCAACGGGAGGTACGCGGCGCTCTTCCCACTGCGCTACAAAACCGAGACAGGAGCAAGTGCTACGAACGCGCCTTATGCCCTTGACTCATTCAAACTACGTCAAGAAGCTCCTGATACAACGAAGGCACGTGAAACTGAACGTCAACAGAAACGACGAACTGAAAACTTTAGAGGGGGATGTTAGCGTCTCTTGCTCGGGGGGATGTCCCGCGTCCGTGCCCCGTCCGCAGCGCCTCTGATGATGATTGTGGCAGGATGTCCCTAAGGACTGGCCGACCAAAGAATCCATCACAAGATAGCTTTATGTTCATCCACCGTCGTCATCTTCCTGTAGGGGAACCGCTGAAGACGAAGGAGAGGAAGACAAAGCTGCGAAGAGGAGGGCGTGTACGTTGCTTTCGCCCCGTCCGCAGCGCTTCTGATGATGATTTCGGCAGGATGCAACTAGTGATTGGCCAACCAAAGAATCCATCACGAGATACCTTCGCGTTCAACCCCCGTCGTCATCTTCCCGTAGGGGAACCGCTGAAGAAGAAGGAGGAGAAAACAAAGCTGCGAAGACGAGGGCGTGTACGTTGCTCTCAGCCGGTGCACCAACATCAACAACCTTTACCTCACCAACGCTGTCGGAGACCACCGATTCCAGCACAGAGACGGCAGCATCGACAAGAGCATGATGGCCGAGTTTCTGCGCCTCGAGCACCACCGCCTACTCACCGTAACACAAATTACTTGCGTCGTTTTGCCACCGGTGTGCACCCGGACGTGGAATTCCCTCTGGCGCTACTAAACCGACTAAACACCAGATCACTCAACATAACGGCAACACGCCAGCTGCGAAATAAGCGCGCATGCGCGTCTCCTCTCTCATTTCCTCCTTGTGGTGTAGTGGCATTCTCTGTGGAGCGCCCGCGCACTGTGTGCGTTTGTGTTGTATTGGGTTGTTACTAGATGTCGTTGCGGTGGGACGCACGTGATGCTAATGATCTAATCACGTGCGTATGCGTGTCCGGTGGTGCCGTTGTGATGTGAAATAAATCATTCATTGTCTGGGGTTGTAACAGCGAGGTCGCACTCTTTCTTGTGGGCTTGTGCGTGGGCCGGCGCGGTGCGCCTTCGCTTCCGTCGCTGCCGAGGCCGCTCGCCGTCGCCCACGACACAACACTTCTCTCCACTCTATCTGCTCTATATAATAAACCCGCTCCGCGCACCGCTTCCTCAGTTGCTGCTTAGGTTGACACACGCTGCACCGTCCGATGAGCTGAATAGACGGCAACAATTGTGCTTTGCATCACCACATAGGTCCCTTCGGGGAGATGGTATAATTTTTTTGGTTATTTTAGGCTTTTTAAATATATATACAGAAATATACTTTACATCACTGATAACGTATCTGAAACATCTTTATATAGTTTTTGCCCGCAACAGCTTAAGCTGCCAAACACAAGAACCAATTACAGCCGCCAACGTTTAGAATACCAAATTCCCTTTCTTTTCAATATGGTTGGTATGCAAGGGGATTTTAGAAAGAAGATATCGAATAACACATTAAAAACTATGCTAATGTAAAGTAATGTTCAGTGCACCTAATTTGTTTCTGTGCCTTGTATTTACTTAAATGGGCCGACTAGTTTCTTTCTTCGCAAGTACAACTTTTTTTGTTGTCATTGTTATCGTGGGCTTATTGTAATGATTCAATAATTAAAGGGACACTGAAGTGATATGTAAACATTGCGGGATTACTAGCGTAAATGGTAGTCCGGAGTCCCCAGGCCATGTTTCGACCACTCTAGGCGCGTTTACGCGATTTTATTTAGTAGAAAAACTAATTCGAAAACGCTGTCCTCCTCTCTTTACGCTCGCCCATTTTCTGTGGCGTTTTCGTGTGACGTCAGGAGGGGATGAGCTGGCAATTGGCTGCGCCACGGCTGCGCTACTGCACGGCTCCCCGGCCGACAGAGTCAGTCGGCCCAGCGTTTCGTCCGCCGGCCGCCGGCGGGTCGTCGCAATCAAGGAGGTAAAAAAAATTTCTCGGTCGCAATTCGTTCGCTTAGTTGAAACGAAGCCAGGGCACGTTTGTGAATGAAAGAATGTGCCTTTCTTTACTTGGTTTGTTTGTACACTGTATCTAGCTCCAAGTCAAGGTCGCTTCACACAAGCGCTGCACATGCGACGCTTCGCTGACTGGTACGCCAGTAGGAAAATATAAGGCCTCTTGAAGGCGGGAGAAGAGTCAGCGAAGTCAATATAGGTACTAAGCAAATAAAATCAACTGATATTTTTACCGTACAGCGTAAAACTAGGGCGCGGGAAGCACTATTTTGCGCTGGGCGAACAAGCACAGCGGTCAGCAGCACGACTACGCATCTGCGAACGCTTTTCCGTCTACGAAATGCAATTGCTAGACGTGAGCTACTGTGGAAACTCGGGCGACGCTTACTGCACGATCGCAGTACAACAAATAGTCACCTAAGCGGCTTGAAATGCCAAAACTAAATAAAAGTGTAAACCGGTTGTGCAATATATACCCTATATTAGCACGGCATTCGCGTCCCGCTCCGTGGCCTAGCAGTCTGGGGCGCTAGGAATTCACCGCAAATGTTTTGCGAGTCACGAGTTCGAATCCCCGCGGGTACGTGCTCTTCTTTTTTGTAAGTTAACTTTTTTGTTTTCCGCCGATGTTTTCTATATTGAGTTCACCTTTTTTGGGGCCGCAACGTTCATGGCTACACGAACTAGTTTACAAAACGCGCGCAGGCTGGCACTGGCGCGCTAGCTAGTTCTCGTTGGCGTGCTGTTGCCATAAGCACCGACTGCTTGCAGGCAGCGGGCACAGGCCAGAATGAACAGACCCTTGGCCTGGTGCGAACACGCTTTTTACGATACAGGCATGAGGGAGGCAAGCTCCAAATATGGGGGAAAAGCGCATGACATTTGGGCGTCTGCGGGTACGCGGAGGGCGTTCATGCACTGCGTAGGTCTCGGCTAGTGAATGCTACGACTACAAGCCGTCCTGGGAGGCTTATCTTGTGCATTTTACAGCCGACAACATGGCAGAAGCGCGGTACGATGATTACTGAGATATTGAGAATGCCCATCTAACAAAGCCATTGGTTATGTTTTACAGAACCGAAACCGAAACCGAAACTTGTGTGATTGCTAACCTTGGGCATCGTCCAATCACGGCGCCCCTCCTCTCAACGTCACAGCCTTAGTTGGTGCGGCCGCCGCAAACCGCGCATGGTAGTTTTTCTTCTTTCGCGCTTTATAAAATAATTACCGATTTGTCAACCGGATAAACGATGAAAAGTGTGCTAATTTGAGCCAGTCTACGCAGTGCAAGCAAAAACGGGAGCTTGACAAATTCACTTCAGTGTCCCTTTAAAATGAGGTTGTGACATGTGCCTTTAGTTTCAATACACTGCGGTGTCTTTTTTATTTTGATAAGAGTGCGTCTGTATGTAACTCAATTTCGTTGTAAAATATTTTCTTGATATATTCTGCTTTGCGAATTAATTGCCATGTTTTGTTTTGTTTGCCTTAAAATGTGCCTCAGTGTCAACTCTGCTCGGATGGAAGGCCTCTGTCAGGCTAGCCGACTTTGCCTTCCCTCCGTTTTTCTGTATTCAGAAAATACAGTTCAATTCAATTCAGCCTTCAATCCAATTGAAAAATTCTGCTGTACAATACCTTCACAGAAAACCCGGTTTCTGTTAAAATAGCTGCATCGGCATTACAAGTAACGGGAAATAAGGATAGCTAATCGCGCTAGCACTTGTTTTTTACGCGGATAAAAAAAACATTATGACAAGACTACCGACATTTATCTCAGGAAGTATTCTTGTTGTCACCTGTTTGTGTGCCAGAAACAGTGCCATACTTTGAGGCTTCATCGCCGTGAACGTTACTTTGGCACACACTTTCAGTGGACGTAACGTAAACTTGGAATTGTTTGTTATTTATTATTTTGGTGTAACTAACAAAGCACGGCTGGACGCTGTTTGTTTCAAACTCAATTGACTTTGAAATTGACTTCTGCCGCGCATTTTTAGTTCTCATGCCGAAATCTTTACTAACACTCACTCCAGAAACGGTTTGTTCCGACCCGGAAGAAAGGATATATTCTTCCGTTTTGAATGTGAAAATTTGGATATCAGCGGCCGACGCTTGTTGCGAATTAAGTTGCCAGGTCAACAAGTAGCTTACAAGCGGCCCACACGTTGCTTGCACAAAGTTTGAAGAAAAGTACAGGACGCGCGAGACGCGGGTATTCGTTGGTCCGAAGTTAGGCCTAAATTCATCAACCAGTACGCCGGGTAGCGTACTGGTAACGTACTGGTCAATCAGTACGCCGGGTAGCGTAACACATTGTATCGCACCGCAAGGTGATCCGACCAGAGATGACGACAGAGCCTTTTAACACGCGAACTGTGCAAGCGCTTGACTTGAAATTTGCCATGGTGATCTGCCTGAAGACTACGACGAAGTCGCTTCCGCACGCTAGCCCTGCGTGTACAATTTTAAGTGCACAGCGCTTTAGGAGCCCGGCTTGTTACCGCAGCTAGTCCCCGTCGTCAAGCAGTCACCCGTCACCACGCACCCAAGCAGAAGCTTCGAAAAGATACCGCTTGTCCCGTTAAGAGATCAGACTTGAACAAGAGGTTTTTATAGGCAGAACCGTTCCACGCTCCTGGAATAGCTGCACTTGTCATACATGTCCACATTGTTTCCCCAAAGAAAACGTCAGGTACATTTGATGCAAAGTATAAGTAAATAAGCAAGAGTCCCACGCAGTTTAGTTAGGGGGGATCATTAGGTTGGTGTTTAGGATAGTGAGCGAAAAAAAGTGGCTGCCGAAGAAAAACACGACGCGTTCATAACGGCGGAGAAAATCTTCCAGCACGTGCGAATTGAAAGGAAGCCAAAAGGAACGGACCTCGCAATTGTGCTGTTCCAGGCATAACAAGATACAAACAACAAAAAGAAGGCTGTCTTAGAAGAATGTGCGTGAGCACTGCGTAGGCGGGAAATTTGAATTTCATTTAACAAACATTTCTTAAATTCATCAAGAGAAGAGTGAGGCATAGAGGAGAATTGCGTCAGGGGTTGTAGTAAGAAGGCGAAAAGGGTGCCACAGCCCCTCTGGTGAATGATTGCAATACACTTCCTACAGCTTTCACGTTGAGTAGAACTGTTTTATTGTTTTTGCGAAAAAAAAAGCAGTGGCAAGTATGAATGCCAGCGACGCGTGGTCTCGTTGCTGAATAAGGGACCAGGCCCTGCAAAAACCTATTTGTAGACACCTTCCACTGACGTATGTCTGGTTCTTATTTGCCAAACCCTCAAAGTCAAACGTTATGCCTGAGACCTAGAGCATACTGTAGAGTTGCTTGTGTCATTCAGAAAGGTATGTGCAGCCACAGAATTGGGCATACCTAAAGTGGTGTATTGATAAGGCCTTATAAGCTGGCATGCATGTTTATGCAGCGCGCGGGGCTACAGTTGCTCTTAAGGCACGCACAAAGAAATCGTATTAATCAGGTGTCACAATTTACCCCGCATTCGTGAACGTGGGAGGGTCAAGCCACCCTCCAGCCGAATGACGACCCGCAGCCTGTTGGTGGTGACGTTGACTTACTGCGCCGCGCAGGAAGTCCCCGTCTATGATTAGAGTATAAAACTGCGATTGATTCGTTTATGAGTTTTTGCAAGGCAGCCTAAAGGTGGCATTTTGTCTACATCTTTGCGATGTCGGAAGCAAAAATAGAAAATAGCCCAAAAATAGGCACAAAGCCAACCAAGAATGTTTCCCGCCAACTATAAGAACAAGTAGCCCAATTTGGCTTTTTATAGCCCAACCTGGCATCCGCTGCACTCGTATACCCGCTGCACTCGTCGGTGTTTATTGTTGCCTACCGAGGTCTAGAGTGTTGCCAACGAAGATAAGGGTCGCGGGGCGTCACATACTTGTCATATTAGCCAGCTTCTTTGAGCGGATGCGATGGAAGTGTCGGCCACAAAGGCTCCCTTCTCCAACTCCGACTAATGCGAGCGCACACAGAAGACTACTAAAGTGTTGCATACGCAAAGAGAAATAGGTACCAGCAGCGAAGTTATTGCACAATGGTGCAATAACTTGGTTGGCAGGTAGGACAGAGAGAATGCGACGGCGTGTTTATGTTGGCACTTCCTTATGTTGATTGTTATTGTTTCGTTAGTAGAAGAGTTATTGATCCTTATTTCAACAATTATTCTCATTGATTCTCTTCGATTAATGCTCTGAGTTTACCCAGCTCACAAAGATTTCTGTTCGGAATAGATACGTCAAAGGGTTGTTACATACACTTTCCTATAGTTCATTTCAGAAACTGCATATAACGCTGTGGAGGCCGTATGGTTGTCAATAGTCCTCCTACGGACCCCACCTACCTGCCCGTGACGGGAGCTTTGAACGGGCATTTCTCTCTCACCTCTCGGCAAGTGGGACCGCACGGCCCCGGCGCCTACTCCTGCTTTCCTTAGGCGCACTCATTGGGTGGACTGCTGACAATAATGTATCATCCATGCTGCTGCATGCAGCTTCTGAAATAACCTATAGTTACTCGCCGTTATCGTTCCGTTTGCGTCCCTCTCATGTCATCGCCTTGGTGGCTGCACTTTTCTTTAGCGTTTTTCAACAATATGTTTGACCAACTCACTGAACTGTTAATTTTACGGCAGGACGTTGCCAATATCCGGTTTGGCCTTCTCCGTGAAATATCTCTTTTTGTGAAGTTTATCGGCCTATTCTTACACAATCTTCTCAAGGGTACTGTCATGGTGTATCCCTTGTTATAACTGCCCTGTACTTTCAACTGGTGTCATTGAGCTGCCAGTTCGGCTCAATGGCCCTGTCAACCTGTAGCAACAGCTTTCTTTCTAGGGAGACCTTCGAAATTCTAGTATGTTGAGAAACAAATGAAGGAAGCTCACACTAACACGTACGACTTGAAGTAGCGAAGCTGGACGCAGCAGTAGCGTGTTTCCTCTTTTTCGCCTTACGGCATTGTTAAAGTGTCGTCGCTGTACGAGCGACCCCAGCTGGATGTTCGTCCAACTCTATCGCAAACAGCTCTGCGCGCACGTCGCGTTTCTTCGTATCGCACACTTTTCGGTGCGGCGGCGGCGTTCTCGCCTTTCTCCGCCAGGCAGCGGCACGGGTCTCGCGCGCTTCTTTGTTCCCTCCTCGCGTATCTCTCCCCGCCAACGGGCGCCGCTCCAATTCGGGCGCTTGATGAAGAGGGTGTGGTTTGACCTCAAGCTCTCAAGGTCAAAACTGGTCACTCCGTGAAACCTGCCCGATGTAGTGTCGTGTAGCTTTCGCTACAAAACATTTGAACTGCCCCATCCAGCTTTGATGTCTGTTATTACGGCATGACGTCGGCTCACTTCGACACAAATGTCGTCGAAGTACGATAGTCATCTGCTGCCCGTGGCAAGTAAACGCCCGTCTTCTCTCTCCCACCCACATGTCACGTACTTTTCCTCCCATCTTCATCCTCTCGAGATAAACACGTTGGAGCTATGCTCACGTCAAATAAAATTTACCGCACTCCACAGCTCGCGCATTATCTACTAGAACCTTTCGTTACAGTTCGACATCTTGGAATTCAGCCAGGATGGACAGTGTTGCACGCAAACGCCTGTTTGTATTTTTGGGTGCAAATCTTTTTTTTTATGTCGTCTTTTTTATTTCGTAGTGCAAAAATTAGGAAGCTATGTTTCAAACAAAAGTTCACTGCAAATATCACATTATTATTTTGCCTCAAAGATCTCAAATGTCTTCTTCTTGCTCTACAATGGCAACTGGTATGAACATTGCTACCAGATGTGCTAGTTTTGGAGTTTTTGCTATATTCAAGAATGCTCTTAATTTTTGGCCAAGCTTCTGAATCAAGGGACAGACAGACAGACAGACAGACAGACAGACAGACAGACAGACAGACAGACAGACAGATTGATTATTGATTATGTGGTTTAACACGTCGACTCAGGCGATGATGCGGGCCATAGTGGAGGGCTCCGCATTAATTTTGACCACATGGGAATCTTTAACGTTCGCTCAAATATAGAACACACGGGCGTTTTTGCTTTTCCCCTCCATCAGAAAAGCGGCCGCCACGGCCGGGAATGGAACCCACGTCTTCGTACTCAGCAGCACAATGCCTTAGCCACTGAGCCACCGCGGCAGGTAAATAGATAAGCAGATGCACCAAACTTATCACGTTTCAGTAGCTCCAGAAAGATTGTCATCTTTAAAAACTTCTCTAGTTGAAGAGAGAGTGAAGTAGTTTAGTAAAACTTAATTTTCGAACTATTTGGTGGAACATCGTTCAAAATATTTGTTCTTGGGACCTAATGCGGAGACAAAAAATAAATAAATCACACATCTCCACGCCGTGAACGATGCCGAGGGGTCGAAGCACTGGGACGGAAGTTGTGTATTCCCTGTGTGATGGGCGTCATCGTCCGTGCGTGCTGATGCACTCTGCGTTTTAAGGTGCCAAAGGTGTCAATAATCAAAGGTAAAGTTTTATTATATCTCGTTCGCATATGGGTACAATTCTCTGCTTATATTGTGTCTCTGAAACTGGCAATTCCGCTTGTAACTATTATACTGTTTTTACTTCACGAGTTCAAATCGCATCATTTTGATTGTATTCATGCTTTCATAATTTTATTTAGCGGAACAGAACCTCACTTACAATTTTACGGCCTTAAAAACATTTTATTTTATGTGTCCCGTGTTTCCATTTTAAAGCATATTACAGCCAAAATTGCGGGCCACTTCTGAGGAATACTGATCGGCTACAAAAGAAACTTATGCGGCTATTTGCAACAACCATGATCTGTTGGGGGAACTTTGTTCAGTATGTGGACCTTGATATCGTTAACATCAGAGAAGTAAGTATACGCTATATCTTTTGAAGCAGTAGCGTATGTCATAATTGTCTGTTTGAATAAATTACCAGTGCTACACTGAAAATCACCGCACTTATACAGGGTGCCCAGCTATCATGCACCAAGATTTAAAAAAAGAGAAATTGCGTAACTCGAAGAAAACCTAGTGCATAATATCTGCAGTACTGTGAAGAAGCGGAGAGTAATTTTTTTCGTTAATGAGACTAAATTATATAATTGTAATTTATTATCTAACTCGAGAAATACTGTCCTAATCACTAAAGTATCAATGAGCCACTTGTAGGTAACCACGAGGGGCATATAACTGCGCTATTTTCAGCGACGAACTAATTGCGTACTCATTTATTCTGACTGATAAAGGAAACCCGCGAAATATGAAAAATACCACGTGACGACGCTTACGCGCGCATTGTAAAGCAGCGTCCCCAAACAAAGCTGATTGAAAGCAACTGCTTCGCGTGTTACCCGCCTGAAGAGACAGCGCATCACCTTGATAATAGCATGCATGGAAGGAGCAGCAGGGCAGCAGCAGCAAGATTCGCGGGACGCGTGTGCAGATAAGGAACAAACTCGGTCGCGATTTCTTCTTTCTTTCTTTTGTCTATATCATTCTGACTAACTCAGACGCAGCCTGTTTGAGGGCGTTGCTTTACGGTGCGCGCGGAGGCGCCGCCACGTGGTATTTTTCATATTTCGCGGGTTTCCTTTATCAGTCAGAATAAATGTGTACGCAATTAGTTCATCGCTGAAAATACCGCAGATAGATGCCCCTCGTGGTTACCTACAAGTGCCTCATTGACACTTTCGTGATTAGGACAGTATTGCTCGAGTTAGATAATTAATTACAATTATTTAATTAAGTCTAATTAAAAAAAATACAGACCGCTTCTTCACAGTACTGCAAACATTATGCACATGGTTTCATTCGAGTTACGCCTTTACTCTTTTTTAAATCTTGGTGCATGATAGCTGGGACACCCTGTATAAGTGGGCTATCGACATGTCTTTACAAGTTCGCACCTATTTTATTTCGCCAGTGTTGAATACGATTACTATGAGCGATAATCTTCCGTTTCAACTTCTGCTACTCACCTTTATGCAGTACTGACACGGAATTCGAAATTTTTGTGGCTGTCGGGAATAAATAGCTATTCACATATGATGAACATAGAACCAACAAGCCGCGGTGGTTCAGTGGCTATGGCGTTGTGCTGCTGAGCCAAAAGACGTGGGTTCGATCCCAGCCCCGGTGGCTGCTTTTCTGGTGGAGGGCAAAGCGAGAACGCCCGCCTGTCGAGATGTCCGCGCACGTAAATGATTCGAAAGTGGTCAAAATTAACCCGGCGCTCACACTACGGTGCGCCTTATAGTCCTGGTGTAGTGCCTTCGCGTTAAACCCCACAATGAATCAATCAATAAATATGGAAACAAATTAACTAAGACACACGTTGGCGGGTAAAGTTATGCATTCTAGATAAAACGCAGAAAAAAAATGCTTGCTTGTTTATCAGCGCATACCAATAAACAAAAGTGATGCATCTCGCATCTACTTTTGCGAATTTAGAATGGCTGTCTTTAAAGACATTATAACGAAATTGCGCCATCGAACCCATGAACACTTCGGCAGCATTAAGGGATGAGAAGTTTTACATTGTTACTTCATTTACATACTAATTTCTACATGAAGACAGTGCTGTCTCCCGCACTCGATACGATGAGAAACGCGCGGCAACATTTGTGCAAACAAAATTTTTAACATTCTGAACGTGTACTCCGCGAAACTTCCCTATCTCTGCCACAACCTATAGTCGAGGACACTGCAGAACCCGGTGTAATGTCTTGCCTAGCCAAGCTTAGCTACGTTGCTTTGCCACCGCAATCGAAAACTGCAATGACAAAGCTGCAAGCAAGAAATGTTCTCAACGTGAATAAATACATAATAAAAGAAAACAAATACCGCATACTTCCATCTTAGACGTCCTAAGAGAGCGGAGGAAGGTAGCGCACCTGCGAAAAAGGCAACAAAACAAGATTAAAAAACCCGCGCTGTGGAAAGCCACGCGTCTCACCTCGTGATAAGCAGGTTCAATGAATTACAACTTGCACGTCTATTGTAATTTGTCGAGAGAGAAAAATGGGGAACATTCTGTGTCAAAAATTTTCATGCCATCGCAAAGAACGGTTTTTCAGGCGTATCCCGCCCCACCTCGTAACACAAATTTTATTCTTCCTCTGTAATGAAATCTGCTGAGGAAGAATTATGTTTTCTTACGCAGTTTATGAACACTCAACACGACTACATCTGGGCCATGAACGGCACACTTAAAGATGAGTGCGTGTTTTGCAAGGTCGAGAAAGTCGAGAAATGGGAGTTGAAGAGTGTGCTGTTCTGGAGAAACTACAGCTTCGACAGAATTAAGTAAGAACAGCCCCACTTCAGTGCCGCATTCGCTCGTAAGCACTGGTACATATTGTTTTTTTTTTTTTTTTGCTCAGCGTTCGGAAGCTGCTGGTGGGCACATTTGTTGGGCGCCCAGAACTACCGCCAGATCGTATGGAGATTGAGGTAAAAGAAGGTATGAATATTTTTCACGTCATAAAACAAAAGTTTGAGTTACGGCTGGTTATTTCACGCTTGACGGGTTTTCTCAAAGGAGCCATGAAGACAAAACAGAAGTTTGGTTCATTCGAAAGATTGCCTCGTTAGAATCATACTGAAAAATGGGTATGGCCATGCGACCCACTAGCTCATTTCTCGCAACGAAACCTATAATGTCAAAAGCCCGGCAAAAGCGAACAAAAATTAGGCAGAGCTTATACGCTTACCGAACAAGCTATTTGCGCTTAAATGTAGGGCATATCTTTTATATATCAGTGAGAATGGTAAGTCAAACAGTGGAAGTTACGAAAGCACACGCAAACATAGTGCTGATGCGTACTGCGCGCACTATGCTTGGTTTAGCTGAACAGCACTGCGGGGCTTTGGGGTTGTCTCAGACGACACTGCCGATTTACGCAAGCACGTTGTCTTAGGTGACCATATTTGTCGAGCGACACTATGTTTCACGAAACAATTACTTTCTCCGAGAACAAGAACAAGCCAGCTTTAAATGCGGTCAAAAACCAACCAAATGCAGAAAACGGCTTGTAACGGTGTGGTGGCGCCATCTAGGTTCACTAACGGTAAACGGCTTCGGAATCGTTTGCACAGCGGTCGGTTCCCGTGATGTCATTGCGGACCACGAGAACACACGACTTACCGGGAAAATCAAAACTTTCACCAAAATTGATTATTTTCTCAGTGAATAGAATATCGTTTGTATCCGGAGAAGCGCGGGGGCACTATAAAACATGAAATCTTTTGAGTAAAACTAACCTGTATTTTGTCTTCAGGGCTCTATTAAGTACTGTACCAAAAAACATCATATTTTCTTTCCTGCTTCTGTACACTTGTTGCAAGCAATCGGTACATAAGGCTACAGTCGGCTTGCCAAAACTGCCAAAAAATATAACAATTTCACTATATGGTAGCCATCGAATACACCGCGATATGGAACAAGAAAAACTTAAGACCTTGTCGCCATATGTCTTTTGTTCCGAACTTTGTGGAGAGCTTGATTAAGTGAAAGTAAGCACACTGTCACGTCAGATAGATATAGATTTCCCGCTATTGCAATAAAATGGTATTGTACACCGACGCAACTTGTTCAGTCCAAAAGATATTGAAGGACTTGAATAGATATTAAAAAGATATTGAATAAATATTTGATTTAATTTGATTTAAAGCACTCTTTAGATGATATTACGCTCGAAATTACCAAAATGTTTCACAGGCCCGTAAAGTGCTCTAAATACCCTAAGCTTTTATATCAACTAATCATTCAAGGATGATACAAATGCTCGTATGAAAGGCAAATGATACATGATTGCTTTTGAAGGATATAGACTCTCCTAATCAGGAGGCAGAAATATATGCCTCACGGTTTTTATGTTACTAGTTGAGACTGTGGATTGCCGTTTTTTTTATATTATCATTTACTAGGGAAATTTGGCAGTGCAGAACAGCCTACGTCTAGTTTCATCTATCGTTGTCAATATACAGTTTTGAGACTTGCACTTGAATTCTTCATTGCAGTTATATTAAAAGGCTTCATATTGAGTAGACGATAAAGGATATTGATTAGGGGTACATAAACAGCACTCCCGCGCCAGAAAAAGATCTGACCACCCTTGTGTAGTAGTTCGCGGACAACTCCTAATATTTGCCCAAGATAATTTAGGCCTTGAGTCTCCAGCAACTGTAGAGCACCGAACCCCCCCTCTAAACCCCGCCTCCCCCCCCCGGGGGGGGCAGGCCACCGCTACAGCAGAAGGGGCTAAGAATCTCTGGGTCTGGGCAGGCCGTCTATAGAACTTGACTCTTGCAACATTCCACTCACGAACCCTGTTTAGAGGAGGAAGCTTAGCTGTACTACTAGAGGAGCTATCGGGCATCGAGTGGGATACTATAGGGTTAAGCGAAGTTAGAAGGGCCGGAGAAGGCTTCATGGAGCTGACTAGCGGGAATATTTTGTGCTGCAGAGGACTTCATAAGAAGAAAGAAGACCAAGTGGGATTCGTAATCTATAAAGAATTAGCAAGCGACGTGGAAGAACTCTTCTGCATTAACAAAAGAGTCGCCGCCGTTGCGATCTAGCTAAAAAAGCCTAACACGTTAATGATAGTATAGAACTAATGCGCAAACAACTATGAGGATGAAGCGGCAGACATTTTCTACGACGACGTAATCAGCACAGTTCACGATTGTGATGGGTGAATTTAACGCAAAAGTCGGTAGGAAGCAAATCGGAGGGAAGACAGTGGGAAAATGTGGAATAGATATTTGCAACAGTCGGGGAGACACACTGGGGGGATTTGCCGGAGAAATCATCTGCTTTTAGGAACACATTCTTCTGCAAACAATGGAATAGAAAAAAACGGGAATATAAATAGGTCATTGAAAAGTCCTGATGACACAAACGAAAAACAAAATCGACTTCATTTTAAGTGACAGCCCATGTATTGTGCGGAACGTAGAGGTTATAAGTAAGTTTAGGAGCGGCGATAACTTGATGGTTAGATGCAAGACAAGCCTGAATCTCGAAACAGAAAGAAAAAAATCTATGAAACCGAGGAAACCCTGCATGGCGCCAGTCAGAGTAAAAACGGAGCAGTTCAAAATAACTCTCGAAGACAAATTCGCTCTTATTATCAAGGCGAAGTAAGATAATGTAGACACGCTCAATGACAACATAAACACGGAAACTGAAGAATCTGCAGCAGCAGCTGGGGCAGCTGCATGTAGGCAACAAACTGAAAAACTGACTAAGAAAGCGGAGGAACTAATTGCGAAGCGTACGAACATGAAGGTGTAAATTGTGGTGGATCAAGCTGAGTTAACCGAACAGTCTAAATCGACTAACTAAAGTAACACAAACGCCATTCCTGCATATAACATAGCAGTGATCGAAAAAAATGCTCCAAGTTGAGGGCTCTTGGAAGTACCTAAGAGGAAGTGGGCCATCGACAAAGACGGAATGAACGAACTCAGAGACCAGCGTTGTAACATTACGCATAACATTCACGAGATAATAAAAGTCGAACAGTGATTCTACACCAGACTATGCCAGTGACGTTAGATCGGGCTAAACTATTGACAGTACAAGAGTGCAAGCTTAACTTGCGATGTACCACTAGTTACTAAAGGGGTGGTATGAATGGCTGTCGAGGCCATTAAAAGAGAAAAAGCTGCAGGTTCGATGGCTTAACCATGAATTTCTTGAAGAAGGGTGAAGATTTCGTACTGGAAATGCTTTCTGTGCTATTTTTAAAAATCCTTGGGGGCAGAAAACGTGCCGATAGCGTTGAAAAACGCCTACATTATTCTAATTCATAAAATGCGAGATACCAAGGACATTACTAATTGCTGCCCATCAGCCTACACTCATTTCGTGGCAACCTGTTTACCAAAGTTATAGTTACCCGCATTGGAGACAGCCTGTATTCCCAATAAACCAGGGAGCCGGCTGGGTTTAGGAAGGTGCACGAATCCATGAAAAACATCCCTGTTGGCAAAAGTAATGCAAAAATCCGCAGAATACACTAAACGCCTTTGCATGGCATTTATAAACTATGAGAAAGTGTTTGACTCAGTAAAAACCGCAGCCCTGCTAAAAGCAATAAAGGACCAGGCAATAGAAGAGACCTACAAAAGACTTATAAACGACATATATAAGGAATGTACGGCCATAATAACACAAGCAAAGCGACCAATTACCCTTCCAAAAGGGAGTAAGACAGGGAGACACTATTCCGGCAAAAAATCTCACAACGTGTCTGGGACAGTCTGAGACCCGCGCAAGCAAAAAAACATTCAGGCTTTTGAAATCATACACCGCAAGGCTGTTCGATTTATCTACTTGAAATATCGCATGACTGACTCTCCCACTAATCTGATGAAAGAACATGGCATCCTAACATTGCACGCACGTCGTAAAATAGAGAGACCAAAATTTGTTCACCAGCTGAAGACCAACAAACTTAAAATTAATCCTGATTAGTATATTCAACCATTGACAGCTCGACGTGCATGACATCGACACTGCGCATCATCAACCTCCTACAGTGCCAGGAAAAACGTGTTCAAATTTTCTTTCTTTCCGCGCACCATATATCAGTGGAATGATCTGCCCATATGGGTTACCAGCTGCATAGATTCAATTTATCATTTCGAAAGTTGAAGCGATGTGTCTGTGTGTGGGTTTTCTTTATTTTAAATGCGAATGCATTTCTTAGTCGAGCCATGTCAGGTGCCGTGCGGCGTCCACGCGCCCGCAGGTGTTATCTCTCCGCTCTCACCCCCTCTCCCATAGCAACAGCTGCGAGCGCACGCACTCCTCCTCTCCCCTAGCAACCGGAGCAGGTGGTACGGGCGGATCAGCGGCGAGTGAGCGGAGAGGAGGAGCGCGCTCGGGCGTGTGAGGGCGCTCGCATCGCGGGAGCTCACCGGAGCTCCCGCGTGTGTGGGAGAGTGTAGGCGAGGGTAGGCGCTGTGCTTCGGTGCTTCTCCTCTCGACGCTCGCCCCACTCTCCCGTTCGCTCGGTCGCAAGTATATATAAATGGAATGTCTGCCGGCAACGGTACCTCGAGCAAGAAGTGTAATACAATCCAGTTCGAGCATTACACAATTCCGCGCACTCTCGCGCAAAAGAAATGCATTCGCATTTTCTCACGATTCCCTTCGGGGAGGTGGGGTGAATTTTTTTATTTTCCTGTGTTGCCGTTTTTCACCTTATGTTATCAGTCTGTTGCACTGAAGTGATTCGGCTCCTCCTGCTTGGACCCCTTTGTTTGGTCTGCAGTATGTCATAAATAAAATAAACAAAATAGGGAACGTCTGTTCAAAACAAAATATGGAACGTCTGTAACAAAACTCAACTGATTGCCTAGATAACTACCCAGCAATGCCACGAGTGGTGTATCAATTCCCGTCTGCAAAAGTGTATCAAGTAACAACGCGTGGCAGACAACACCAAATGCTTTGCTCGGGTCACAGTAGCCAACGTCCAACTGGCCTCTCTCAGAAAGTGCAGCGGAGGCCTGCTCCATGAAGCAGGCGAGATTAGTTGTTGTCGACCTTCCTGAGATAAAACCATGCTGTTTACGTGTAAAAAACTGCTGTACAGAACTTGACAATACCTTTTGCAGTGCTCTCTCAAAAAGCTTGGACGCAGCACAAAGGAGAGAAACTGGTCTATAGTTTTTTACATGTCACCCGCCGCGGTGGCTCAGTGGCTAAGGCGTTGCGCTGCTGAGCACGAGGCCGCGGTTTCGATTCCGGGCCGCGGCGGCCGCTTTTCTGATGGAGGCGAAAAGCAAAAACGCCCGTGTGTACGAGATTTCGGCGCACGTTAAAGATCCCCAGGTGGTCAAAATCAATCCGGAGCCCTCCACTACGGCGCGCCTCATCGCCTGCGTTGCGTCGGCGCGTTAAAGCCCCACAATCATCATCATCATCATAAGTTTTTTACATGTGATTTATTGTCTAACTTGAAAATAGGACGCACTCGAGAAATTTTCCACTGGTGAGAAAACATATTTGATTTTAGACAGTGATTGAATACCCTAGTCAAAAGAGGAACGAAAATGCTGCTGCATGTTTTTAAATTAGCAGGAGGTCCGTCAGGGCCAAACGACAGCGAAGGTTTCATACACCTTAGACCCTCAAGAACCAACTGATCGTCCAATAGTACTAAGGTAGAACCCTGTACTTGATTCAACGTTACGTTTATTTCACTGTCATCGCGCTGGTCATACGTAGCACAAAATTGCTGCGCAAAATGGTTGGTGACTTCATAAACTGCTTCCCCAGAGGAATCAACCAGGCGGATGTGCTCATGTGAGCTATTGTTATGGGATCCAATATATCTCCACAATATTGAAGGTTGGGAGTTTACGCTGCTCCCCACAGAATCGAGATAGGCGCGCTGATTGCGGTCATAAAAACTTTTACATCTTTCACGGTAAAAGAGGAAGTTCTCTTGCTATTCATCAAGCCCGATTTTCTTATACTTTCTTTGGCAGCGTTCGTTTATTTAAGGGCGCTACGAAGTTCATCAGAAAACCAGGAGGGGTATTTTGAGCGGCAGGATTTTCGCTTTGAGATAAACTTATTCATGCGGCTTTGACTATTTCAGTGAATCGCTCAACCTGCGCATGGCAATCAGACAATTCTTGAATTTCCAGCCAATGAAACGAAGAAAAAACGTTATACAAGTCAACGTAATCATTACGAGCATAACAGTAGGGAAAGGATTCATTATCCTTCAGTGAAGCACTACAACGCTGGATCGAGATGGGAGCAGAAACTAAAAAAGGAGGATGAAGCTTGTCGGGTTTGCCAGAAGAGATATCAGACAACGATACTCGCGCGTTTTGAATGTCTGAAGAGCAACGGCCTAAGATATTTGTGAGCTGTTTTTGATATTTTTCAGTTGTACCATGGTTGTGAAGTCAACAAAGTCTAAAATCATACTGTATTTCTGCTGTAGGTAATTATTGTAGTGTTGATGGGTAATGTGTTCTCATTGTACACCAGGTGTATTAAAATCAACCAGAATGATATGCTGGTGGTTCGGGTGTGGTAAGCAACCATCTTCTATAGATGTAAGGAGCTTATTAAACGCAGATATAGGAACACTAGGTGGAATATAAAACGCCCTTATGAAAAGCTTCTCGCTGCCAGTCAGGCGAGTGTCCAGCCAGACAGACTCGTTGTCACCCTCAAGTTCATGACGCCGCATAGATTGAAAAGCACTATCGTCCGCTACTAGCACTCCCCCCACTCCCTTTTGTTTAAAAGAAAACTTGGTAATTTCTTGGAAAATAATCACATGGGCAAAATTCACCATCAAGTCAGGTTTCAGAAATTACAATATTTCCGGTTGCCGGTGCTGGGGTCAGCTGCTCAGCGTTGAATGGGAAGGTGTTCCCTTGTTTTCGCCACAATGGTGGCGAAAGATGAATGAAGCCACGCTGCGGGGTAGGGGTCGTCAGCGTCCCATAGAGCTCAGGTGTCGAAGAGGAGGCAGGCCGTTCGCGAAGAAAGGGACCGGCCCATGGTAGCCACTCCCCTCGAAAGCTGCAAACTTCCGCTCGCAGCGAAGCAATTATGTCTGCCAGCTGGACGAAAACACGTGCGTTCTCCCTTTGCAGGCGGTCGTTGGCGTCTGTCAACTTGTCGACCTCGTCCGTCAAAAAAAGAAAGCCCTCGAGGGCGTTGAAGAGCATTTCGCCGAGTTCGGATGCGTCTCCTTCAAGGTCGCACGGTCGGGGAGCACCGTCCTGTTGCAAGCACAAGGAATGCGCTGCCTCTCTTGCCCGGAGTGTAGCTGGCACTAGCCGCAGCCTCCGTCGCTCAGCAAACGTGCAGATTGCACAGGAAGGACCGCTCAGTGGTCTTCAAAGCTTAGAGCTCCGTGTAGGGCAATTGAATACATATGGAGAGCGCACGTTTTCTGCACGATATGCATCTAAAACACTTTTCTTTGCCGTACAAAACAGCGGAGCACAGCACACAGATATCTGTACTGGGTTCCATCTTCGTATCAGAAGCCAAAAGCCCCTATTCATAATAAGGGCCCATAATAATAAATAGTTTATTTACGTTTATCATTTATAATAATCGTTTATTTACGTGCACAGGAACAGCCGGGGGGTGGGGGCTTGTGCTGGCGCCAGAAAAAAACACCAGCAACATACGAGCACACACCTCACAAATAATGCCATTTGTGACAGCGTTGCTTACCCAGAAAAAAATTACACACTGTCCTACGCCCAAATATACATTCAACGACACACAACCACACCCATGACCACACACAAGCACAATTACAGTACCTTTCAGTAAGGCATCAGACACCACACATACATATATCCTATAACAAAAATGTATATATAACTAATAATGAGTTCTGCAAAAACTGAGTCACTGAAAATAGCTTATATGTGAGAAGCATGTATATAATCCATATAAATGTGCAGAAGACAAGTTAATTGAAAAAGATAGAAAGGACGCTTCGTTACAATTTCCTACTCAAGTGACAGCGCATGAGAAAGGATAAAAAAGGGGACCTAATGACAACCTTCCAGACGTGCTTGGGGAACAGAGTTGGCGAATAATTAAATATATTGTTACGTGGAGACAAGGCGAAGCTGATAAGAATATTGGACGATGGTGCAGCGATGTGTTTACAAGGATGATCTATGTTCAAGCAGCCATGACATCTTGAGCTGAGCCCGAGCAACACAATGCTTCATCGTCATCGGCGTGGATTCCCTGGAGCTATGTGCCAGCATCCCCTTCTGTTTGAGTCCTTAGCAATATTTCAATATTCAGAGTACTGATTGTATGTGCATTGCAATCGAAACATGGGGCGCAAGTAATGCAAACATTTGGGATCAAAGCATGCATTGTGTTGTCTGGTATACTTTCGCGGCACATGTAGTTGAACGTCTTGGAGCAACTCGCCACAAGACACTGTGATGTGAACGATTTCGAATAGGAAAAAATATCTGCGTTAGTGCGCCCTTACGTTAAGCATGGTAGCACCGGTACAAGAGCTTATCTATAATCATAATTGTTAGTAGCTATGGTTAGAGAGATATAAACTTTTTCTGGATTCCTTCAGTAAGCATACAGTTTGTTTTGCATGTGCTATTCTACACCACAGTGGCATGCTCTAGTTACGGACGGCAAATAGTCGTGTACAATTTGAGAAGAGAACCCGACTACTTGAACTCCTTCGGTAGGCGACATACAACGCTGAGGGGTCGAACGTCCTGCCGAGTGATTCCCGAACGTGTGGGGAGAAGCTCACCTTACTGTCAAAGTTTACCCCAAGATCCTTAACTTCACCGCACATTGTAGAGCCTCATCGTTAATGTTATAAGAGAACAATATGATGTCAATTTTTCTTGTGTATATCATAACCTTAATTTTACAAGTATTTAAGAGAAGTTTGTTGCGTGAGCACCAATACGATGAACGATGAGCACCGATATTAACAGTAGTAATACTATTAGTTTTTATTTTATGTTCCAAGTAGGACATGAGGGGGCGAAAGAAAAAGCTGGTCTTGACAGCTTGACTAGCTCCCGCCGCCTGTTTACAAGGACAGCATACAGCAACACATAAATAACAAGAATGTGCAATAGTAAACGGTCTAAAACGATGCAATCACTCGGTGAGAATATGTGCTTTAGAACTGCATATGATTTGCATACTGAGATAGCGAACAGAGCCTAATAGCGGTGTGGATGTCATTACACAAATGTAAAAGAGAAGAGAGCCCAGTGTCGAACCTATGTCGTCATCGAAAGTTCGACACTGACGACGATGCCACCGGGGCATCGTCGTCAGCACGGACTACCGTCTACCGGGCTCCGGCGTGGCGAACGGCGCGTGACCGGGCGCGAGGCGGGATCAAACCCTTCAGCTGACCCGGCTGAGATTCTTCCGGCTTCGCAACCTGCGGAGCCAACCTCGACGACGCAAGCACCGCTACGAGGGCGACGTCCGCACCCGCATCCTTATACAACCGACCGTGAGCGTGTTCTGGCCTCGGGACATTTACGCGGGGACGGTCGCGGACCTTGTAGTTGCGAGGGCTGGAGCGGACCATCCGGTGTTTTCCCGTTTTACAATACTCGTCTGACATTTAGTGGGTAACCTTCTGCAGTTGATCCAAACCTCTGTCCTGTGAAGTCTGTAAATACAATGTCTTCTCCTCGTTCGCACCAATAGCATTCCCTTCGTTTCGCGTGATCCGGCCCACCCTTTACAGATGGCACGTACCAGCGTTTCCCGCACGCCGGAACTGCTTACCTCGGCGGTCGCGTCGGCGGGACCATTCCGTCGGAATTGTCGTCTGCTTTAGCGACAGTTGTTTTGGGCCTGTTCTGGCACAGCTCCGCGTCTATTGCGCACTCTTTTCGCACGGCTTGATTAACTTGACAGCACCCCTGGGTAACCCGGTCTTGACGGAATTATATAGTCGTACGGCAAAGATATGTTAAGGATTAGTTTCCATGGCGGGAAAACAAAATATAGAGACCCCATAGAAACATCCGGCCGCTGGAGAAACGCTAGAGAAAAGCACTGCTTGCCACGAATGGGATTCTGTTTTCTAAATTGAATACCAATTCGGTTGTTCGTTAACCGGTATTACACATGGCGTAAGAAAAAAACTGGTTCTGATAAATAGCGATTATAAAAGGTTGCTCAGCTTTCTCGCAATCCTCAAACTTACTAAACGAACCAGTTTAAATCAGTATAAATGGGAATCACTAAGCTCACATGCCAAATTGTTTCGGTGTCTGCGCTTGTGTCGCGCGGTGGTGTATCCCAGAGCTAGCACATCAGGATGGCTAGGTTCCGCTGTCTCACCCTTCGAAAGATGCTTCTCTCCGTTTTTTTTTTCTCCCGACTCTCCCCCGGGCTACAGCGACGGCGTCCGGCGCTATAGCCCGGCCGTGGCCGACGCTGCTGCTGTGTTCGGGACGCCGCCCCCGCTAACTGCAAGTAAAGGCTGGCAGAACGTCTGGTTTCACTCTTTGTAGACTCACGTTTGCGAATTTAAGTTACGTCACATAGGCAATTGTTGAGTGTTGCGTTTAAAGCTTTGCTTTCCTACCACCTCCACAACGTGGATTTTTCAAAGACTTTGACAAAGAAAGACACTAGGCAGATTGCCCTATAGTTTGTCAGGATAGTGGCTCTTCCGGACGTGGGAAAAGGGAATATAGTGCCTAATTTCTACTCTGTTGGAAAATGTTGCTGAACAAGTGAATAACGTGTGATGTGACAGAGGAAAGGTGCAAAGGCAACAAAACAGCGGATATCCTACACGACATCATTCTAGGTAATGCTAGGGATCTGCTATACCGGCCCATGAGACTGGAAACCTAGTACGCTGTCGCTGTCAGAAGACGTCACGTACGTCGAAGAAAAATGACCTGCGAAAAGTTCACATACCCCTTCAGTTTTAAACTAATTGATTGATTGTAGGGTTTAACACGCCGACGCAACGCAGGCGACGAGGCGCGCCGTAGTGGAGGGCTCCGGATTAATTTTGACCACCTGGGGATCTTTAACGTGCGCCGAAATCTCGAACACACGGGCGTTTTTGCTTTTCGCCTCCATCAGAAAAGCGGCCGTTGCGGCCGGGAATCGAACCCGCGACCTCGTGCTCAGCAGCGCAACGCCTTAGCCACTGAGCCACCGTTTTAAACTAACTTGTCCCCATCCATAGGAGTTATTCTATCAGGTGCGTGACGTGTGCGTATCTTAATATGCCTCCATAAGTCACGAGGGTAGCGGGTGAAAGGTAATTCAGTGTAGTCGGTAAACATCTTTTGCCCGGGCAAAAAGATTTTTCTCTGAGGAACGCCATTCCTTGAAGCTTGCGAGAGAATGCGGGTAATTGGGAGCATTAAACAGGCTGTGGAATTGATGTTTTTTCGAGGCACAACCCACCCTCAGTAAGCGGCATTCGATGGCCTGGCGACTCCTAGAGACCCACTCGTATCCAAACCCACTTGTGTATAGCTATTGCTACCCAGGGCGCTACTCCCCTGAGTGTCATAGATGTCAGGAACGAGCGGACCTGGCGCACATGTTATGACAATTTCCGCAGGCGATCACAAATCGCCGCACAATCACTAAAAGTGAGCAGTGGGAGACCGTGCTGCACAGCTCTAGCCCGAAAGATCAACTCTGGGTTGTCAAGCTGACTGAGGACGCTGCCAGAGCTCAGGGGCTCACGGCCGACGACTAAGCAACACAGCTCGCAAACTCAATAAAGTTTGCTGTCTCTCTCTGTCGAGGTGCGCCTCGCTGCTCCTGACTGAATCAAAATGTAAACTGAGAAGAGCGATTTGCCTCTTTGGGATGTGCCGGTCCACAGCGTTTTCCACAAATATGGATAGCTCTGGAACAGCTCTATGCAGTAGTCGTATTTTTTAACCATACGCTTGTTCTCCTCTTCAAAAGAATTGACGTATGCGGGAGTTGGTACGGGCATAACATTTTCAGAGCCAGCATATAATACAAAAGCACAAAGAAGAAACAACAGAACCCTAATGCACTCTAAACTAATTTTAGTGAAAGCCAACGCACGACTATGACCTCAACTCGCGGGAACTTCCACCGACGAAGTCCTATTCATAATAGAACCCAAACTTACACAAAAACCCCAATGCGTGGACATAAGCTTAAATTCTTATTTTAATGCGAAGCTTTCTACTTCTAGCCCCCAAAGGTTCTGTCGCGACTGCTGGTGTCAACAGAAAACTCCGGCGAACAAACAAGTCCCTTGCATTGTCATGAATCGATCCTGGAGCGAACAGAGAAACGGAGCGAGAGCCAGTTGTCTTACCGATTGAGCTACGAGCGCCCGCGGAGACGGGAGAAACAGACGGTGCACTTCCCGAGCACTTCTGCGGATTTACCCTCTGCGTTCTCGCTGAATGCCACGTGATAACGCCACGTGACCTCTCACGCCACCGTGCTCTCCGCCCACGGCGCGTGTAACAGCCATGGCCCGCCTTGCGCATGCGCTAAAGGAGATATTAAAAATTAAAGGAAGCCCACACCAACGCATGGCATCTTACTTTGCTGCCCGGCCGCCGATCTCGTCGCCTCCGTCGGCGGCGGCGGCAGAGACGAAGGTGAAGTGAGATCGCCTGACATCGCGTTTGAGCTCCCTTTTATTTTATAAAGCAAGAGTTTCCTCTGATGTGCTTTGCAATACAACTCAACCAACCACCATTGATGTATCGCGCATATATTTGACCTCAGCAAAGCATATCTCTTTGAAGTAATAACGGCTGTCGTTAAATGCATTTCCCTTGTCTCTGGCTTGATGCTTTGTAGAGCCGCGGGTTTCAAGTGACGTCGCATGGGTAATCGTTGTGGGTTTCGTTTACAGCTTCGCTTTCCAACTACCTTCACAGGGTGGATTGGCGCACTTTTTTAAGCCATAATGTATTAATTTTTTGGACGGACGTTGAATTCAATCCTTGCTTGCGTTTCATCATCTCAGTTTTCTTTTCGTAGCTTCACATCATTTTTGAGGTCACAAACCATATTTTTGCCTTATTATTCCAGAAATATGAGAAGATTTTGGAGCAGCATTTAGACGACGTACATTTTTCCCGTTACCCTAGTTACGAAAATCACAAAAATGTCATAGAATAGTCTCATTTCAGTTCTTTTCGATAATATTGTCAGAAATACGGGGTGCGCTTCCTATTCCTACAAGCACCGTCTGACATGCGAGTCTTTGTCTGCACAAAACAATTATTTTTGACGAGTTTATTGATGTCTTATTTAATTTTCAGAGCACTTCTATATAAACAACCAACACTTGTATACTCGACCAAAACGTAAGTATTAATTTCAACAAAATATTTTTTGCGTACAGAAACGTAGTGCTATGATTGCTATGATTGCACTTACTGGGGCACTTGAGCCTCCTCATGTGATTTGAATGCGAAATTATGATGACAACGTGCATTGGTGATTAGGCCAAGAGATTCAGACGGCGCCTGGGATCGTCGCTGGCCAATCCCCTTGAGTGAGTATGTGACCGTTTCAAAGACCATTTGCAACTTCGTACTGTGAGCTACGAATACCTATCTTTATCGAACCCGGACGACACAAACTCAGTGTAGATAATAAAGGTTATCCTTGGGCCGCAGAATGCTTCCTCATTGAAAACAATAAACAAATTTCGTTGTGCCTAGAAGTCGTGTCTTGTGCGACATTGAAACCAGAACCTGCGAGTCGTACTTTCCCGTTTGCGTATTAACACCGTTCTAAACTTCACTATTTTCCGCGCCAGTATTGCGTGCCTATCATTTGTCGTCCTTATGCGTGCAACATATTTTTCGTAACTATAGACCGGAATTTGCGCAAATGCCTGTTTTGTTCCTTGTGCTCCTATCGCAACTTTTTGTATATATGCACGAACTGCACATTAGGAGGGGCTTTTGTGGTGTTCTTATACTCTCTATAACTGCCTACTTTAACGTTAGTGCCGATATCCTTATAAATGCCGATAAAGGCATATCAATTACTATTTTCAAAATATCGGCTCCTATATGGACATTATTAAGCCACAAGGTTTGCTTTCGAGTCCAGTTTGTGATTGTTAGTGATGTTACCGAGCAACATTAGTGTTCTGACCACTACGGAGTTTAACCTAGACCCGTCGTTCAACATAGTCATCTAATTCAACCATCTCCCAAAACACAACAGCTAGCAGCAGTGAAATGGACGCTTATTCTCAGTGACATGAGGAACAATTTATATTTAAAAAATGCGGAGATGGTGGTCGTTTGCTATCGCTTCAACAATTTTAAAGTGATTCTTAGAATACATTCCGCGTACCATCGAAACGAATTCAAACATATGCAGTCGCATCCTCATTTCTAGAAGCATACTTCAATCTATTTCTATTTTCCACGCAACGATTGAGCATTGAACATGCCGTTATTAGCGGATCAGTCGTCTATTTAACGTCCAACGGCGAAACATCAATGCGTGCTGCACTTCCTTACACCATACAATTCACACTGCCCACGGGCTCTAAAATGCGCTTTTTCATCAAAAAACTTTTCGGCTACTAAACACATTTTCAAAAATGCGCTTTATATGTGTAAATTTGTTCGGCAGTGTTGGGATGCTTTGATTCTACAATTCGGATAATAACTATAAGAAAATTGCCGGTGTTCTACCTAACAGTCGTCGTGTTAGAACAAGTTGCCAGTGTTGAACTTAGTCATATCCATCTAACAGTCTTCATCATAATCAACAGCCTGCTCAGGCCCACTGCCGGGCGAAGGTTTCTCGCATTGAATTCCAACAGCTCAGGTCCTGCGCCTCTCGAGTCCACTGTTGGCCACCGAATTCCCGATTTCATTCCTTCAACGTGTTATAGGCCTTCCCCGTTTTGCAGACTCGTCTCTTGGTATTCACTCGGTTACCCACCGGTTGTCCAGCCCATGACCAGCCCAAGACCATTTCTTTTTTTTTTTCACTTCAACTTCCAACTTTTCAACTAGGATATCATCTACTCGAGTTTGTTCTGTGCTCTAGGAAGTTTCTCTCCTGTACCTGAGAGTTAGTGCTAACATTATTCGCTCAATGGCCCAGTGAGCACACCTAAGTTTGCTTTCCATTTCTTCTGTAAGGCGCCAAGTTTCAGCTCCGTGTGTCATCACCGGCAGAATGCCCTGGTTGTATATTTTTCTTTCGAGTGACGCAGATAGCTTACTTTTTATTATTTGGCATTGCTTCCCGAGTGCATCCCAGCCCATACCTCTTCTACGCAAGATTTCGCTCGTGGCTGGGGTCACCACTAACCACCTGTCCGAGGTTATCCGTTTATGTTCTTTATCCGTTTATGTTCTTGGGCGCGGAAAAAAGTGCTCCTTTTCGTTCACTCATCCTATCTGAAGTAAAATAGAGAGTCGATCTACTTGGTGAATATATATTGTTGAAAATTAGGCGTGAACTATAAAACACGGACAAGAAAAAACGACGACACCGGTGTTTCTAAGGGGAGACGTACCGGTGTCGTCCTTCTTTCTTGTCCCTGTTTTATAGTTCGCACTTAATGTTCAACAATCTATCTGAAGTCATATAATAACCGCAACCGCCTTTTCTGCTGGTACCCGTGGAACAAGTCGGCCGCCCCGTGAGTTGTATAGGCAAAGATTTTGCACTAATAAGCGTCCAGGTACCCTGATCCAACCATCCTTTTCCTCCTTATACATATTAGATGGCAATGGAACCTCCATCTTGCTAAAGGTTTCTGTAACTTGACATCTGCCGATAGCAACCACCTTTTCCATCGCCAACCATAGAAAGTTTTGTTTTCACGTGCGTAAAAAGTATACGTAGCCAAGCGCATGTAGTTTGGTACCCGCGCATGTATTATGATACGTGTAGTTTGATACACGTACGCGAGGCATCCCGCGCGTAGGGCGCCGGGATGCACGCGCATTCCTCCCATAGCTACGCATTATACCTAGCGCCATCTACTAGGAGACACAGACACTGCTGTAACCTCTCGTAATCGCTCGACTATGTTCCTAGGATGACGATCAACTCTGCTTCGTCAGGCTTAAAAGCTGAAAATCGCCCTTCTATCGAATAAACGAAAGCTGTTTTTTTGTTGAAACTTTGGGTGAGGGCAACAATGGCCACATTGAAGGCAAAATCAACACCTTAGGGCATGATATCTGTAAGGACCACTTATGAGGTCAGTGGCCAGGCGCGCAGGCTGTGCGTGAGAACCCACCACTTTGTCTGGTGGCTCAACACTGTGGACTCTACGCGGCAGCCATCACCAATTCGTCACGGCGCGCATGGGAGACGGATTGTCTGGCCGACCGAATACCAAGGGGATAATCCCCCATTGAAAACGCAGACGGCGCCACCGTGTTCCGAGAAGCGCCGCGGAGGTGTAATTGCCGACGTCGGGGCGTGCGCCGCGCGAGCCTCCATTGTTAACGCGCTCCTTCGGCATAGTGCACTGTCGCCGCCTTTCGCCCTCACCCCGCGGGGTCGCGCGCGCTTGCTCGTCCGTGAGTGGGCCCGTTGACCCAAAGATGGTGGCGCCTCATTGAATATTCCGTAGCGCACTGAATGACAGCTGTTTTCGTGAATTTGGGCACTCCCTTCCGCGTGTACGAATGCTACAGGGGCGTTCCCGAGAGAGCGTGAGCTCGAGGTGTTATAAGGCCGAACTTGGCCGTTACAAATCGTTCTTGCCTGAGCGCCGAGCTGGGCAGTTCCCGGCGGGACAAGGAGTCTCGACCGTTGAAGCTAGCTTGGGATTTGTGAGCCCCCTAGGCTAGAGGTTAGGATCGCGTCGGAAGTTTAGGGTACAGCGCCGTACAGGGCAACTAGACGGATCCTGCGGCGAGACAGGGTCTCGGCCGTCGTTTCTCGAGCGGTTTGTGTACGCTCCGAGAATAGGAGAGTTTGACGAAGTTGAGGAGCTCGAGTGATTTGTGCGCACTCGGAGCTAGCGTCTAGCTGAAGTTTGAAGTTTTTCCTTTTACTACTCATGTACCCAGTTATCCTACTGTAAATAGCTGTATATAAACTTTCGTTTCACTTAATCAACCTCAACGCCT
Organism: Haemaphysalis longicornis; assembly: GCF_048455015.1. NCBI lineage: Eukaryota > Metazoa > Arthropoda > Arachnida > Ixodida > Ixodidae > Haemaphysalis > Haemaphysalis longicornis. Next base: position 70,576,698 of record NW_027526407.1, on the reverse strand, counting down.
CGAGTTCTTCAGTTCGACCGCTATCTCCAAGAACTTCAACGCCATCGCCCTGCCAGCCTCCTGCCAAATCAACCGGAGCCCGGGCGATTGGGTTCCTGATCGACACCGGACTTCGCGGAAACAAACCACAACCATCTTTACTTTATCCAACCGAGGTTCTAGCGACGAAGTTCTCATTCCTGCGAAGCGGGAGGGTAGGGCTCCGCCATGTTGGTAATCTCTACGCGCGGAAATCTCCCGCACGTCCGTAACACTCGCGCGGACCCTTTGCGTTCAGCGCATGCGCACGAGTAATACGTGAAAGCTCTACGTATACGAAAGTTCCACGTACTTGAACTAAAACTGCCTAATGTAGGGATTCAAAACAAGGGGGACTTGCGTTCTAACCCCGTTGCCCCAACAGTGCCGGCTGTGCTTCTGCCCCATGACACCCGTTCTCCGGAACGCGAAGAAACCGCAAACCAAAAAAATTATTTTAGGTTACACCTGGAAATGTGAAAAACCGTGAGGCAGCAGGTGACATCAAACAAAAAGGCATGAACACCAGGCAAGTTAAGTGCCGTCATTAAGAGAGAGAACAAAGAATGCTTGAACGGTACGTTGCCATTTGGCCTGTTTGTTCTTTTTGCAATGGTGAGGCACAACTTATAGTGCGGCCTTCTGCGACCCGCAACATACGCTACTTTTAAAGGGTCGACACTGTACTAAGTTAATTTTTAGGTGGGAAGGCTTCACTATCCACAAAGGAAAGTTGTCATGCCGCACCGAAACAGCAAAAGGGGAACCGGATCTACCAACCAGCCAAATTTTGCATGGCACCTTGTCACAACCCATTCCTTACGTTTCTGTTCACGGTCAACGTTGTATAATGCAACCCTGTATGTTCCACCTTCGTATCGTGGGTCTGTTTTTATTGACCACGTGTGCCGATTTCATCGGTAAACAACCAAACATTAACAGCACAACTGCCCTCGCGACAGGTCCTGCCACTAACATTCCGATCAGATACAAAACTGTAACATGAGATTAATAAAGAAAACCTATGACACAAAGGTTAAACGTATAGGCTTTTTACTATCTAGAGCGAAAAACCGAGGGTGAGAAAAACGGAACGGAGGTTGGAAGAAATAAAGGAGAAAAACTCAAATAAAGAGAGCGTTGGCAAGTCACACACTGACACAAATCGCTGGTCATGGGGCAGCCTAATTAGCATTTAATAAAACAATACATCATTATGTGTCAACCCAACTGTTCTTAAGCAACTTCACGAGATCTGCTTACTTTTTTGAATTCCTACATCAAGTTGACTAGATCAGCGCGCAACAAGTGTTTTGTGCGCGCGCCAGAAGGTAACAAGGATTGCGCTTCTTTTCTGAACTGAGGAGCCGTTTGCCTCCCGCTACATGCAGCAATAATATTAAAAATTAAGTGGAGGCTGCCAGCGATCAGTGTCAAACATGATCCATGAATTTCCTTCTCCTTCAGAAAATGGACGGACGTATGTTTTGTCAATTTTTCGCCCGTACAGCAAATGTCGCCCGCACAGCGATTTCTCGTGCGTTTCCACGTGTGAGTGCGGTGTCGATTAGGCGGTAGGCCTGCCTGTCGGCGTGTAGTCGCGTGTGTCCCCCAAAATCTGTAGTATGTGTCCGTAGATAATTTCTGCTACCTGAATGCGAAAAGATTTGTCTTTTCAAGACAAGCTCGCCATTTTAAATTCCATATCCGCCGGCGAGAAAGAAGAACGTCACGCCCGGTACAGTGTCCTACCGGCGAGAAAGAAGAACGTCACGCCCAGTACAGTGTCCTACTTGCAATCTCTTCAACAATTTTGACTGCAGAAAACAGGATGAAGTTCGCGAATAAACGCCCTTCCAGCGTAAGTTTGGTTCTTGAAACGCGTGAAGGCACTGAAGAGTATCAAAAAGCAAAAAACTCCCACCTCCCCTCGCGGGAACCCCTGTGTAGATGCGACGCATAGGGGGTTCTCGTTGCAGCGTTGGACAGCGGAGGAACGGCGCTGGAACGATGGAGCGGAGCGGCGCAGGCACCGCGTTTTATAGCGCGCATAGCGGTGAGGGGACGCGCCGGCGCCAGTGCGTCTGCCACGGCTATGACGCAACACAATCCAGAACAATCCACTTTAATCCAATCCAATCCAATTCAAGCCAAGCCAATCCAATCGAATCAAATCCAATGCCCCTCGCGAGAGAGTGTTCGCTATCGGAGAGGAGAGGGGGTGAGCGGCGGAGAGCGCAGCTCGCGCGGCGAGGAGAATGGGGGAGGGGCGGACGCCGACGACAACGCCGACGACGCCGGATGCAGGGACAAGGCGAGTGAATGAGATGCAGTCGCATCTAAAAGTGATACTTGGTTACGTTTGTGAATTCGACGACCGTGAAGAGCAGCACGTGCCAATCACGGAGTTTTTCAGTGTGGAATATATCCTTGAACAAGGGTAAGTTCAGCATCACTGATGCCTAGCATATTGGTTTCGTTTCTGCTTCATTCCCGTTAGCGTTAACTCGAAACCTACATGTAACGAAAACCTGGATGTAACGAAAAAATGCGAATTTTCGTCAACTTCGTACCTAAGCTATCAATCGATGGGGCACGTCTTGTTTATCATGGGGTGTTTTCCTGACCAAACCTCTGTAAAGCCAATGGTGCAGTTTTTGCCTCCTCTGGTGTGTTGCTTACTTATACTGTTTTAGGTATTACATTTTTTAGAAGATGTCCTATATTGTTGGAATAGGTTTGTGTATTCTTGGTCTGCTCCGCTGACGTCTGCTATACACATGACGAGATGAAAACTCCAATACGCAGTGGTTGCTTGGGACTCTTGTATTAACAGGGACATCATCTATCTAGAGCGTAAACAAGAAAGTCCATAAGATTCATCTTTTGCAAACATGAAAGAAAAGCTTCCCCGTCCTTAACAAAGCTTAGCTATAAAATCAGCTGACTAGAACGCAGGCACAAAATTAGTCGTATCCAGTTATTACAAAGCATCTGGACAGTTATTACATATACGGGAAATCAGACTTGAACCTAGTTTTCCTAAACTTTTTACTGCAAAAAGACCAGACAGCTTCTCTTTCGCGCCATTATTTTCTAAAACAAAATTTTTCACGGAAAATATCTGTGTGCATAATATTAATAAATAAAATCCCCCCCCCCTCCAACTAAGATTTTACAACAAAAAGACTTACCACAAGATTCAGAAAATCAGTTGTGTCGTGAATTACCGCAGCCTAACCAGTGTTGGACTATTGTTACTTTGTATAAAACGTCTTGCGTTTTTAGGGTGGTAGGCTTTTTTGTTTGCGGCACTGCGATTTCATCTGTAGTGTTCTTTTGTTGTGTTTTTTGTACAAAGATTAAAATTTAGAAGTGTTTACATGTGCTATAGTAACATCAGACTCATGTGCTGTTTTAGTTTCTCCTTATGTATTGCCCCTCCTGCATGGGCCGGTATTGGCCTGCAATATCAATGAATGAATCAACAACGACTGGAGGGCAGCCAGAGTGCTGCCGATGTTCAAGAAAGCTGACCAATCACTGCACCAAAACTACTGCCATATCTAATAACATCGTAGTGCTGTAAATAATTCAAATTCTTTAAAGCCAACAGCACAGTCGATTGCTTACAAGAACATTGAGTGTTAACACCCTAGCGGCATCTATTAACGAAAAGTTCTGCAACAGCAACCAAATTATTAACAATAATTTCCTCATTGGCTTCGGTAATCAATACCTGCCCAGTCAAATCCTTAAGATTTTCGCAAAACATTCGCCGAGGTTCCGCATCACACGCTAATTTGTAAATACATCACTACACCATTTATAAATTATAATTAGTGCTATAGTTAACTACTTCAGTAATGGCGAATCGCGCTTCAGGCCGATTCCAGTGACGTCAGGCCTTCCTGAACAGAATGTACATAGTCCTTCGTTTTTTTGTTAAATATCATGATATTGTGAATATCGTATACCCGGTGTTAATATCTGAATTTTTGCGGGCTGTTGTGTTTACTTAACATGTGTTTTATGTGCTAATGAAAAGGTGACTTTGATGCAACTTTAAAAACATTCAAGCGTAATGCAAAGAATGGGGGGGGGGCATTGTGCTTAAGGCTAAGAGGTGTGTTTTTTGTATAACCCATAAAAACATTGATACAATTGGCAAAAACGCTATACTCCTCTCCTTTAACGCCACTAACCCACCGCAAGTACGTAGATGTAACAATTGCCTATAGCCTGTCATCAATACTGTAATACCCGCATCGACAATATTTGCTCACTGGTCTCCACAAGCTAAGCTTCTTAAGCCACCAGTTTCTCAAAACACCACCAAATGTAAAACTAGTTAGCGATCCTTCACCATTCTACCAAAGCGTATATACGCATGTATATTACCAAAGTCGTTCACTTATTCTAACATAAACAATCACAAAGGCATTGGACAAAAAGCCGTTAGATTGTTTTTTCTAAAGTTGTCCCAATTAGGCTCCCCCTTTAACCTAAGGGAAGCTCAGAACGCGCCATTCATTCAACTGTAAACATAAAAAATTCCGCCAACGTTTTCTGACTTGTAAAAATCAACTGCCATTAGACAGCACACCGTATTTATCACATTCTTTGACTAGGCAAGCACCCCATCGCTAGCCCTATTACCTAACACCTTATTTTGCTATAGCTGTCACATTTAAATTCACATTCTTAAATACACAGCAACTGAACAAGATGTACTAACACAAACCCTAAACCTTCAGCAAGGATTTTAGTCTATTTTACTGCATTGTATGCTTTCGCGTTGTACTCCTTGCATGTATGCCAACCTTGCCGCAAAAATCAATTGTCTGTAGGGCATATATGAGGCATCCACGGGTTACTGGGACTCGCGACGGATGTTTGGTATGGGGATTAGTCAGCTGTCCTCCCCGAATTTCTGGCGGCGCCCTGCAACTTGGGCGGGAGCGCGCATCACACCTGCTCCCACTTCACGCGTGTACTCTGGGAACTCGCAGTCGTGTCCACGCGAGGCAGTGTGCACTGCCCGAAGCAACCCATTCAAAAAGGCCAAGGCACGATTTCGCTTTTTGGAAAGAATGCGTCGAAACCCCGGCTATTGCAGGGTCAAGGACAGGCTTCCGGCAGACAAGAGAGCGTATACACTTGTAGGAGCTGTTCTTGAACACATTTATTTCCCATTTTTATTCCGATCTCAGGCTGTTGTGACGGAATTTAACAGATGCCAACGCTAAAAACAAAGATACAAAGAAGGTAAACGCTCCACATTTGATCACTGGCTTCGGCCGTGACAGGCTGCAGTTTTGGCAGTGTGTCCGAGCCGGGAACTGTTGGCAGAGACTTCTGCGCCATCCATTAACTGGTTTAACGACTGGCAAAGCGCGCTAGCGACCGCCGCAGTTGTACCCGTGTGTGGTGTAGCCCAGCTTTGAAGGTAATTCGGCATTATCTCACTCAGGAGTGGTGCCAGGCCCGAGCTCTGGGAGCCGAGTATAGCGGGCAGAACCACAGCAAGTGTTGTCCGTCTGTCCGTACACGAGAATACCCTTTCCCGCAAGTGCAAATATATTTGAGTATTTACCCCGATTGCTTAAAACCTCATGCACGAGCCCAGTCCCAGCATTCTGATCTACCGTACGGTGAGCTGTACTATCAGCGGTGCCGGGGTGGGATTCGTCCTCCATAAACAGCCCCGATGCGGTCCTCGTATCTGTCATATAAACTTTCTCGCGTTAATCCCAACTTCATCAAGGCCATCGACCTTCGACAACGGGGAACCTCACCCCACGGTAGGCCAGCGAGGAGAAGAAGACCAACGAACATTCACTGTACAAAAAACCAATAAATACACTTGTAATTGTTTAGGAAAACTTCCTCTGAAAATATGGTTATAACGTTTTTCATCAGCCTGAAAACTTCCTATCATCGGTGCCGATTTTCTCTTTTAGACAAGTACATTTACGAGGAACTCTTACTATACTCTGAAAAGAATTTTTCATGTGGCGTATTTCTACATAAAGCGAAGAAATATACCAGATATGATCCGCACTCAAACGGCGAGGATGACTGTAAGTTTTTATTGCTGATACATCATCTTTAATGATTTATAAAATTGAATTCCTTGCAAAATTGGTTTAATTTCTCTCGGTTTGAAATAAAATGTGTTTTTTTATAACTTAAGATGTTCTCAAACTTAAAACGAAAGTAACATCAAGGAAAGAGCCTTGAACACATTCCCGGGGGTTGCTATGCAGGGAACAAATTAACCGCTATTTGTTGAAAGGTGACGAGAAAGTATTCCTGGACAAATTTTTCTATCAACCTCGAAAAAGTTATTGCTCGCACAGCACGTACAGAAGAGTGGAAGGCCGCCGCTTTTTTCCAAATAGTTTCATTTCAAATACGTACACATAAATATTTGGAGCGTTTTCACACTCTCCCCTCACTCTCGTCGCCAATGCTGCCATATTAAAGCGATGCGCAGAAATGCTGAAGCCTTATCGAGTAGCCTGAGCGAGACATCACGAACAATATGTAAGGGAGATAGCTGAGGCAGGTTTTAATATTACAGCTTGGTTCGCGTGTGTGCTTGTATAATCACTGTACTTCTATTTAATTCATTAAGTTTTTATGTAGGTCATTTTTAAAGTATTTATTTATTAGTTAGCTATTTCATTCTTTATATATCTATACATTTATACAAGATACCTCACAGGCCTTTGGGGCCATAGAATATGCGGGATCACATAGTGTATTCGGAGGCGACACGCATAATATACAGTATAGCCCGCTTATGTAGAACACGGATATATCGAATTATTGCCTAAATCTAACCCTTGTATAATTCTGGTAAAAATTACATGCATTTAAAACTGTTTATATCGAACGTGATTTTGCTCACAATGGATATATCGAACTCTCCCGCGCGGGATTTTTCGCTCTCCTTAGGCATGCGGCAGGCTTTCCCGCAAAACATCGGCGCAGAGCGGTGGCGCGGGTGTCGCTTGAGACTCCCGCGCGAGCTCGGGTGCGTCCAAACCATAGAGTTTCTTAGTAAGTATACTATACTGTAAGAAACTCTATGGTCCAAACCGGCCGTGGCAGAGTGGACCATCTCCACGCATGCATGCCGTTGGAGCCGAAAGCGCCACATTGGGGGCTGCGGGCTGCGGTGTCACCGAACTTGAAGTCCGCGCCACTCGCTGCTTTCACTTGCTCGGTTCGCTGGAGTCGCCGTTATTCGCATGTATTCATGCTTGCCTCCGCTCTATCGAAGACGCCGAGGACTCCGTACCGCTTCCGAGCACGAGCGAAACCGTAGCTGCCGTTGCCCTTCTACGGCGATACTGCAGTGCCATTGAAGGCAGCGGTCTTGTGCTTGTCGACTGTTTAGATACCGTGGCGCAAGCAGCCACCAGCAACGCGTTGTGCTCCAAGAAGCAGGCTACACTCGCGCAGTTCTTCGGCCCCGATAAATTAATGTTTTCTTTCCGCGAAAGTATCGTATCAACAGGGAACTGCAGGGTGGTAAGAGGTCAGCGTTAGCTCGTGACTCCGTCGGCAAGATTACTCTCATATATGTTTTTTTTAAAGACGATAGTCTTTCTTGGGCTACTTAAACCCAGAAATTTTGGTCTGTCTGTATGTCTGTATGTCTGTCTGTCTGTCCGTCTGTCTGTCTGTGCCTCGATTCAGCCACCCGGCCAAAGCAAAACAATGCCTGCGCAATAGTCTTATATAGTCACAGCTAAATCTACCCGTCTATGTCCGGTGTAATGTTCATACTTGTCACCATTGTTGAAGAAGAACAAGACATTACGCAAATATGAGACAACAAATCAATACAGAAGTGATATTTGCAGTGTTCCTTTATAAAAAAATCAAACATGCTTGACTTTTGCGAAGTTAAATACTTCATCAACTGCAGAAAAAGAATTCACTACGCTGTCACCTGCTGTCGCCCGCGCCACTATAGCTTCTGGCGCCATTTTAAGAAATCAACCGGCAACAGTTGCGCAAGGTTCCACTAGAGAGGTTCCAAGTTCTGCTTGCAACGCACGTGGAGTAGGGAAACGCGGTTCTATAAACGTTGAAGTATGGCGCCTCGATTAACGCGCGTCTTCGCCGTACGGCAGCGTTCGCATCGAGAAACCCGGTTTGGAGCAGTGGAACGCGGGAAATTTAAAATGATTTAAGCAAACCTTTGGCGTCTTTACCTTGTGAGGAGCGCGACGCAAGAGGAACAACATGAGAGGTGAGCGGGAAAGCGAAGGGAGGCATTTACTTCGCAAAAGCCGATAAGGACTATCGTCTTTTGACGGCATTTGCAACGAAAGGAGCAGATACGCGGCCAATTTTTTTGCTTCACTTTCTATATCGAATTTTCGCTATATCGAACTATTTTACAATCCTCGCGCTGTTCGATATAAGCGGGCTTTACTGTAGACACCACTAGGCAAAACAATACCAACAGATAATTATACAAGTATACTAAACAAGCACACGTAAAATCAGACATAAGCCCTAGCCTCAAAATATAAAGTAGAGTTAACCTTATCTGTATTACAACTAAAGCATATATGTAGTCATATAATAAAAATAAACAAAACCGTACAGGACACACACTCATAAGGGCAGTTAGAAGTTCTCAGATATCTTTTGTTGGCGGGCAACACATTACTAGTAAAATACATACGCACTAAATTTCTACAAAAGATTGAGACACATATTAATAAGATATGAGGCTCCGAAACGTCCATGGCAAGAAACAGACGCGATATGATCGGGCAGGTCTTTGCACAGACGTACAGAACGTGGGAGGGCCGGTGAAATAAAAGCATGTGTGGCACTGTAATTGCGTGAGAACCTGTAATGGTTGTTCAGTCGACATGACGGGATAGATAGGAATACAAGGTGTTGAAAGATAAGGAGAAACAATTTCAACACATGCCCTAAACACGTCCCCAAAGGCGGTAAGAGTGAGTATAGATGGCGGTAGCACTGTAGATATTATTATGTGTGCCTTTTCCAGCAAAACTTGTTTGAAGTTATTGGTGTGTGGTATTCCTTTTCTCCTCTTTCCTCTTGTATGCACTATCAAGTTTTGGTGACTCGAAGTTACTTTTCTACAAAGTTCCATGTACCCATTATATTCTACAAGTACGCATACTTGAAACGTAACCATTCCAGAAATCTATGTAATCCCTGATAGCTTCACGAGGAGAAACTTTACGCAATTCAAGGAAGTGGAGGTCTTTCTTCTCATTTCTGTGAACCCCGGGTCAACGCTGTGGCCGTTTGGAGCAACCAACAAAATGCTCCGTAACCTGGAATACCCTCCACATCGGCTGGTACCGAATATTTTACCAATTTTAAAAGCTCGGTTATCTCCCCCAGGCCGCGAGGCACTTCTCCCATCACTCCCATTCCGAAGCGAGCAAAATATTTTACCATCGAACACCTCAGACGCACCTCACTCACCCATGAATACATAGGGTCATGGAGCACATCATTCCCTTGGCCTCATGCCCCACGTGACAGCCACTGCTTTTGCGTGTTTAATTATTCGCTTCTGTCTCGGATGTCTACCCAAGTCATCCTGCGAAATTATCTCGAAACGTCTTAATATCTACCGCCAAGCACAGCACATCAGCAATTTTGGCCTCACGAGAAACCTCACGTAAACCCTCGTTCCGGTTTCTCACGCAACCATTATACGCGAACTAGAATCGACAGCCCATACGGAAGGCACAACTATCTATCTCCGCATGTTTCTCAAGACGGCACGTCGTTTGCCAAAGTACCAGATCTCAAATCATCAATCAGAAACATGCCTTTCATTCGGACACAGCGAAGGGCAGTACTAGCACCATCTTCTCTTTAGTCTTGCATTCTCAACGTTCCCAAACGGCTTAAAGTAATACCCCAACTTCACTACAGCCTGTATGCAAGTGGCGTAATGATGTGTATATAACACGCGGTAGTAACGCACACTTGAGAACACCCTACAGCAAGGGGTCCAAGCGTTAGCCGACGAAGCTCTGGTGGCGGGCTTTGCATGCTCACCTGCCAAGCCGGGATAGCTCCTTCTATCGTGCAAATTCAGATCGCGAAGTCCCCCAAACTTGTAAACTTTTTTCGATGGTCACCTCATTCCGGAGGTGCTATCCTCAAAGTGCTAGGACGGCTAATATAGCGCAAGTAAGCACCAGGCAACACCTCTCAAAACAAAAGAGGTACTCATGTAAATGAAACCACTGGGAAGTTTCGGCGAATCATGGGCTCACGGAAAAGGAGGAGCTGCAATTCCTGCGGATAGTTATCAGCTGGATTACAGATTCCTTCCCCTACCTTCGGGTAAGCACTGAAGACATGGTCAGAGCAAATATTCTCATTAGGAAGGCATATATGAACGCGCTGTGAATTCCCCACACTGCACTGGCGTCTACCAGGCACCCCTCTCCCACAAGACTCAATAAATGCGTCTCTCTCTCTCTCTCTCTCTCTCTCTCTCTCTCTCTCTCTCTCTCTCTCTCTCTCTCTCTCTCTCTCTCTCTCTCTCTCTCTCTCTTTGTCTATCTTACTCTTTCTCCTTTTAAAGGGTGCAGTTCGTACATGCTGTCAAAAACTAATTCCGATTAGCGGCGCGACAAGTCCGAAAATATTAAAAAAGACAACTTTGAAGGATCGACATGTACGACACTCATATTGAAGATGTCTGCAAATTTCCGAAACCGAGCTAACGGGTAGTTGGCTTTTATCGGTAATTGTTTTTCATACAATTTTCTGCTTGTCGCTGAACTGAAATAGCGTTCTTCCTCATAGGACAACTCACCTACAAAATGCTTCCATTGAAACAGGGCTATTTGAACATTCACTGAGAGTGACTTCCAAATACTAATCTTAACACCCGCCGCGATGGCTCAGTGGCTAAGACGTTGTGCTGCTGTGCACGAGGACGCGGGTTCTATTCCCTGCCGCGGCGCCCCCTTTTTTGATGAAGGCGAAAAGCAGAAACGCCCGTGCGTACGAGATTTCGGCGCACGTTAAAAATCCCCAGGTGGTCAAAATTAATGTGGAGCCGTCCACTACGGCGCGCCTCATCCGCTACGTTGCGTCGGCGGGTCAAACGCTACAATCAATCAAATGCGATGAGCCGCAGTTTAACGAGTGGATTGAAATTTTGAACCAGTTTAATATGCCCGCATGCGATTCGAGTTGTTATTAGGTACGACCTTGCCCCTGTAAAAAGTTTATTCCCAAAACTGCTTCAATTTTCAAAATTCACTCCACATGTTTCGTTTGTTTTACATGTACACTGACATTAAAATAGGTGGCCATTGTTAAAAAACAATTTGAAATGAATTTTCCGGTTTAATGTAAAAGGCATCGATAAAACGAAATTTTTCTGTCACAATCACGTGGCGTATGTGTGTATAAACTTAACGATTACAGGTTTATGTGGCTTCTTTATCTTTAAGAAGCCTTCAAAGAAACATTTTAAGACACACACACATACCATGAGAAAGTAATCTCAAATTCATAATATTATCTATGAGCCAATCTAAATATTGTAAATGAATTAACGTCGCTCTTATTAACAACACGGGATTTTCTGTAGCTGACGTACATGAAACGTGACATTACTTGGAGATGTGGAAGGCTGAGAAAATCGGTATGACAGCCCCAACCCATTTGGTGTTTTTTTTAAGTGGCTTATTACGAGTGTCCCGGCTATGCATACCACTCAGACCCTTCTTTCTAAGTCTTTGTTTTTAGGATCTTTTTTAAAAGTAAGAGCTACGGTCAACTGACCCAAAGTGACATTCTCGATCGTACATCGGCACACGAAATTCAAGAAACGAACTGGTTTGTATCAGTATATTGAAGTGTAGTGATTGCAGATATGCTCATCACGGTAACAGCAGTTGTTTGTAACGCTCAACAGAAAACGCCCAAAGTGTGAAAACCGGTGTTGCTGCCCCATGAACTTTCCTGAACAACAATTTGGGATACCACAAATCTTGAAGGGGGTATAGTATCGGGATTCTCGTTCTTGCCAAAGTTTTTTCTGACTCTGGCTGTGGCGCATGTACGCGTCCACGTGAAATAAATGCATGCGGAAGCTGCCCGTCACTTTTATTTCATCACATTCTCTTAATTTATTTCAGCAAACTTTTTACTTTATTATATTCTGTATAGAAATTACCATAATTTACAAGGGTTTAATGTTCCCGTAACGTATACAAAACAAGAAAACGCACCAGTGAAGTACATCATAAAGAATACGCCGACCACAAGAGAAAATAAAAAATTATGACGTTTCGGCACCCCGAACGGGAGCGCCGAAACGTCATAATTTTTATTTTCTCTTGTGGTCGGCGTATTCTTTATGATGTACTTCAATGTCATTCCCGACCAGACGGGCGTCCGTCGAAGCCTCGATTTCAAAACGCACCAGTGTTTTCTTGTTTATTTTGTTAAAATTTAACTCATTTAGCAGGCTGAACCAAAAATAACTCTGCTGTTTTAGCCTCCACAAAAACGTACGATTGAAGCATACACTGCTTTAAACGGTTTTTGTTGCCACGAATATTAGATTTGGTTTTTATAGCCTTCTGTTCTTCGGAAGCAGCCCATAACCAGACTAATTAGTTTATCTACCGAATATCTAGATAAATTGGTGATGATTCCACATCACCCAAAAACGAATCTTCACCAATTTTCGTACTCTCTCGCAGGAAATTCCTTAAACTAAGTACAGCACTATAAATATTTGGGCATGACTTTAACAGATAATCTAAGCTCAATTTCGCATGTTTATTATGTTTCCCCGTCTGCCTTTTGTAAATTATGTTTACTTCAGCATAAGCTTGGAGACGCTCCACCTAATTTTAAATTTCTTGCACAATCAACGCTAATTAGGCATAAACTGGAATATGCTTGCGCTGTTAGGGACCCTCACTTATCACAGAATATTAAACTGTTAGAAAAGATTCAAAGAGGAGCTGTTCGATTTGGTATTTCTAAATTCCGTCGCACAGGTTCTGTTTCCGCGCTGATTCGTAACAACAAAAATGAAACACTCGAGTCCAACACACCGTTTCTCCGCCTTAAAGTGTTGTATTTATCACCAGAAACTAGCTTTTAACTGCAGTTCCTTCTTGAGAACCCTTGCTACTCACCGAACCGGTCACTCCCATGCTCTGTCCTTAGCCTCAACGTTCGCTTCTAGCAATCTGTTTAAATTGTCTCTTTTTCCACAACACAATTATGATTGGAACAATACACCCGAAAACCTTCTTAACTCTCGTGGATTATCACAAGCAAACGTTTAGTTGTTCGTGCTTAGTTGGGCCTGGCGAAGAGTTTTTTATACTTCATTCCATTGTTTCTGCTTTTTGCTGTTTGTATATTGTGAAGTTAATATTTTTACCCCCCTGCCCCTCCTGCTTGGGCCTGCATAGCCTGCAGTAGGTTCTGAAATAAAATAAAAGAAATGCAAAAATAGAAGCACGTTTTCTGCTAAGCAAACCCACACATCTTGTACTCATACATCTAAACTCATACATCTAGTGTTCGCTTCCTTAAAACTTAGTAAACAAAGCAGAAGGTCGTTGTCTGCGAGAATAGCTGTCTAAAACCGCGAACATGCACTGCTCTATAAGTGAGTTAGCGAAATGAGCCTCAAAGCCTACATTGAATATATTTTGATAGGTCGTGGATCATAAGAACAACACCCATACAATGATTTCCCATAAAATTCGCCTAAGAGTTGACTTATTTCATAAGGGTGTTATAAAGAACCTTTGAGTGTCTAATGAAACATATCCCATATGAATTGAAAATAGAGTTTTACACTCTGGAGATCGAATTACTCTATTCCCCGGGTCGTTCTAGAAGGTCATGAGCCCTTTAAATATTAATGCCAAATGTACATGAAAATACTGAAAAGCAAGCATTTTGGTTGTTGATTCCATAGGGAAAATAGCAACACTGCCTCTAATGCGCCGCCACGTCTAGCTCATTCAAGAAACCCGTTCGACACAGAGCAACAAGAATTCCTTTTACGTTTTACGAGCATGCGTAAGATGCGCGAAAGTATTTTAGAACCTTGAATGGAATGACTGGGGCAGGAAGAAGTTCATTACAGATCCAGGGGACTTGCTTTTAATAAATTTTTCTCTCGGCGGCGAAATAAGTCTCTCCCCCGCACGGGGCACCTTGAGCAATCTTGGTGACGGTACTGGCGATACCGCGGACCCCGAGCCCCCAAACATAAGCTGGATCCAACCGTGGTGATGTGTTTTTAAGGTGAAGGGTAGAAACCACTAACGGTGGCCGTCGGAGCCCAGGTCAAGCTCCGGCGGATGGGCTCCCTGTCTGTCTACCAGGCAGGGAGCTCCGGGACCTCTTTGGCTACCAGGGTAAGGTCAAAGAAGAAAGTACCCCAGTCTCCCTGCTTTTATACTATGCTCTATGGCATTTTCAACCCCCCCCCCCCAAACGTGATCGGTCCCTGAAAAGGGGCCGCACCGAAGTATCTTTTCCCCAATCGCCATCTTTAACAATTCCTGAACCGGGTAATTTCTCTCGATTTCTTGTGATGGAATCGCTCAATCCAACCCACCCTCTAGCATCTCAGTCAGTCTTCTTGATCGCCAAGTATCTTGAAGCCATAGTAGGAAAATCATATAAGTGCACAAAACAAAGGTCTGGTGAACTCCTCATCGAAATAAATGACAAGCAGCAGTCCACGAAGCTTCTAGCTCAGACTAGACTGGCTGATCTAGACATCAGGGTCACACCCCATCGGAGCCTCAACAGCTCCCAGGGTGTGATATCCGAGACCGATCTTTTGAACGAAACGGATGCGGATCTCCTTGCCGGCTTGAAGGATCAGGGCGTCACTGCCGTGAGACGCATCACTATCCGCAGAGACGACAAGGAGATTCCCACCAAGCACATTATCTTGACTTTCGACCGCGCAGTTCTTCCACAACACATCAATGCAGGTTTTATCCGTTGCTCCATCCGTCCGTACATCCCGAATCCGCGGCGCTGTTTTAAGTGCCAGCGGTTCGGGCACGGTACAACCTCTTGCCGTGGCCGAACGACGTGTGCGAAATGCGCGGCGCACGATCATCCGACTGACAACTGTCCATCCGAAACCCTCACTTGTGTGAACTGCGGCGGTCCGCATGCAGCGTACTCCCGCAAGTGCGAAAAATTTCAAATGGAAAAAAAGATAATTAACATCAAGGTCACGGAGAACATCACCTTCCCAGAGGCGCGAAAGAGGTTCGCCTCATTCCCTCTGGGGAGGTACGCCGACGCGGCTCGCCGGGGGGCGGAGCGGCGTCTGGTGTCCACAGGGACCCAGTTCAGCGAGTCTGACCTGGTCCCTGCCCCGCCCCCCCCCCCCCCCCCCCTGGGTTGCCTCTGGCAGCCCAACCCGCGACCACGCCGCTTGCTGAGGCAGCAGCGGTTGTGGTGCAAACGTCTTCCGTCGGGACCGGTGCCGCTCCCGCCTTTGTCTCCCCGTCCTCCAGTGCGTTGGAGGGTACCGAGGTGATGGACACCACGGGCCCCGCACCGGTTCCACCGCCACCGCACCGCCCGTGCCACCTCTGGCGCCCCGGACGCCCTCGGCGGTGGCGGCTCAAACGAAGGGCTCCCGAGGGGGGGCCAAGTCCAGGGGGCCCGGTCCGTCGGGCACCCCTCGGACATCCGACGACGACATGGATGTCGGGCCGTTCCTGCTTGCAACGCAGCGCAAGGAACGCGTCCCGACGCCAAAGCCTCCCGACAAGCCAAAAAAGGCGAGAGTCACAGCCCCGAAAGACGACACATAAACAAACACACACACTCCAGTAGCTCTCACACTAAATAATGGGAAGAGAAAACATAATTCAATGGAACTGTAGAGGCCTTCTTAAAAATCTTGACGATGTATACGAACTACTGCATGCTAATCAGCCAAGTGTAATGTGTGTCCAGGAAACACATTTGAATTCCAAGCACACAAATTTCTTGAATAGTTACATGGTCTTCAGAAAGGACAGGGATGGCTGCACACACTCTTCTGGCGGTGTGGCCATAATTGCCCGGAAATCCTTAGCCTGCCACCCTGTCACTCTGAACACTATCCTTGAGGCTGTAGCAATACGCTTGATAATATTTAATAGGTTGATAACGGTATGCTCCATATACATTCCTCCTGATGTTTCACTTTTAAGTTCTGACTTCGAGGCGCTGGTTGACCAGCTGCCCGAACCATACATCCTGACAGGCGAGCTTAATGCTCACAATACTCTTTGGGGCTCTTCTCGCGCGGATGCCCGAGGTCGCCTTATAGAGAAATTCCTTACATCTTCAGGAGCATGCCTTTTCAACAATAAACAGCCTACATACAATAGCATAGGACACAACACATACTCATGTCTTGACTTGGCGATTGGCTCCGCAGTTCTCTTTCCTCTCCTCGAGTGGGCTGTGGGCACTGACCCATACGGTAGTGACCACTTCCCCACCTCACTCACATACATAGGTAAAGGCCCATGCAGTCCATCTTCCCATAATGGGTTCAATGAAGCACGAGCTAACTGGAATACATTTACAGAGACATCCAAACTACACCACACATCCATAGGACACCTACACGTTGAAGAAGCTACCCAACTGCTCACGGCGTACATCCTCGACGCCGCCGAAAAGTCCATTCCCCACGTCTCTGGTGCCCCGCGCAACCAGCGGAGGCCGTGGTGGAATGAGGACTGTAGGCGGGCGCGAGAGGCCCAGAACAAGGCGTGGGGTATCCTTCGTCGGTACCCCACGTCGGGTAACCTCATTTTGTTCAAACGGGCCAAGGCGTTCGGAAAACGTGTGCGCCGTGAGGCAAAACGAGAGAGTTGGCGCACCTTCCTTACATCCATTAACTCATACACAGATGCACATAAGGTATGGACAAGAATACGCAAACTTAAAGGACAACATACACACAGCCTGCCCCTGGTCAGTACAACAGGGGACACTCTGGAAGACCAGGCTGACACACTCGCACAACACTTCCAACACGTGTCCAGTTCAGCACACTACACAAACACTTTCATGAAACATAAAGCCTCTTGTGAAAAGAAGTCCCTACACGACAACAACAAATCACAGACTTCGTACAACTCCCTGTTTTCACTACATGAGCTGAGGGCTGCTCTGAGCACGTGTAAACCCTCAGCTCCAGGCCCAGACAACATTACATATACAATGATACAGAACTTACACACAGACACTCTTGTAACACTTCTTCACCTTTTCAACAAGATATGGCTTTCGGGGCACATTCCAAAGTCTTGGAGGGATGCCATAGTTGTAGCATTCTTGAAAGAAGGGAAGGACCCTTCTTCTCCCGCTAGCTATCGACCCATCGCCCTGATCAGCTGCCTGTGCAAGCTTCTCGAGGAGATGATAAACCGGAGGCTCGTGTACTTTTTGGAGTATAACGGCCTTCTCGAGAGCTGCCAGGCAGGCTTCAGGGCGGGGCGATCCAAGAATGACCAACTTGTGGCACTAGAGTCGTATATTAAGGATGCCTTCGTGCATAAACAGTTCTGTTTAACTGTGTTTTTCGACCTAGAAAAGGCCTATGACACCGCTTGGCGTTATGGGATCCTTACTTACCTGAAGTCATTCGGTGTTTCTGGTAATATGTTTAACACCCTTGCTAGCTATTTGTCGGAGAGAACCTTTCGCGTCAGAGTTGGTTCTGCACTGTCAAAGGTACACGTGCAAGAAAATGGCGTGCCGCAAGGCGGAGTTCTAAGCTGCACTCTCTTCATAGTAAAAATGAACTCCCTTGGGAAGGCACTGCCGCCTACAATTTCTTACTCCATGTATGTAGATGACGTGCAGATATCTTTTAAATCATGTAATATGTCCATCTGCGAACGTCAAGTCCAGCTCGGCGTCAAGAAGCTTGCCGGCTGGGCAGACAAGAATGGTTTTAAAATTAATCCCCCAAAGAGCTCTTGTGCTGTATTCTCCAGGAATCGTGGGGTTCACCCGGACCCAGACATCACTCTTGCGAATGTGCCAATTCCTGTGAACAAGGAGCACAAGTTTTTAGGCATTTTATTCGATGAAAAACTTACATTCATTCCTCATGTCAAACAGCTCAAATGTAAATGCCTAAAGGCAATGAATATTCTTAAGGTTCTCTCACATCAATCTTATGGGGCCGACAAACAACTCCTGCTGCGCCTGTACACAGCGTTGGTGGGGTCCCAGCTCGACTACGGCAGTGTCGTGTATGGGTCGGCGACAAAGACCGCACTGAGAATGCTCGACCCAGTGCTGCATCTTGGCCTTCGCCTCTCATGCGGCGCTTTCCGCACTAGCCCTGTCGAAAGCCTTTATGTCGAGTGCGACAAGTGGTGTCTAGGGCATCAGCGGGAGTATGTTGACCTGCTGTATGCATCTAAGATTGTGTCCCTGACCAACCATCCTTTTAATCCCATCATGAACAATACATCAAACTTGCAACTCTTTTTAAACAGGCCATCTATTTCCTTACCTTTCTCTCTCAGAGTTAGGGAGGAGACTTCTGCACTCACGGTCCCTCTTTCAGACACGCACAAGACACCCATCCATAATTTAATTCCACCATGGCATCTACATCCTATATCATGCGACCTATCATTCACATTAGTAGAAAAAAATAGGGTACCAAGGAGTGCAATTCTGCAGCACTTCCTGTTCCTGCAGGACAAGTACAGGCGCGCAGAATTCTATAGCGACGCGTCGAAAACTGGTTTTACTGTATCTTGTGCAGCGCACGGACCAAATTTTACCGTTACTAAAACAATGAATTCTCATAGCAGTATTTACACGGCAGAAGCCTATGGCATTTTACTCGTTTCAAACCACATTCTCGAACATAAGATTCCAAAGTCCATTGTCTGCACAGATTCTCTAAGCGTTGTGCAGGCATTGTCATCAGGAAGGTCGTCAAAAAACTATGTAATCAATGTTCTTTTCAAGGTACTAATGACTGCATATGCCTCAAATCTTCAAATAACTATATGCTGGGTACCAGGTCACTGTGGGATCCCTGGCAATGAGACTGCTGATCAAATGGCTGGTGCTGCTGCTCTCATGACCACAGTTGACATAACAACAGTACCTTACACCGACCTAAAGACACTCATCAGACGACAGCTTCGTAACACATGGCAATTACGCTGGAGTCAACAAACAGACAACAAACTACACATAATAAAACCACAACTGGGACGCTACGTAACTGACTCACACAACAGATACACTGAAGTCTCCCTGGCTAGGCTGCGGATAGGCCACACACATGTTACGCACTCCCACCTGCTCACTGGAACTTCGGGACCCACGTGTAGCAGGTGTGGAATGGGCCTATCCGTAGTCCACATACTAATCACATGCAAGGCACTTGACACAACACGACACAAACATTTCCCTGAATTATACAGACGACACATTCCTTTGCACCCATCATACTTTTTAGCCGACGAACCAATGTTTTCTAGTCAACGTGTTTTAAGTTTTTAGCTGAGGTAAACTTTCTGCAGCTCTTATCATATCATGTGTAATCACCCTGGCCCTATACACCAGCCATCTCCATTGTCTTTTGTTTTGCATTACCTTTACTTTTAGTCGCATGTCTCAGTATGTACGGTCTCATCACAATTCAGTAACTTCTTCTTTGGCGCTCTTTGCCCATAGTCGGCCTTGCGCCAATAAAACCCAACTATCATCATCGAAAGAAGTCTCTCAACCTGCCTTAAAATCAGTATTTAAAAGGTTTCAATAAAAAGTGTACAGTCATCACACCTACTTTGTTGCCCGACATAACGCAGATGTTCCTGTAGTTCCCACTAATGAGGTTTACCGTTAGGATAGTGTAAGTATAGTACGAGGATTAACCTTAACAAAAGTAACATTGAACTCACCCTAAACATATTGCTTCTTTTTGTGCAGATTACAAAGAAGATTACACTTCGTGTGAACTGCGCCTAAAAGCGCCAATGGATGTACCACCTTCCACGCCGAGTAAAAACTGCATGAATGAATTCAAACACCGCTGCAAGGGACCGTATTTTGATGTATACCGAAGCTTTTGTAAAGTACCGTATTTAATTTCAGAAACAACTACCACGGCACCTACAAATCCTGCTTGACATTGCATCAGTTACCTCCCTAACCGGATACTGTTCACGCTGGAACGGCCTCTAAGTGTATATTGCCCGCATGGTTGTGTCCTAGCAAAGCTTGCGCGAGGAGCAGGAAACGCATGCACAAAACACATTTTAGACGCGAAGCAGCTTATGGTCGAGCCTGTTCCCTGCGCCGTTCTCTGGGCGCCGTTGTGCAGCGTCCACACCTTCAATGCGCATGCCTGGCCAGGCACCGCTGATGATAATTATGGCAGGATGCTCCTAGGGATTGCCCAACCAAAAAATCCATCACGAGATAGCTTCGCGTTCAACCACCGTCGTCATCTTCCTGTAGGGGAACACTGAATAACATGCGAGGCATTCCTCCTCTCCTCCGGCATGCCTCCCTTCCTCTACGAAGCTCCGCTCCTCTCCGGGATTGCGCAAAAAAATGGCAACACCTGCGGCTCCGCGCGCGATAATGCGAAGCAGCTTATGGTTAGAGACGCGACGGTAGCCGCTGCATACTTCGCTGGGGGCGCCATTGTAGATCCGCGGTATAAATGACACGCGCCCGCGTTCCGCTCCCCTCATTCTCCTCCCGAAACGCTGCGATCGAAACGAAAACTAATGGCTACTTGAGTCGACCAAACGGCTGGATCTCATACTACTCAGAGTTCCCCTACGGGAAGATGGTAATTTTTTTTTTTTTGCATTCTCAGTTGATTGTTGCTTGCCTCAAGCCTAACTTATTCAAATTATGTGTTTGCGCGCACGTGCGAGTGTACGCGCGGTTGTGAGTGCCTGGCCGCGCGTACCACATTTTACGTGTTGTTTTCAAGCATCAATGGTGCTGGTCAGGTTCGTAATAACCTTCAATCCATAATATACAACTATACTGTGTTCGTTTAATCGATTTATTTCAATACCTAAAATTAATGGCACCGTATCTTTCTTTTGTTCTATCCACTAACGCAGAAAGTATGGTTTATAAATCACACGTTTTTTGTAATTAGGGGTATTGGTTGAAGGGAGCACTGGTTGCTATCGTTCAACAGCATTACAATAAGTCACGGCATCACCACTATGTACGAGAGGTTAGTAGTCTTCTAGCAGACACTTAGTCTTCCAGACCATACACATCGACAAATATAACAGCGTAATCTGTGGCGCTAGAAATATTTGGTCAAAATGTATAGCGGATACATATTTTGGCTTTGGAATTCTTTTTTTCAGAGTCCTATTGAAGCTTCTGTTTGCTTTTTGTACATAAGTGTCAGTGCACTGCATCATCATTAGTATTGTAACCGCTCTGAACTGCGAAGTCTCCGCTACAAATATCACACTGCGCAGAATAATGCTACATCGCCTTGTAATTTCTGATATCTTCTTATCTTTTTTTTATGTTCAGGCACCAGTAGTAAAATAAAGGCTTCCTGTTTGGCGCCTGCGTTGTATTAAAAGCGTTATATAATTCTGGCGCGAAATATTTTCAGTGATACGTCTTGTGCATATTTTTATCAAGCGGTATAATTTTCAGACGCGCAGTGTAGTTTAACTTATTATTCAACATGGACTGTCGAAAGTTTGTTATGACAAAGTGATTACCATGTCATAGCTGTAATGCAATGAGATGGTTGTATTGTTTAGAATAGCATGATTACTTGAATTAAAAAAATTAACTGCATAATAATCAGGACAGATATATAGTAAAGTGAAATAAAAAGAAAATGCAGACTGAGCAGTATCTAAAATATCCTGGTGTACAATCTATACAATTTCAAATAAAGGCATTTCTTCAAAATTTTCTTTGTTTAATATGTAAATGTTCAGTACATTTTTGGCAGAACGGTTGGTTTATAAGAATTAAGGCTGATGAGTGTTCCGGTCGTCATAAGGGGTGTACTCCGAGTATATTTTGTGTAATTATGCATTTTTCGCACAGAGGTGAGACTGTACGGCGACGTAAAAGCCCTGTGGATTTTTCCCAAAGGCAATTGTTGATTCCATGCTTTTTATTTATTTATTTATTTATTTATTTATTTATTTATTTATTTATTTATTTATTTATTTATTTGTTTATTTATTTAGTTATTTATTTATTTATTTTCAATTTTGCAATTCTCTTTCCGAGATCAAAGTGGGTAGGCGCACACACTGTACATGCACGTAGTACACAAATACATCGCTACGTAATGGGGAATCAGAAAACAAATGCAGTGACAGTCACCACAAAGGTAAACTGCAAAAATATTCGAAAGAAGTACGTTTAATTGTATTAATAAAATACGCAACAAAAGTATTGAACAACACATTACAACCACTTAGAACTTACAGACACTTAAAAAAGAAATACTCAAAGCACACCTTTTAACCTCAGATTAGACTGAGACGAAGAAACCAACAGCAAAGAGAGGAGAAAAAATACACAAAATGTAGCGGTACACAGAAAAATAAAACCTATTTTCTAAATGCTCTTGTGAGCACGTGACAACTAATATGTTCCCACGTTTGATGAAATGACTCGGTGGATGAGAGCATTCCTGCGAGCAGATCATTTTTGAGGCAAAGTCCGATAGTGAATTCGCATATTAGTAAAGAGGATCCAAGCAACTCCATTTCTTGATAACAAGTGCAAAAATTGAAGGCTTGAATGTGTCATTGTAGTATGAGTACTGCATCAGTGTGTGTGAATGTTTCCCGCGGGTAACGCGGGATTCTGGAAGACTGGTGTACAATGATGTGTCACTTTTATCGTGGCTTTTAAGCAGCTCAAAAAGAAATTTCAGGCGCGATTGCTCTGCTCTGATCGATAGCATTTGGAGGCCAGAGTTTCTTAACGTATAAGTTGAGGATCCAGTGGGCTTACATTTGTTGCATATGAATATTGCTGTCTTTCTCTTTACGTTTTCTGGTTTTTTTAATGTTTGTGACTGTATAAAGAAACCATACTGAGTTAACGTGTTATAATAACGGAGTAAAGTAGGTAGTATAGGCAGAAAGCTTTTAGGAGGCCAGTCGAAGACATCCGGGAATATAAAACGGCTTGCGCAGAGGAACTGAGGTAGAGTTAAATAAAAATTAGCAATGGCTTAGCTCGGATATGCCAGGATATACGTAGCGTGAGCTAAGGTTCAGCTGGTTATTCTTAGCTTTTATGGTTGTCTAGGATTAGCTTGATTATCCTGCTTACTGCTGCTTCAGTGGCACAAACACGGTATACGCATATTTCTTTTTGGTCAACGTCTAGTTGCTCCTCTATTGTCACAAAGACGTCTGGGTAGTTCGGCGCAGCGTCAGACTTGGGTACTGCGCAACGGAGGCGCACAGCTGGGCACGCGCCGGCGCCAGTGCGTCTGCCGCGGCTATGACATCACTTCTCTGGAATGCGCAGACCGGCGGAGCGCACGGCGGTGGCACCGTCGCGTCACTGTGCGCCGTGTGACGTCACTGCTCCTCCCGCATGCGCAGCATGGCTCTCCAGGAGCCACGCGAAACTGCTCAACATCGGCCAGTGTAGCTCACGCTATAAATAGTGCGCATCATATATCAGGTTGGAAGTAATCGTGACGCGTAAATCTTTTGGTTCATTCACTTTTCAAGCCGAGTGTCCGTGTAGTAACAATATTGGATACATAATTCCGCTCAGGTTATCATCATGCTTTTTGAGGTTCATTGACATTTACCACCTGTCGCCCCAGTTGGAAAGATGGTTTATGGAATAAGTTAGCGTGATGTGATCTGAATGATTGATGACTTGGTATAACTGATGACTGAGTACATAACGCAGTCGTCAGCGACGAGTCTAATTTTGCAAGTGATTGTTTATGATATTATTAATAACAACAAAAAATCAAAAATGCCTCCTTCTTTTCACTGCTTTGCATTTTCTGGCTACAAGGTATTATTATTATTTCCAAGGTAAATGAATACACCATGCTTGTCGTTCCCAATATTCGCCCAAGCGGTGCATGGGGATTTTTTCCAATTTTGTAGTGTCTGATAGCGAGCGACAATGATTTGCTAAATTATAGCTAGTAGGTACATCCAAGACAGGAGATGCTCACATTCATTTAAGCAAAAACCAAGCATATTTATCGAAAATTAACTAGCATACGGTTGCACCAATTATCCATCGTGTAGTTTGCCTGCATGCAGCCAAATCAGGGCAAAATGCAGCCAAAGAATACCAATCTTCATTCAGATTTCGATAAGTAGCAGAGTTAACAAACAAGTAAATATTACATTGAGACAAGAAAAACTGGTTTCGTATTGTCGGTAGGGCAGCCAAACCCCATGGTTAATGTATGTAATGCGTATAGCTTCACAAGTGCTGACAGGTCGGCGTAACGCCTTGTTCGGATAACAGAACTTTTGATGCCTGTGAAACTGAACGGATATGTTGAACAATGCTCACAATCGCCTGTTAAGACATTGTATACAGCTTCGAATTGCGTAGCAAATGTGAGATGGAATGCCATATCTTCCCTACAAATCTACCGACTGAAATTCCCAACCGTTTTACGCCTTGCGCAGCAGAGTCTATCGACTGCCTTCAGATCTCAGAGCTGCCGCGAAGTTTATGCGCAATGCCCCAGTGTAAGCAGATTCAAAGCCCCCAACCCAGGCTATCCCGCGTCGCAAAGTGGTGCTACTGCGGTTGGTCGAATCTCAGTCCTCTCAATCTTGCATCCTTATGGAGGAACATTTGGCGTGCTGCCAAGAGACCCTGGTCAGCCAGACTAGCTTCGCCTGGCCGAACGCCGAAATATGTTGCAAGAGAGAGGTATCCCTCCTACGACCTTGGCGGCATTACTATTCCTCTCCACAGAGACCCCTGTCTCACTCGCGGTAGTCGATATTGCTTCATAATGGGAATATCGCTTAACCCAGCAATGGAAGTGAGTGTCTGAATCTTAATTTTAACCTTGCCCGCTCAGCCTGCATGAAGCTCAACTCTCTTTTGGAGGCTCTTTCTTTTAGAGGTTCACTTTCCCGAGCAATTGCGTAGCTCTTAGGTACACCTGTTACTCTGACGCCATCAGTGCTGAGAATATTCTGAGGTCTCACAACGACGCTCCGCAGCCCAGCGAGCGGACGTCATTGGGATTAAATGGCATGTTGTGGCTTGCTCGCTCAACGCTGATGCCGAGAGGAAATATTCGCGCATCATGCCACCTTGCTCGTTGAGTTAAACAATTCATGACTGCCATTATTAAATATTTCCTGCGTACGAAGTACCAACTGGAGCGTGACGGAAGAGTCGGAGGTCAGTACACAACATAAGAACCAAGTTGTGCTCAAGTTCATCAGGTATACACAAGACACCTAAAGCGCAATCCTTCGGGGGAGACTTAAGAAATGTGAATAAAGTTACGCGACGAACACTCGTGTCTTCTTATTTTACGTGTCCTGCAATAGGGATGATTGACATCTCAAGTGCACCGCGTTTATAGAGGCATACTTCCCCACCGCTTATATAGCCCTATTGGTACCACAGTTTTCCCCCTGGCCTGGACGCCCTTTTTACCGGCGGTGATTCCACATCGGGACAACTCCACAAAAAGCATAACCTGAGGACCTGACGTAGAGATGACAAAGCAATCACTGAGATATTTTCGAATACGCATTTTGGAGTGAAATGTTTTAGATTATATATATAAGGAAATTGATTTATGGGAATCTTAAGAGTAGAAGGTGAGTGCCACTGATGGACAAACACACTCCATTGAAAAACACGCCTTCTCGAATGAAAAGAAATAAGCAGAAAAAAGGCGACATCGTCGGCGATAAATCGACGACAACTGCTTGGAATATAAGTAAACGCAGCACTCCCTGCTTGGAAGAAAACGAGCGTAATAATATCAAAGCCTTCATTGGATGTTTCATGTGCACAACTTCTACACAGCCAACAAGATAAATACAAGTTTAGGTACTTGAAAAAAGAGCTTTCTCAAAGTAGCAATGACACCAATTTTGTAGTAAATTTTAAACCAGTCCGAGGATAAATAACAAAAAATGGCAGCATGTCCACTCCGTGGATTATGGCGAGGGTGGAGAGTACGGGCACTCGAAATGACATCCAAGTTGCGCCCCGAGTAACATCCGATTTGCGCCCCGACCGTCATTCGATTTGAGCCGTGAGTTGCACCTTGATTATTCCCTAAGTGAAACTGCGACACACGGCTCAAGTAGGCATTCGCTTGATTTTCGCTTGGTGGTGGTGGGCGCATGGATAGACGCGGACTGACATTGGGAGGTCCTAAGGTACTCTGCACCACCGTTGCAGGGAAGGGAGTAAGACGTTTGACTCTCTGGTACTTACTTATGGTCCTTGCCCAATGGGTAAGACGGCTGACACTGACTCTGTCTGGTCCACCAGACACAGGCTCCAATCCTGCCGGTGCCTGTGTGATTTTTTGCGATTGGAAATGCTCTGCGCACGCACGCGGACGGACATTGTGCGGTGCTAAGGTACTCCGCACCTAAAAGCATGTGAAGCAGTAGCCACTTTCCAGTGATCTTTCCATGAGTTCACAGAGCCTTGTTTGTGTGATTGGCGGCTATCGCAGTAAACCACCCCCAATAAACATGATTTGGCGATCGTCAGTGGGACCTCTATTTTTTTTAATAGTGTAAAATGATTGCCAACGTGCAGTTAACATACTCATAACTATGTTTTGGAGCTTGCCCATACGGCGACAGTCCTGCGTCACTCTAAGTTTGAAGTGGAGACCACTTCAGGGGCCTGGCATCTCGTCGTAGCTCGTTCGCGGTCATACTATCTTGCCGCCGCAGTCATGAGGCGTCACGGGCCCAAACAGAGGTTTGGAAACGACACCCGCTTGTTCCTCGAATCACCCTCCCGACCAAGAGTTAAGAGAATACTTGATCAGGATGTTTATATAAGCAGAACCGTTCGAAATTCCTGGAACCGCTGGAACTTGTCACACCTGTACCCATTATTTAGTGCAAAGAAAACTGAAGGTACATTTGAGGCAAAACATAAGTAATTGCCCGGCAGTCCCTGCGTCAATTTAGTTAGTAATGCTCATTCAGCTGGATTTTACAATAATAAGCGAAAAAAATAGCAGTGGCTTAGATCGGCTATGCCAGGATATGCGTGCGTGAGTTAAGGTTCGCCTGGTTATTTTTAGCTTTCCTTCAAGTCTAGGATTAGCTTGATTATCATGCTCACTGCTGCTGCACTGACACACACACGGTGTACGCATTATGTGACACATGTGTATTTTTCAAGCGGCTCCGGCGTAGCGTCACCAATCGCCCGAGAACTAAGCTGGTTCCACAAGCGCACGCCGGCGTTGCTGCGACGCACGAGCCGTCGGTTGCACACCCGGCCACCCCTCCCATGCATGATCATCAAGTTGACCGGGCCGCCACGTGCGGAACGGAGGCCGGCGAAGACGCTGGGCGCTTGGGCTGTGTGAGAGACGCCGGGCAGCGAGCAACGTTCTGTACGCCGTGTGACGTCACTGCTCCTTGTGCATGCGTAGCCCGACTCTCCAGGAGCCACACGAAAGTGCTCAATCTTGGTCAGTGTAGCTCGTACTGCAAAACGTGGCCGCTGAAGAAAAAAAAAACCCGACGCGTTTAAAATGGTGCAGAAAGGCTCCAGAATTTCCGAGGTGAAAGCAAGCACAAAACTAACAGAACTCCGTTCGTGCTGTTCCAGGAGAACAGGTACCAAAAGGTAAAAAAGAAAGGATACGTGCGGTCCCACGAGATGGCGCGACACTGCGGAGGCGGGAAAATTGAATTACATTGAACCAACCTCTGTTCAATTGATGAAGAGAGGAGTGAGACAGAGAGGGGATGAGCGTGAGGAATGTTAGCAAAGAGGGAAGAACGGCGCCCGTATGGCGAATCACTTCTCTGCATTATCGGCAGCGTTCACTTTTAGTGCAACTGCTTTAAGCTTTTTAAGGGCTGTGTCTAGAACCCCTCTTCGCGGTACTACAAGCACTTCATTAAATAGACATCCACTGCCATTTTGTATAAATATTCCGCGTCTGACAGACGTTTACTGTCCCAAATGCTACGTAACCTAACCTAAGATAAAGAACAGAAAGCAATCATTTAAATTACAACGCTAAAAACAAACGTAAGTCATAAAAACAATACGTTCGACTAAAGCAACGAAGGAAACATGGCGACAGCCAGAATCTAACCTCCACCTTTGATGTCAGCAGGCTGAGACGGAACATATAAAGGGCAACAGCAGACGCCATGTCTCGTCCCAGACTTAGTATCAAATTTTCGAAGGTCGTCGGACGGCCCTCGAGCCACATCTGCAGCGCTCAGCTAAACATTTGCGTTTTTTTTTCGATTCAGAATTATTTCTCGGCCGACATAAATCCTGTGAGTTGCAAAAACTACTTCTTTCAAGTTGAACCTAGTTGTATATTATGTAAATGGTCTCTTTAACCATGCAACAATACTGGGCGTGAGAGATCATTGTATTTTGAAAGGATGGGTGTATCACAATACTTTATGAGACTGCTTCTATGTGCCACAACTTACGTGAATGCGTCCTTGCTCCTAATGAGAGAAGTTACGCAAGCAAAAGGAAAACAGTCAACGGGACTTGATAAAATGACGGCAGCTGACCAAAGTCGCTACGGTGAGCCGTTGTTTGTAGCGGCGGTGCGATGGAAAAGTTTATGGGACAGCCAGCCTCGCGGAACGCCGAGGAGGAACGTAGGAGGCTTCTCTCCCCACTGAGCAGTGAACACGGCCGATGTGGCTCAGTAATGGAGCTTAAAGGGGCACTGACACAAAAATTTTGCATCTTGTTTTTTTTTTTGCGATCAGTCGCTAGTGACCTACTTATCACCTGTAGAAACCTCATTTGCTTCAGCGTGCGACGGTTGTTTAATCAGAGGCATTTTCAATGCGGCCAGTCGCAGTTTCGGTTTCAGCGGGTGCCGCGAACCGATGGATTTTATGTGAACAAAGCTGACCACGTGACCGTCGGAGGGATATCACAGAGCAGATCTGCCGTAGCACTGTCGAATCCGCATCGCCGGCAATTTCTTCGAATGCCCCCACGTACTGAACTCTTGAGCCGCTTAATTAAAAAGCGACCGTGGACGTGACGTAGGCACTGCGAGTGCAAATGCTACCGCGGCTAAAGAACGATGCGCGGCGCTCGAGACAGTGGGTGGCAAGACGCGCGCTGGGAGCAGCCGGCCGATCTGCCTACAGGTCCGCCTACAGATGTGTTCGGCTTAGCACTGCGGCGGATATTCGAGTGCCGCTCTCGTAAGCGGTGCAGATGACAATTTTTAATGCAACCCGCCATCGCATCATTAACTCCTTTCTCATAAGCTGCAATTTCGTGCAGCGGTAACAAGCTATCACTCTAGCTACCTGCGCAGGCCTGGGCCACTTCGCGGCCGTGGCCGCCGCCTGCACAGCGTTCGTGCGGCTCACTCAGTGGGCCTTTCGTGTCTCCGGCGCGTTTTCGCGTCCAATGTAAATAACAAGTAATAGAAACAGAGTGCAGAGTGCCTAAAATCGCTGTAGAACTTTGGTCGCAGCCAGCTGCCCGATGAGCTGACGAAATCACAGCGCCTCCGCCGCCAACGATCGCGTCGTTCGTTCTCGAGAGCAGAAGCTCCGCCCTCCGGCCCTCCGATTGGAGCGGCGAGCCGGGAGAGCCGGCGAAAAACGCCGGCAGTGCGGAAGCGGCATACACAAACTCGTGACGTGTTTGGATGTTGTTTATTTACAAAATATCCGCGGGATGTCGATTGCGCGTGGTCGTCTGCTGGCTGCTCGGTTGCGTTTCGCACACTTTAAAATTGACTTTAAATATGTTCTAGGCTGTATTCGCCGCTGATATTTTGCAGATGATGTATATGTGTTCACACCAATCTACCTCCGAAGTTATCTCGCCTTCGAAATTTTGTGTCAGTGCCCCTTTAATACCTTAAAATACAGTAATCCGTGTTGAAATGATTTTCAGATCGCCCCATGAGCAGCGGTGGTACAGAAGCGGACGGCGGGAAGAAGTTTTTTGTGAGGGTACCTTTTGCTGTCGGTGGCCTAACTTCAGTCTGTACGAAACGCTTTGACTTCAGTTTGTTCCAAACGTTTTGGTTGGTGTCACAATACCTTGCCGAGGTCGAGTCATCCCGCGACGATGCGGCAACAAGTGCACAGACAGGAACGTATCCCAATAAGGCAACGCGTGATCAAGCGTCCAATACCAATGTAGAAAATAAACTAAAAAAACGCCCCGGTTCTAAAGAAGGTCCAGTGATGCCACCATGGGCAATATTGAATCGAGCAAAAAAGCCACAAAGAAAAGCATGTTCTACTTTGAGAGACTTCAAAGGAGGCGGTGAATAATGCTATAAAGAGGGGCGCTCATTGGAGGCAAACACACAACCATTCCTCGTCAAACGGACGTTCCTAATCAACAGGAGGAGCAAGAGGAGTACAAGTATTATTGTTAGGAAAAGTGTTGGGGGTGGAGCCCTCAGTCCAGGGCCCCATTGGAGCAACCCGCCGTCTTCGTCAATTCGATCAGCTGCAGCTGTCTGCTGGGGCAAGAGCTAGCGAGTTCTCGCTCCCACTGCTCTCGGGAGGGGTTTTGGGTAGGGCGATGTGGGGGTTAACCTGGCATTCCCATACCATGTGGTAAAGCGTGGCAGGGACGCCGCAGTGTCTGTAGAGGGGATCGTAGAGGGTGGGGTGTATAGCGTGCAGCCTCGTAGGGTGTGGGAACGTGTTCGGCTGGAGTTGACGAAGAGCAGTCTGTTGGGGCCAGATCAGTCGCTGAGAAACTTTAGGGTATCGCATTCGGCCAAGCCGCTAATGCCGTGTGATGTCCTTGTACGTGACAGCGGGTATACTGTCCTTTCCTCTTCTTCTAACGGTGCTGGGCTGACCGAATCTCGAGCGAAGGCGTGCGCCGCCCCGTTTGCGCAGAGGGAAGTGTAGGCTGGAGTCCAGATTATTCTTACGTTTCTCCAAGGTGGGCGTTGAAGGATGATGCCGAGAGCAATCTTGGAAATTCTTCATGCCGCGTGATTTCTGTATGTCGCTTGGCAGTCCGTGATGATCGTGGAGGCTCGGGTTTGGGCGATTGCGAGGGCGATTGCCGCCTCCTCTGCTTGCAGCGTCGTTGCCTCCCGTAATGTTAGGCTACTGAGGAGGGTGTGGGGTGTGGCGGTAACCGTAGCTTTTACTTTATACCGGGCATAGTCCGCGGTGTCAGTGTATACCACTTCCTCGTCCGTACTGACGTTGAAGAGCTTCTGCCCTGTCCGCTTTTCGTGCTTGATGGTGTTCGGGGTGCATGTTCTTCAGCAAGGGGTGAAGTTTCAGTCTTGTCCTGATTTCTAGAGAGACTATGGCCGCGTCTTCCGTCTCCGTGAGAGCGTAAAGCTTTAAAGAGGCCAGGGCCAGAACTGACCGACCGGTGCTCGTGAGGCCGAGCCGGACTTGCTGTGCCATGAGATAGGCTTCGACGATTTCTTCTATGTTGCTGTGCATCCCTAGTGCTGTAAAACGTTTGGTGGATGCTGTCGGTAGGAGAGCCAAGGCTTGTTTGTAAGATTTCCTAATAAGGTTGTTGAGCTTTTGTTTGTCTGCTGCTTGGAGGATCGTTAGGGGGTTACGTAAGCGAGGCATGAAATGATAAATGCGTGAACGAGCTTTATCGTATCTTGTTCTTTCATTCCACACTTTTGATTTGATACTCTGTAGATCATTCACGTTATCAGAGCAGTGGATGAGTCCAGTTTTTGATATAGGCGGGTGTTCATGCAGTATTCTTAAGTCATGGGGAGAATTTTAATGTGATCGATGGGTTCTATGCGTATACAGTCCATCGTTATGTAGAACGAGGTACCTGGGTCATGACGACATTTTTGCGCCAGCAGGAGTTCGGATTTTTGTGGAGCGCAGGCGAGTCCGCATTCTTCCGCGTACGTGTGCACAGTATCTGCAGCGTGTTGCAAACTCTCCAGCATTTCCCCTTTCGACCCTTTGGCTATCCATAGTGTGATGTCATCTGCATACAGACTATGTTTTATGTCTGGAATGCTTCCACATTTTTGGGGCAGGTTTATCATTGCGATGTTGAATAGTATCGGAGATAATACTGCGCCTTGCGGCTTGCCTCTGCTTCCATATTTGGGGGGGTCGGACGGCAGGTCGCCTACTTTGAGGATCACCTCGCTGGCTGTTAAGAAATCTTTAGTGTGGCCATATGTCTATTCTCCGCAATTTAAGGAGGCGAGATTTCTGAGTATGGTTCTGTGGGCTACATTATCAAATGCCCCATTTAGATCAAGCGCGAGAATTGCCTTGGGTGTATTTTTGCTTGCGGTCTCAAAATTTTGTTTTTTTAATTGTAGTATTATGCCCTGCGTCGATAGCTTTTGCCGGAATCCAAACACTGTGTTTCGTATGCGATCTGTGTTCTCGAGGTACTCTGCAGAACGATGTGCTCCATGAGTTTCCTGATGCAAGATGTTAAAGAATTTGGGCGTAGGTTCTCTATACATGGTGTTTTTCCCTGTTTTGGCAAGAGCCGCACTTCTGTTTATTTCCATTTGTTGGGAAGCTTACTGTCGGCCCAACGATCGTCCAGATAGTTAGTGTAGAGCACTATGGAAGTGGCGTCGAGGTTGATCATGTTTTATTGGTGATCTTGTCTTTTCCGGGAGTGGTATTCCTGCGGAGTTTGGGAAGTTCTGCGCGCACCTCTGCTGGGTGATGGGCTTGTCCAGTTTGAAGTTCTAGGCTCCTGTGTAATCAGTGAGCTGATGCAGTTGTTCTTCAGGGAGGTATCTGTCCCTAAGCGCGCAGTGATAAGTGACTGCTCGCTTCCTTGAAATTAATGCATTATGGTTTCCATTGCCTTGCAAGTTTCAGTTTTATTTGGCCCGGATCTGTGAGGTAGCGAAGGAGGTTCCACGTTTTGTAGGTGCTAAGTCTGCCACTGAGGCCATCGCACATTGGGCACAGTTTTGCTGGCATAACTTTGCTGCATATGTTGCTGCCTCAGTGTAGATTTGTTCAGTACGTTGTCGGAGGTTTTCTGGTGGCGTTGGCGTTTCCACCTCCGCGGTAAGCTACTTCTCGCCTCCCATAAGTGTGCGAGATGGTTGTCGATTGCCGGCGTTTCGAAGCTTGTCTTAATATTCTTGGTGTAGGTGTTGACAAATGCGGCTAGCGTTAGTGCCCATTGTTTAATGTCCTTGATTTCTTCTAGCTGCGACTGTTTTCTGGCCTTTCTGAAGCTATGGTAGTCGGGTAATTTAGCTGCGCCTAGATTTCTCCTATA
This sequence comes from Haemaphysalis longicornis, assembly GCF_048455015.1. Lineage (NCBI taxonomy): Eukaryota > Metazoa > Arthropoda > Arachnida > Ixodida > Ixodidae > Haemaphysalis > Haemaphysalis longicornis. The sequence goes on along the minus strand of NW_027526407.1, from coordinate 70,543,161 downwards.
TTGAGGTCGTGGAAGCCCAGTTTTTATAATCATATGATCAGTTTCGAGATTATCCTATCTGTTATGCCATGTGGCTCTCGGAGCGATGGCTGCCAGCGTAAGATCGGGGCATGTGTCCCTCACTGTGCTTTTGCCGATTCTTGTCGGTAGGCGGTGTTCGTTGAGCAAAATAAGTTTCTCTTCAGCCATGATGGTCAAGAGTTCGCGGCCCCTCTTTGTTTGGGATGTGTATCCTCAGGCGATGTGTGCCGCATTGAAATCCCCGGTGACTATGAAAGGGTTGTCTTCTGCGATACACTTAGCCTGACCAATAATGTCCGCCAATCCAATGGCGTAGTTTTTAGGGCGACAATTTACGTCGAGGACAAAAGTACTCGTTTTCTTCTTCGCCTTCTGAGGAATCAATTCGACGAGAATGTTATGATGGCTCTGAGTGGTTATTTGATGCTGTATGGTCGTGAGGTCCTTTTTAATGAGCGTATATACGTCTCTCCCATTCTGTGTTTTAACAGTTAAGTAGCCCAGCAGTTTAGCGTTAAAGTCGTTTCCAGAAGGGCTATGACATCTGGAGGATCAGAGAGGAGGGGAACGTACTGTTGGAGATTGCCTCTGATAGTTTTAAAGCTGCGGCAATTGCACTGCCAAATAGGTTAGGTTGCTGCTTGGATTTAGAGGGAATCGTCATATCCAGTGCTTTTGCAGTCCGTAGGGGTCGCGTCGTCCGTTTCTGGTCTGCTGTTTGGCTTTTCTCTTCGAGCAAAGCGATTTTTGGGCGTTTGCTGCTGTCGTTCCAAGCGATCTACCCGGGTGATCAGATTTTGATTTTGTTCCCCCAGTTGGGTCCACTGACTGCTGACCTGTTTCCTTTGTGAAACCACTGCAGGGAGCGTATCTCGCACCGTTTCTTGTATATATCTCAGGCAATTCTGAAATTCTTGTTTCGTTACAGAGTTATTGTGTTCTCCGATATCCATGAGTTGGGGTGTCTCTACTTTACGTTTCTTTTCACTGGCTGGCTGTAGAGGCGTGAGGGGCTGTTGCTGTTCTGCCTGCTGCTTGATCGTTTCGAGTACAACCGTTTGTGCTGGTTGGGGAGCTGATTGCTGTGGAGCTTGCTTTGTTATTAAAGTTCTGAGGCTTTGAATTTCTGGTCTACGTGTTTGTAGCTCATGCTGTAACTTCTGGCATTCATTACACCGTCGTTTAGTATTAGCGGGGGAGCAGTGGCAGAGAGAATTGACAACCTGCTCACCTGGTGTTGCTGTGCCACCACGTCCTTCGGCGGCGGTGCAAGTTTGTAGTCCTGGATCTGGGCCTTCAGCGGCTCTTTCCACCTCGGGTCAATGTTTCTGAACGGCTGCTGCCTGGGAGCCTCCTGCTCGTGCTTTTAGATCGCCTGGTCGTGTCGAGGTGTTCCCATTCTCGGCGCTTTTGACGGGCAAGATACGGCTCTTTAAACCTCGAACGGCAGCCCTTGGTAGCAGTGAGATGATCTCCCTGGCAAAGTTCACACTTGTAGTTGCAAAAATGATTAGGTTGTAGATCACCCACCCCACACTTCTCGCACGCTTTTACGTCCGCTGTGGGGAAACGTCTGACCGATGTCCTTGCTGGCAGCACTTGTAATTGAAAGGTGTTGTCTTCTTACATAGGTAGCAACGTGTCTCTGCACCTCTGTAGTAAACGTAGAAGGGGACCTTCGGGCCGAGGATACTGAAGCTACGGAGCTTGACTGTCCTAGGGGCTGGCTTAGAGCGAATTTGTACCCTGGCATCGGAAGGTTGCCGAAAATTTCTTCTGAAGTGTGGTGGCTAGGGAGGCCGTGAATGACTCCCTTACTTGAGTCGTGCGGGAAGAGGCCGTAATCATTGACGTGGTAGTACCTGCCTTGTAGCTTCAACTTCTCTATGTCATCCAGTTTCCTTGCAGCCATCTTGTTCGGCGTGCTGTCGGTGGCAATATTCTGTGCCGGGTCGATCCTGATTTGGATATCCGCTTGTTTAAACGTGAGTTGTGCTTCTTGCAAAATACTGTACGCGATAGTACATGCTTGGTATTTACGCAAATCGAGGCCATCCGAAGGGCGAGTTCCCAGTTTGAAGTCATGCCTGGGGAGCGGTGGCGGTTTGGGTGCGTCACGTCGCTTGGAGTCGTTGGTCTCTTTGGCTGAAGTCTTCGAGAGGCCCATCTCGTTTCCTGTCATTGCGCTCGTCGTCTTCTGCTTCCTTTGAGATTTACTCACTATGTCTATCCAGTTTTTTTTTTGAGTCTTCTCTTCCTCATGCTCTCCCGCATGGGGCACCTTGAGCAATTTTGGTGACGGTATTGTCTACACCGCGGACCCCAAGCCCCCAAACATAAGCTGTGACCTACCGTGGTGATGTGTTTTAAGGTGAAGGGTAGAAACCTCAAACGGTGGCCATCAGAGTTCAGGTCAAGCTTCAGCAGTCTGTTTACCAGGCAAGGGGCTCTGGGACCTCTCAAGCTATCAGGGTAATGTTTGAGAAGAAAGTACCCCCGTCCCCGGCTTTTATACTATGCTATATGGTATTTTCAAACCAACCCCCAACACGTGACCGGTCCCTGAAAAGAGGCCGCACCGAAGTATCTTTTCCCCCGTTGCCATCGGTAACCTTTCCTCAACCGGATCATTTCTCTCGATTTCTTTTCATGGAATTCCTCAGTCCAGCCCACCCTCTTGCATAGCAGTCAGTCTTCTTGATCGCGAAATATCTTGAAGCCATTAGGAAAATCCTATAAGGCCAAAAAACAAAGGTCTGGTGAACTCCTCATCGAGGGAACTGGCAAGCAGCAGTCCACAAAGCTTCTAGGTCAGACTAGACTGGGTGATCTAAACATCTAGGGCACACCCCGTCGGAGCCTCAACAGCTTGCAGGGTGTGATATCCGAGACAGATCTTCTGAACGAAACGGATGAAGATCTCCTTGCAGGCTTGAAGGATCAGGGCGTTACTGCCGTTAGACGCATCACCATCCGCAGAGACGACAAGGAGATTCCCACCAAGCACATCATCTTGACTTTTGACCGCGCAGTTCTTCCACAACATATAAATGTAGGTTTTAACCGGTGCTACATCCGTCCCTACATCCCGAACCCACGGCGCTGTTTCAAGTGCCAGCGGTACGGGCACATGTACAAACTCTTGCCGTAGCCAAACAACTTGTGCAAAATACGCAACACAAGATCATCGGAGTGACAATTGTCCATCTAGCACCCTCACTTATGTGAACTGCGTGAGGCCGCAGTCGGCATACTCCCGCAAATGTGAAAAATGTCAAACCGAGAAAAAGATCATAAACATCAATATCATTGAGAACATCACCTTCGCAGAGGCGAGAAAGAGGTTCGCCTCCTTCCACCTGGGGAGGTACGCTGATTCAGCTCCCCGGGGAGCGGAGCAGCGTCTCGTTTCCACAGGGACCCAGTTCAGCGACTATGACCTGGTCCCTCACACACTCTCCCCGTTGGGTTTATTCAGGCACCCCAACCCGTCACCACGCCGCTTGCTCAGGCAGCAGCGGTTGTGGCGCCAACCATCTCTGTTGGGACCGATGCCGCTCCCGCTACTGCCTCCCCGTCCTCAAGTAAAAGAAGAAGAAGTAGAACGTTTTTTTTATTTTTCAGAAATTTTCATATATACAAGTGCTGTCATTAGCATCTGGATCCATCTGGATCCAGATTAGCATCTGGATCCAGGCTAGTTTTGGATCCATACAAAAAAATTTCACATTCTTTTTTTTTTCATCCAAGTCAAGAACAAGGAACATATCAGGGGTTCAATACATGTAACAAGGAAGGTGTGTTGATACATTACAAAAATAAACACCAAACTTTGAACAAGAATAACGGTACACACACTTGGGAACTATACAAGGTATCAGGGAAAATGCGTATTATGTGCTGCAGAGCAAACTTTCAACTAGATGAACTATATGTGTCAGACATCATGTAGGTTTTTATTGACTGATCGTTTTGTGTCATACATTTTATTGTTGGTGGGAGGCTATTTCATATTTTTGTGCCAATGAAAGAAGGACTTCGACACCCGTATACATTTTGTATCTTCGGTAGGTTCAGGTTATCATTTTTAGCATGCCTAGTATTTCTACTAGGAAAGCTTAAAATGGATGAGTGGTATGGAGTGTTAGTACTTATGACCCTCTTGATCAGTATTGCTGTTTTGTAATTTCGTGCTTTATTGAAGTGCATGATGTTCAGCGCCTTAAAACTTGGCGAAAATTTTGCAGTTCTCGTTGCTGATGCTATTATGCGCACGGCCCTCTTTTGTAAGATGTTGATAGGTGTGCAGTACGATGTGTAAGTGTATCCCCATGACTCTACACAGTCGGTTAAATGTGAGTGAAAAATACTTAAGTAAATTTGGCGCAGTGTTCTCTCCGTGAAGTGTCTCCGTGCTTGGATAAGGGTAAAGCATCCAAAAGATACCTTTTGGCAAACGGTTTTTATGTGCTGTGCCCATTGATGTGTCCAGTGTTACGCCTAAGTAATTATATGCATCTACTTGGCAAAGTGCTTTTCCATCTAGTTTAAGGTTACATAGGTAAGATAACTGTTTTTGACGCTAAGAAAAAATAATAAATTTTGTCTTTTTTATATTTAGTACTAATTTGTTTGTGTTGAACCACGTTAATGTTCTCGCGAGATCTTCATTTGCCAGAGTTTAAGCTTCGGCCACAGAGTTACAGCTGATTAATAGTGCTGTGTCATCAGCATACAGGATTGCTTTCACGTAAGTAAGGGAAGTAACATAGTCGTTAACAGTACGTTGGAGGGTGCCGAGGGGATGGATACCGGGGGCCCCGCATCGGCAGCTCCCACCGCCACCGCACCGCCCGTACCACCTCTGGCGTCCCCGATGCCTTCGGCGGTGGCGGCTCAAACTAAGGCTCCCTGAATGTGGTCCACGTCCAGGGGACCCGGCCTGTCGGGCACCCCTCTGACATCTGACGAGATGGACGTGGGGCCGTTTCTGTCTGCAAGGCACTGCAAGGAGGGGCCTCCGACGTCCAAGCGTACAGAAAGGCCCAAAAAGGCGCTTCCGAGAGTACAAGCCCCGAAAGACGACACATGAACACACACACACAAGCACACACACACACACACACACACACACACACACACACACACACACACACACACACACACACACGCTCAAGTCATTCCTAAATGTAAATAATGGGGAAAAGAAAACATCCTCCAATAAAACTGCAGAGGCCTCCTTAAAAATCTTGACGATGTGTGTCAGATGCTGCATGCCAGTCAGCCAAGTATCATGTGTCTCCAAGAAACTCATCTCAATTCGAAACAGACGAATTTCTTAAATAGGTACATGGTATTCAGAAGAGACAGGGTTGGCTGCACTCACTCTTTGAGCAGTGTGGCCATTGTCAACCAGAAATCATTAGCAAGGCACCCTCTCCATTTAAACACTGTCCTTGACGCTGTACCGATCCGTACGATAACATCTAATAAGTTTTTAAAGGTATGCTTCATTTATATCTCTCCTGATTTTGCACTTCTGAGCTCCGATTTGCAGGCACTAATTGACCAGTTACCCGAGCCATACATCCTCGCAGTGACCTTAATGCGCACAACTCTCTTTGGGGCTCGTCCCGAACGGATGCTTGAGGTCGCCTGATAGAGAAGTTTCTAACATCCTCTGGAGCATGCCTTTTCAACAAAAAACAGCTTACATACCACAACTTAGAACACAATACATACTCGCATCTTGACTTGGCCATTGGTTCTGCAGTTCTCTTTCCATGTCATGAGTGGGGTGTGGACACCGACCCATCTGGTAGTGACCATTTCCCCACTTCCCTAACGTATATAGGTACAGGCCCAATCAGTATACCTTCCCATAAGAGGTTTAATGGAATAAACGCAAACTGGATCACATTCACAGAAACATCTAAACTACACCACACATCCATAAAACACCCACACGTGGAGGAAGCCGCCAAACTCATCACGGCGCACATCCTCGACACTTGCCAAAATTCCATTCCCCAGGCCACCAGTGCGTCCCAAAACCCAAGGAGCCCTGGTGGAATGAGGACTGCAGGCGGAAGCGAGAGGCCCAGAACAAAGCGCGGGATGTCCTTCGCCGGTACCCCACATCGGATAATGTCATGTCTTTTAAACGGCAAAGGCTTTCGGGAAGCGTGTGCGTCGTGAGGCGAAAAGGGAGAGATGGCGCGCCTTCCTCACTTCCATCAACTCATACACAGGGACACACAAGGTATGGACAAGAATACGTAAACCTAAAGGACAACATACACATAGCCTGCCCCTGGGCAGTACAACAGCGGACACACTCGAAGACCAGGCTAACATGCTTGCACAACACTTCCAACACGTTTCCAGCTCTGCACACTACACAAACACTTTCCTTAAACACAAAACCGCTTGTGAAAAGAAGTCCCTACATGACAATGACAGGTAAAAATCTGGCTCCAATTCTGAATTTACACTCTATGAGTTGAGGACTGCTGGGATCACATATAAACCTTCAGCTCCAGGCGCAGATAATATTACATACACCATAATACAGCACCTATACCCAGACACTCTTGGAGCACTCCTACACCTCTAGAATAAAATATGGCTTTCGGGGCACATTGCACACTCTTGGAGGGAAGCCATAGTAGTGGCGTTCCTGAAGGAAGGGACGGACCCTTCCTCTCCGTGCAGTAATCGTCCCATTGCCCTGACAAGCTGCCTGTGTAAGGTCTTCGATAAAATGAAAACAGGAGACTCGTGTGCTTTCTTGAGTACAGCAGTCTTCCCGAGGGCTGCCAGGCTGGCTTCAGGGTGGGGTGATCTACAAATGACCAACTAGTAGCGCTAGAATCCTACATTAATGATGCCTACCGACATAAGCAGTACTGTGTGACAGTATTCTTTGATCTTGAAAAGGCGTATGATACTGCATGGCGGTACGGTATCCTGAGCGATTTTTGGATTTGAAGTCTTGGCATGTCGGGTAACATGATGAACAGTCTTGCTAGTTATTTGTCCGAAAGAACATTTCGTGTGATAGTTGGCAGCGCACTCGCAAGTGTTCATGTGCAAGAAAACGGCGTTCCTCAAGGTGGGGTTCCAAGCTGCACTCTGTTTATTGTAAAAATGAATTCACTCAGAAAGGCATTGCCACCATCAATTTCCTGGTCATTCTTTGTAGACGACATGCAATTATCCTTTAAGTGTTCTAACCTGTCTATCTGCAAACGCCAAGTCCAGCTTGGTGTTGACAAGCTAGCTAGCTGTCTGAGCAGATAGCAATGGTTTTAAATTTATTCCAGGATTGTGTACTTCTGGTTTGTTTTTGAAAATACATGGCATTCGGTCGGATCCAGACATCAAACTCAATTGTGTCTCAATTCCTGTCAGAAATGAACACAAGTTTTTAGGTGTAGTCCTTGACGAAAAGCTTACATTCATTACACATACAAAATAACTTAAACATAAATGCGTAAACGCTATGACTATATTCAAGGTTCTCTCCCAAACTTTATATGGTGCTGAAAAACAACTTCTTTTACGTGTTTTCACAAGCCTATTGGACTATGGAAGTGTTGTATATGAGTCAGCAAGTAAAATTTCCCTCAAAATGCTTGACCCAGTGCTTCATGTGGGGCTTCGCCTGTCAAGTGGTGCCTTCCGCACTAGCCTGGTCGAAATCCTCTATGTGGAGTGTAATAAATAGAACCTACAACCTCAGCGAGCGTGCACAGGTCTCCTTTATGCTTTTAAAATTTCATCCATGCCTCACCATCCTTTTAAATCAGTTTTTTATAATACCCCCATGACTGAACTCCTGCTAAATCAACCATCGTTCTCTGCGCTCTTCTCTTACAGGGTTGAAGAGGAAGCGTCAGAGCTTGCTGTCTCCTTTTGCGATACCATTCAAACTTCTCTAACAGGTTTTATAGCACCATGGCACCTCCGCCCGGTATCATGCGACACATCTTTCACACATATAGATAAAAACCGAGCTCCCCGATGTGCAATTCTGCAGCACTTCTTGTATTTGCAGCCGAAATATCAGTGTTCTGAATTTTATACGGACGCCTCTAAAACTGCCACGTCTGTGTCCTGCGCTGCGCATGGACATTATCATGAAAACTGAAATCATGTGTTTCAGACCGACTTTGCATTTGTCGGTCGGGTGCGTCTCAGGGTACATGCGATGCATCTGTGATGGGCTGGGTAGTGAGCCCGTCTGACGCTGTCTAAATAAAACGGCTTTCTCTCGACTCAACGACGGGCACGGTTGGTGGAGAGCTCTGCGAGCCAAGCAGAAAGCCTTCGTTATTTCGCTGTACTCGGTCATACGAACTTTCATGCTGAGCCACGTCGGGCGGTCTGCCGAGGTGCGGTCCGTGAGTACTCGCGCCTCGGCATGTGCCGTCTCGTTGCGGTCCGATCCGTTGCCTGCGTGCGCAAGGAACCCCTTGATTCTCACTTTTCTGCCGTTTTCAGCAACCGCCTGCAGTATGCGTGCCGTTTCCTTTGATACCATGCCCTTACCTTGGGGTAATTTCTTACTGCCTGTCTGGAGTCACACTGCACCATGTGACAGTTGTGGTCCGAGATAGCCGGGGCGACGGCCACCTCCTCCGTTCGTTCAGACTTGGTGTATCTCACGGTGCCAGCCGTCCGCAAGAGGGCCGGCACTGGTGTCAACAACGGCTGCCATGAAGCCGTTCTTTAGATTGGTGTACTCGGCCGCGTCCACGCAGCGTGCCTGCCTGTCGTTGGCGTGCAGGTCGATCAGAGCCTTCGCTCTCGCTATCCTTCTTCCCTTATTGTCCTCGGTGTTCATGTTCTTTGGTATTGTGTTCACCCGGATGTTGCTCCGGATCCTGTCGGGAACGGGGAGTTTCGTTTCCGTCCTGTCTGGGTATCCTATTCCTAGGTTCTCCAGTATCTGTCTCCCGGTCCTGGTTGTAGACAGCCGCTCGGGCTTGGAAGCGCGTGGTGCCTCCGCTATTTCCTCGATCGTGTAGTGTAGTCCCACTTGCAAGAGACGAGTTGTGCTCGTGTATTCGTACAGCCCCAGTGCTGTCTTGTGCGCTCTTTGGATTAAAATGTTCATCTTGTCGCACTCTTACTGCAACCAATTCTGGCAGACGGCTACGTACGCGACGTGGCTTATAACAAACGAGTGGGCGAGCCTGATTAGGCTCTCCTCTCTCATGCCGCCTCTTTTGAATGTTTCTCGTTTTGGTAGTCGCGTTGCGTTCGCTGCTTTTGCCATGAGCCGGGCGATGGTGTCGCCGTTTCATGCGTTTCTGTTACCATGCCTAGTATTCTGATCTTGCTGACCTTTGGGATTACGTTGCCTGATCTAGTTGTGATATTTGATCTCCTTACATTCTCGTGGATTGATCTTTGGTTTGCGTTTCCTGGCGGGAGGATGTATCAGGAGTTCCCATTGTTCGGCGAGCACGTCAGTTCGGTGCCTTCAAGTTGATCCTCAATTTCATCGACCGCCGGTTGTAGTGTGGACTGGATGTGGGCGTTGCTGCCACCTACCGCCCACACCGTTATGTCGTCCGCGAAGATGGTATGTTGGCGTCGTCGATGCTCGCGAGCTCCTCGGCCCTCGGGTTGTTATTCTTCACGAACGTAAGATCGGGGGGTTGTCATAGGGCACAGAGTTCCCAATTGTTGTCGGGTGCGCCGGGTCCGTTATGAGGGTAAAGTGGAGTTCTGTTGAGTATTGAGCTAGGTTGCCGCCTTTCGCTGTGCTTTTGACGTAGCACCAGGCGCGGTCCATTGCGTTTAAGTCACCGCACGAGATAAGCCCGTACTACATGGAGCGATTTCGTCTGCGAATTCGCTGATGCGGCGCCGCTCGTGCGGCAAAGCCACCTTTTTTCGTTGCTGCGGCAAAGTGCCAAACATTTGAAGCGGTCGAGCAAACGCCGCTCGTGCGGCGTGTGCGGCGTAGAGGGGCCGGACCTGCGGCCAATAGGAGCACAGCTCGGCACCACTTGCACGCTTGGAAACCAGATGGCGTTGCTTGTATGAGCGCGACAAAAGTGCGGGTACACCAAAACGTTTGTCTTTTCTGCTGTGTGTGCGTATGTTGAGAAAGAATTGGCGATGCTTATATAAAACCGCAAATAAACTTGTATTTACCGCAAACCAGGAAGAAACAACTTGCCAAGAAAGTAAAATAAAACCACCCTTGTTAACACCACAACAACCTTTGCTGGTGGCAAACTTAATTCAGTCTGCAAACAAGGCGCATCTGAAATGCGAAAATCGCGGCGTTCGCAGGCCCCATGTAGACGACCATTCCAGGCATCGCGAACTTCGCAAGTGCGAATGTTCGTTCCAGCGGATTCGCAGGCGAAATTCGCTCCATGTAGAACGGGCTATAAGCGTGTCATGGCCCACCGCGGTTCTGGCTTTGTGGAGGAGGGCTTTAAAACTCTGATTTGTCTGCGATGGATGACTATAGACGTTTACGGGGAATTCGATGCTCTGTTTCCTTTTCTTTGTTTGTATAAGTTCTGTAACTGCTGCTCAATCTTGATGTTGTTCAACCTGTGTTCGATGAAGTTGAGTCTCTTCCTGACCAGGGTACAGATGCCTCCGCCGCTCGGAGGGACAGAATGCACTCTGTAGCCAGGAAGGGACGGTGTATCTGTCCGGATCTCTTGCAGTAGAAGCACATCCTGGTTGCGCACAGCGTGCTCAATGTGCTGTTGAACGACTGCCTTTTTCTTGGTAAGGCCACGGCAGTTCCACTGCCACCTCTTACATTTGTTGCGTTGGAGTACCGGATTGTTCTATCGTGAAAGAGGGGGCATGTGTTCCTTGTTTTAGTTGCGCGATTATCGATGCGAACGTCGAGTGACTTGCAATTAGTTGTAGGGTTCTCTCCAGGCAGGTGAGTCTGCGTATGTTCTTCTTTTGGAAGTTTTCGATGGCGCGTGTCATTGATGTCTTCGAGCTTGGCTAATTTTATTTCGAGGTTGTGGCCACTGTCGATGCTCTTGCTACCCTTGTGTTTACGTGGCTCCACGGCTTGTTTCTTCGATGCCGTCTCCTTGTCCGTCGACTCTTGCTTAACCATGACTTCTTTTGTCTTGTTACTGTTGCTGTTTAGATTACAGCGTTGTTGCCCGATGCTGCGGAGTTCGCTTCCGATGTCCGCGATCACCTTGGTGAGGTTGTGGATAGTGGCGCGCAGAGCCGCATTTTCTTCCCTCAAGGCTTCAGTGATTTTGTGCTCCTTGTTCGAGGTTTTGTCATCCTTCTTAGCATTGGCGTTGTTGTCACGTGGGATGTTCTGCTTCATTCCTCGCGCTGCATCATCCCAGCTTACACGGTCGCGTGAAAGGGATCTTTTTCTTGTTCCATTCCGCGTGTTTCTGCTTTGATTCAGTTGCCGACTGCTATCCCTGGACTGTGGGCCATTTCATGAGGGCATCCTTGATTTGCGCGCAGCTCGCGTGTCGAGCGGTTGGAAGTCGCTCTCCGACGGCAGCTGGCGTTGGGCTTTCCGAAGCAACCACTGGTGCTTGCGCACAACGTACTAAATTTTATATTCAGCTTTACACGTTCTATCTGCAGTCAGGTGCGCGCTGCCGCATAGCTTGCATTTGGCTGTATACTGACGGTCATCTTTGGGGTTTCCGAGTCCGCAGCCCCAGCATATTTTGCTCTCAGGTGTTGGAAAAAGTATGTCATTAGGGCTTACGTGACCGCTCTGAACCTTGTCGTAGCTGTCTTGAAAGTTCTATGCGACAAGGACACAAACAGGGTGATAGTAAGGCAACTCCGAAGACACAGCCATAACACACAACAAAACAGCACAACTGTGCGCAATAAAATCAAATGGGGGCACATATCTCAAGACAAACAAATATTAGTCACTGATAGCCCCATCAGCTATCTTGGTTGGTGACAGACATTCACGTTTTTTTTCTAACAGAAGACTGCTACCATTCATAAACAAGCGCAAAATGCGGCTTTCCGTCCTCCATATCTTGCGTGCGTACATTTGATGTGAAAATATAAGAGGTAACCCTTCACTGAAATATGTTGCAATGCCAAATATTCTGTTGCAGAAAATAAAATTCTCTTTTTAAACTACCCAACATCTAGTTTAATGTCGAAGAGTCTTGTAAATAGGGTCGGTATTCATACCGTTTTCTGACGGTCACAAATGTTGCCTCGGAAAAAATGTAGTCAAGTTTCGCGGCGTGGCCACGCCATTGCGGTTATATTTATATTCATGGTCGAATCATCATCATATATCTATGATAATGATGCGACCATACATCATATATCCTATATTTATCATCATGGTCGAATTGGTGCTTTAGAAGACCGCGCTACGTCAATAGTTTTAGTTTTAGGCACGTTTACTCTTATAACAAAGACGTGTTGTGCAATCATCTATACAATAGTTGAGGCATTTCATTTACGAAATAAATGTTAGTTCCAACAGTACAATTCACCCGCAATCACAAACACGACATCCTACAGCCGCTAGTTTCTTTGTGTCATAACAAACTGTTATTGCTACAAATTATTCATTATTTTCGGGCATAGGGTGTGTCCGATGGTGGGCCTGAAGAAACCGAAGGGGGAAGCTTACAAAAGTCCTGATATACATTAAAGTGCGGTTCTGTGCGGCAATAGTGTTTAAAATATTCCCAGCATTGAGTACTCGGTGGTGAAGGCCTTCCGGGGTATCTGACACGTATTTCACATGATTCCTCTTCTTGACTGTACATGTCTGCGGAAAAGAGCAAAATTATTTTGAAAAACAAATTTGCCACGCCACACTGGATAATGAAAGTTCTACGAGAATAAAAGTTCACAATCGCGCATGGTGCCGACAAAATTATAGTGTGTTCCCATCGGCTCGCGTGGCTTATAATATTAATGGGAAGTCTACTGCCTACTCTGATGGACGTGTCTACAAAGGGCGCCGAGAGTGGCACCGCAGCCACGGTCGGAAAAAGGACAAACTACCTGCCGGCTGGCCTTTTGGTTGATTTCTGAATGAATTCTCATTACTTCCCTGTGTTACTAGAGTAATTACGTTTGTGTATTGGCTTACTAATGTAAAGCTGTCAGCTTTTTTGGACTCAAGTTTTTGTGGGAGGGGGTTATGTGCGATTATATGAACTATTTATTGTGCTACTGTGCACCTCCGGAACTACGCGACGGTATGTGGTGTTCCCAGAGTGTGTGGGACGGGGCTGTAAACCGGATACGGCAGTAAGACTGTCAACCAGTGATTTTCTTTCACCTCCCTGTGCAGTTTTTTTAGTAAAAAAACTTTCCTACGGGGGAAGGGGGGGCGGCATTGTGAGGTGAGGCGCTCGTGTTGACGATGACGACCACAACGTGGCGGGAACATAGCCACGCCATAGTCGTGGCGCGAATTTGCGCATCGGGGATTGCCCTTAGTGCGGTTTCACCGAGAAAGAAAAAGCGGCAAGAGAAACGACGGACTGACGTGGGGTAATAAGAAGTGGCCACAATCAAGGAGCTGGAGAAACCCAGCTGGAATGGAGGAGAACGCCGGGAGGAGTGGACGGAGTGGGCTCGATTGGCGCAACGCCCAGGTGGAAGGCTCAAAGCTCGTCGGGTTTTTGGGGACCCAGGCTTGAGAAGTGTCTACCTGGCGCCTTGGGTTCCTGGGGCCGAGGCGCGACTCCTCACCGTACCCCTGACTCGTGGAGGAGCGCAACCTTGACGTGCTGCGCTCTTGGGCGACCCGCTGCCAGCTTCCCGTCGTCCACCGGCAGTGGCCGGTTGCCTCCTGCCCGTTCCTACAGGTCACACGATCGTGAGTGAGTGCCGAGGAGACCGTTATATACAAGGACAACGGTGCGTCTTCTTCGTCGACCTTCCGGTACGCGCGATGACGTCGTCATAGCCCCGAAACGCCTCGGTTCGCATCGTTGCTATAGCATCCATGACGCCCTGGGGCCAACGCCTCACCTCTCTGAACATTTGGTGGGGACGTTTCTTTGATGTGTTCTTTAACACTAGTATTTCTCTGTGTTATATATAGATATATTTGACTGACATTTGGCGTCTGGTTTGCTGACGGGCGGAATTCTTTGTACTTTGATGCGTATTGGTTTTTTTTTTCAGAATATATGTTCATTTGTACCATCTGCAAGCGCCTTCGTCAAGTTATTCGCACTTTGGCAGGTCCCAGTCGCCACTGTACACCTGAGAAGAACCCGCGGGGGTTTTCTGCATCATAAGCACCTGACTCAAGAAACCTCCAGACGCCCTTTTATTTTAACACACTGAAACTGCTTTGGATGTGGCCACAATTATCCCTTATGTAAGGAAAAAAATAGTCTGGTGTTAGTTTCATACATTTCAGGAATACTATACATTGCCACTAGAAGCAGGATGCAGAAGTATCTTTCGAAATTTATTTGCATCGATAATAAACTGGAATATTGCCTCAACGCTTAGCGATAAAACAACCTTCTCTGTTCAATTTTGCTTGAATATACGGCGCTCCTCGAATGTTGTAAATGCACATTTTTGCATCGAAGGAAGTAGCAGACTTACAGTCATGGTACTGCAGGGGGTTTTTATCGTATGTTCGAAATTTGCTCAAGAACACGCCACAATTTCCTTCAAAGTGTTCGAATAGCAACACTTCCTGATGAGCCGTTGGTCCTGTAGAAAAAATATTTTGGCTAATTTCACCATTGAACAATAAAGAGTACGAATTTCGACATGCAAGAGGTTTTTATTTCAGTTGATCCTGAATGGGGTTTACTAAGCAATACCTACTTATTCACGAAACTCTAGTCGCTGTGAAATCAAGCGAAGAGGCACTATTGGTGACTTCTTTTGACGAATATGCGTCGAATAAAGCGCGAATTATCTCGTAAGATGAAGCTCAACAACTTGATGTTCTTACAAAAATACGTTCTTAGTTTGAGTGTTACGGAAGGTTATTTGTGGCTTAGTTTGAGCGTTACGGAAGGTTGGCCAATGAGATTGAGCGCCAGAAAACTAGATGTACCCGTAACACGTTTTTCATAAACAAACTGCCTGGAAAAAAGATATTTGAATTATCACACGAAATCTCCAAGCTCTCTTGAACAATTGTTTTAAAATATTCACAGCACAAATGCCACGCGTTGTATTACTTCCTTCATGTAG
This sequence comes from Haemaphysalis longicornis, assembly GCF_048455015.1. Classification (NCBI taxonomy): domain Eukaryota; kingdom Metazoa; phylum Arthropoda; class Arachnida; order Ixodida; family Ixodidae; genus Haemaphysalis; species Haemaphysalis longicornis. The sequence continues at coordinate 70,527,945 of NW_027526407.1, read as the reverse complement.
AATTGTAGCTAAAAAGGATGTTTATACCACCCACGACACCTTTATACTCCTCTATTACATTAAATTTGCCCTCTAAATAAATATCATGTTTAATGCTCTGTAAAGAACGCTGAAATCGCGGATAATGTGCGGAATCGCTATTTCCGGAAGCATTTTAGCTTTTTCCACCCAATGAAAAACGTAGATTACTTAGGTATTTGTTTCCGGTTTTAGTGGCACAATCTACATTTCTAATTGAACAAAGGTAAATTTAAGCCGAACATGTGGTAGCTCTATGTACCCAGCGGAGATTTGCCTACGTGGGGCACTGAAAGGTTATTGCAGGACGCTTTTTACTTACGAGGATAGCGCACGCGTCGTACAATGAAACCGTAGCAACATGAAATTGTAGAGAAACGGGAGTAAGACATTTATAGTAAGATTCAACACAGATAGTTGCTGGCGATGCCTTCTTGTTGCCGTGGTATCGCCGACCCGTGGCCGCCGGGTAGATGCTCGGAGTCTCGCCCAGAGGGCGCAACGGCGTCATAGCTCGGTTGACATGACTGACAGTAGTTGGCGCGAGCCGAGGCTCCCCGACGCAAATCACAGGTGCCTCTATTTGCGTGCAGAGCGGCGGGTGGCCCGCCCGACGTTGTGGCGGCCCCCGAGTGAGGGAAATACACGCAGGCTACCCGGCGCAAACTTGTGTGCCTGAAGACAGGACATGAAGGTGTGGCCGGCCCTATGCCATGGGCCCCGCAGGAAGGCCACGACTTCCGACGAGCATCCACTCTCGCCGGCCGCGCGCTACTCGCGCTACTGCCACAATGCGCGGCACCACAACATCCCATCCCTTTGCCGCTTCCACCATGGAACGACTTCATCGTCGTTAACCGAAAGCCACTCCCAGTCACCGGTCCTACGCTTCGCCACTCCAACAAACACAGACGCACATCTGAAATGAGCGAGCGGTTTCCACATAGCGCTGTTTATACCGACGCCACTTGGGACCCCACCACGAATACTGCCGGATTAGCGGCCATTCACTCGACATTTCAAGCCGCCTGTCAACAAGAATATCCAACAGCGCCATCGTCTACCTACCTCCAACTCTAAGCGATATTACTGGCTGTCCGACAACTTCAAATTTCTCACTGGCCTACCAACCAGCCTCATGCAACTATCTTCACAGCCAGCCAGGAGGCATTCCGCGCATTGCGCCGGGTGCCTTATCAGAATTCTATCTGTGCGTCCATCAAGATGCTTTCCCGAAGGCTACATTGTACAACAGGACTACAAATTCGGGTAGACTGGGTGCCAGGGCACTGCGTTAACTCCACCAAGGAGGCCGCGCGCGCCCTGGCGAGTGATGTTCTTTCCACCCGCTCCCACCCAGTTTTGCCTCATCACGACCCCAACTTGGACCCCTTCGAAGCCCGTGCCACCTACCAGCGATGTGCTAGAGCCCGACTCCGCAGCCACATCCCTGCCAATGACTACCCGTTACCTACAGGACTCCCACGTGGCCTTCAGGTGGCCTTCAGTTCAACCAATGATTAGATACAACAAAAGGAAAAGCATAAATACAAGCTACAACAATACGGCGTTTTGCAATCGCTAGACAACAAGATAAATTGTGAACATATCACGCAAGAGCACTAAGAATTTGTTTGAATCTTTTTACACATACTATGGGTAACGTAAAAATAAAAAAGAATATAAGAATTAGCAGTATATCCTGAACAAGCCTGCAACAAAAACAAGAACAATTAATGCAAGTTCAACTATAGGGCGTAATACAATGGTTAAAAATACCGGGAAAGCAGTATTTTTAAGAAATGTAGTTATTGACGGTAGTGCGCAAGAGCTGGAAGGGTTTTTTGGGAGGTTTTCTGTCGTAAGATGTGCTACCAAGTATTTCCACTCAACAATGGAGCGCGGGATGAATGATTGGGCGAAACAAGTGAATGACAGAGTGGGCGTTTAACTTTGTTGCGTGATCCCGTCGTCCAAAGAGAACAGAGGGGCATTCAAAAAAGCGTTCATATGCTATGATTGGTGGTTGTAAAGCTTGTGCAAAGGGAATCAACCCGAATATTTACGATAAAGGGACAAATCCAATAGCTCATCACGGTTTTCCAATTTATTGCCGGTGGAAAAAGATGAATAATCCGAGTAAATAAAACGAGCAGCACGGTTTTGCGACGATTTCATATTTGATAAGAAGTAGGCTTGATGAGGATGCCACATGGCGCTGGATTACTCCGGTTAAGAGTGAATTAAAGTGATCAAAGCAATCTTTTTAACTGTGATGGAGCTTGTTTTAAAATACGCTTCAGCAAACCGAGAGACCTGTTAGCGCTTGCATGAGTAAGTTCGACGGGATGCATGCATTTTAGACCCCGCTGAAAGTGAAGGCCACGGTACTTGTAAGAAGATATTGCCGCAAACAGTGCATTCGGTTTGTGCATATATGTTTTGCTTTTACAGAGCGGCGCAGCCGGTCTGTCATAGCAAAACATAAATAAACATGCACTTTATGCACGGTTTGCACTTCAGATATGCACTCAAGAGGCTCATTAATAAAAGCCTAATAAGAATGGATATGGTTAGCAGAGTTAGTGGAAGACATAAGCTTAGTCTGAGAAACACTTGCGTTTCTAGAGCCAAGAGCCAAGCTTCTTTTGTACCCGGCAAGAAGGAACGTTCAATGCGAATTCTCGGAAAACTTGCAACGTTCGGCGGCTTATCGGGTTAACCCTGGGTAGGTTGTTAATATCATTCTCTTTTCACCACCGCGAATGATTGTAAAGCCTTTTAGACCTGCTTTTCGTGTCTGCGGCGATTTCTGTGCTGTTTTTAAAATTTCCACCTGAGATGCGACTGAAACACTCTGCGATGAAGGGTCTACTGCAGACCGAGTCCAAAGTTCCTTCAAACTTTCAGGTTTGATATCCAGAGCTAGTGTTTGGTTTCGGGCTGCGGAAAGTCATGATGGCGAACGGCTGATGTGTATGCGGTAGGTTTCTATAGCCCCACCGCGAATCATTTCCCCATAAAATAAATAAAGCTTGTTTGACCGGCATGTACTTTTGTCGCTTGTTCCACCCTATAGAAATTTGACCGTGACGCCCTCTAGCTTAAGTAGCGCCCCGTATAGGACGATCTCCTGGGCATATCACAGATGGTTGCTTTACGCCAATGCTGGCTCTGGACGTGTATTCGGCTCCGGCAAACCAACTTCTAACTTTTCCGACCTCCTACTTGGACAAGTTGTATCCATACAATCGCCGATCGGGTCAAGCGTACGGTGCAAAGCATCGTATCGACACGGGCGACGCTATCTCGATTCACCAGCGGCCGCACAGGGCGTCCCATGCCATGCGCGAGGTTATCCAAGAGGGGGTCGACAAGGTGGTACAGAAGGACTTCATCCTACCATCCTCTATCCTTTGCAACTCAGCTGTCGTACTTGTGAAAAAGATGGAGGGATCATGGCGCTTCTCGTTGGATTATCGCCACTTGACTGAGGTAACAAAGAAGGGCGTGTTCCCCTTTCCCGTATTGATGAGGTAATGGACTGTCTTTACAGAGCCCAGTACGTTTGATCCGCGACTTCATATCGTGCTATTTGCAAACCTGACTCTATCACACCCAATGGTTTGTACCAGTTTTAGGTGAAGCCATTTGGAATGTGTAATGCTCCCGGGAACTTCGACTGAGTGATTCATGTTCTAATGCAGGGGCGATAATGGACGATCTGCCTTTGTTATCTCGATGACGTCATCCTTTACCCCGTCATTCAGTGTCCATATTGTCTATCTCAACAGTTTATCAGTTTTTATCCGTGCAGGTGTGCAGCTGATCTGCTCCAAGTGCCGTTCCTGCCCTCGTGAAATCCCTTTTCGGGGTCACCTCCTCGACGCTAGAGGAGTACAGCCTCATGCTGAAAAAATATTTGCTGTGAATGATTGCATAGTGCCGCGCACGACCAAACACGTAGGCAGTTTTGTCGGTCTCTGCCCGAATGTTAGTCGTTTCTGTCAGGACTTCGACAACGTTGACCCGCCGCTTTCCCTCCTCTTTGTTCTCTTTTCCTTGTACCGCGGCCCAGTCGCAGTTTTTACAAAATTACTATCGCTCAATCTCCCTAGTCCGCGGTAGCGCGAATGCGTACGCTCGAATCATTCTGTTGCATTTAGTACATAACTATACAACTGTGTTGTTCTCGGAAAATCCCAACCTTTTAAGCACAACTTGACAATATAAACATGCAACTTGTCACAGAACTTTGTCGCAATTAGAGGAGGCCATAAATGCAAAAAGTACACGCATGATTCCTTTAGAAACACAACGTTACGTTCATACAGCAACAAGAACGAGAAAATTTTCCATGTTGCACGATTCCTATATGTAGGAATCAGTCTGTAACATACCTTCAAAAGTAAATTTTTTGTAGGGACAATCTTAAGACAACACCGCTAAAACGACTCTTTAGAGACAGCTTTGCTGTCTGCAAGTACCAATACCCATTATCATTATGCTTATTAGTTGTCTCTTTATTGGTCGCAAAGTAAGGCGGTATGTTTCAGATCCTGTATAAAAGCAGCTGCTTGGCAATCCTATGTTGTAAGAAGTTAACATTTATTTCATATATGTGTTTTAGAAGCAATCTACGACTGCGGGGGAAACCAAGTCAGAAAATATTGCTGAGGTTACGGCATTTCCTCACAGGCAAGTGTAAAGCGAAACAAATTTTCTTTATGTGCCACAATGCCCACTACAAAATCAATTGTTCTCTCCACAATTGACATTCGTTTAAGCTTTCCGCGACGCAAAATGAGAACAAAAACTACATGAACCATCTCAATATAAGCCCGCCAAATTCATAGTAAAATGGTTCCTTCGAGTATCTTCAAAATAGTTGCTTCCGCGACGCAAAATGAGAACAAAAACTACATGAACCATCTCAATATAAGCCCGCCAAATTCATAGTAAAATGGTTCCTTCGAGTATCTTCAAAATAGTTGCCTGTTGCGCGCTATACCTCTTCAGCAATCTTCGGTGTACTCATAGAGTATTTCTAGTGGTATGTATATGTCACATTTTCATTAGTATTAGTTCTCTGCCATTGATGATTCTCACCGGTATTCTACACCTGCGACTCTCCCAGACACGTTTTCCCAGAGGGAAAAATAACTAGTAAAGATGCTTACGTGTAGCAGCCGTGAAGTTCTTATCGTCAATTGTGTAGGTTTCTGTAACAGAGAAAGGATACATGAAAGTGTATGATATATGTGCTAAGCAAATATATAGTCCGGCTGTTCCAGACCTCCATAATGTCATCTTACGGCGAGGTCGTTTAAGGGGTTAGAATTGCGCCTATTGTCCATTTAGAGATGGCTACACACTTGTCTCAACACCCAAGTGGCGCGCAGCGGGCTCAACGGACTGCGCCTATCAGCGACACCCGGTTCAAAGTAGCTGGCATCTGCGCGTGCTCGGCCACCCTGGCAGGACCAGCCTGTCGTTGTTGCAGTTTTTGGCCACCGCTGCTACATAGGATGCTTGCGCTGCCAAGAGCGTTTTTGCGGAACCGATGGCGTCGCGCACGCCGAGTGGGGGTTATTGAGCGCACGCCGCTGCTGGGTCATCTTCCGTCTGATATTTCTTTGTGTTTAAAAAACTTTTACGCGTCATCTTTCTGTCAACCGGATACATGTCACCACGTGTAGTGCGCTGTACCCTTATGCACCGTTGTTGGTAGTTGGTCGACGGTGACGACGGTTCGATTTCTTGGATGTGCTTCTGTCGTTCAAGTGTCCATGATTTCACGAGAATGAGCACACTGAACAGAGAGTGAGCGGATGGTTGTTCGCCATCGAGTTGTGTATTTTCTCGCATAAACGAAAAGTGCTGCTGCACGACAACGATATTTATCAATATTGTACGCGGGGCCATTGTTGGTTCCCGCTGGATGACGTCCCTGATCTCCTCCACCGTCAATTACGAAATGCGAACAAGTGTGCGGGGCTGCGCAATGCCGCCTCAGAGAGGAGGAAGACTGGTTCCCGGTGGGCAAAGCGATAGGCCGCACTGCGGTCTTTCTGTGAGTCAATGAGCGAAATAAAAACGCCGTCCTTACGTTAATCAGCAAACGAAATTCTCAGGATCAATACTGGTTTTGAACGGGGACCAAATCACAACGTCCAAACATGAGAAGCCGCCACTCTCAGCTATGATGGCGCCTGTGACACGAAACGGATCATATAAAGAGACAAAAGGCAATGGCGGTGTCGTCAATCAGGTCAAAGGTGACGCGGGTCATGCAGCTACAATGAATCAGAAAACTAAGTCCCGAGTGACTGAACGACACCACAGACAGCGTTGAACGGGACAGCCATCATCCAACCAGCTGTACCAGCAGCAGCAAGGGAAGCGATCAGAGATATGGCGCTCGTTCAAACGCACCAGACACCTGCCCCCGCGTTACGTCTGCGGCAGAGATTTAGCTGCTTGCGCCATTGTTCGAACCCCTTTCTTCAGGCTGCTCTACCACCGACGCGGGGATTCGGTCAGTCGAGGATTTGGCAAATATTTATGGCTGATTGGAAAGGCTAACCTCCTGCAACACACTCTCTAGGTTGGAACACCGGGCCAAAACTTGTTACTATTCCCTGTTATCAGTAGACAAAATATTGGTACTGTGGAAAGACAGACGAAAAAATGAATTCACGTCAACATCAGGCATGAAACTTCTACACTGTGAGATAAAAGTCAGTTGGCGCAACCGCAGTGAACCTATTCAGTCTTACTAATGCGAAAAGATTCCTAAGAATGCCGGTGCAACATCAGCGACAACGACTGCGTTGAGTATATCATTACCGGCCTGAATGATCCAGACACAATTCCAGCAGTAGGCGTCCGCACGTACAAATCACCCAAACAATTGCTTAACTGACTCAAGCGCCTAGAATATAGTCTTGTTGTTTGTTAACTTTGTTTCGTTGTTTCGCCGTATTCCCACTAAAACGCCAAGCACTCCATTGACATTCCAAAGCGGCACTTTGAAGTGGCCGAGGATCTTAACAAGGCAACCGGCGCCAACATGTCAAATGATCGCCTGGTCATCCGCTCGCGCAGGCAGAGGAAGAACGCCCTCAAACAAAAAAGAGAAGTCGCGACGCTTCTACTGCAGCTACTACGATAATGTGTCTCGCAATTGCCTCCCTCAACAGCTGAAAGCGCGTTGCAGCGTTTCTGTATGGGTGGGCCACGGAACAAGGAATTCAGAGCAAAGAAGGAACGTGAGCAATGCGTCGCTCAAACCTTGTGAAATCCGAACTACGCGTACCGACGCAGTGAGCAAAAAAATAGCAATGGCTTAACTTTGCTATGCCAGGGTATACCTAGCCTGAGCTAAGGTTCAGTTCGAATGCCCTTAGGGTTGGCCGACGTACCAGCGGTAATCCGACGCATGATCGAAGCTTTTCTATGGCTTCTATATAACTCCCTTGCACTCGCCTACATGAACGGCATCGTGCTCCCCACTGCAACTCTCCACGAGTGACACCCCCACTTGCGAACGATTTTGGGGCTCTACGAAGAGCCGGACTGCAGCTGCAGATGAGTAACTCCTACTTCTGTGATAAAACCGATTACCTTGGTTATGACATTTCTGCGAAAGGGGTCCAACCAGGAACATTGAAAGTTCAGTTTGTCGCTGAATTGGTGAAGCCAGCGACTGTACACAATGTCCGCCTATTCCTGGGACTCACAAGCTACTTCCGACAATTTGCTGATAGGTTCCCGACCATTGCTAAGTATCAGCGGGAACTGAATTCCAAGGCTGAAACCGAGACGTGGGCTGGAAAGCAAGACTTTGTATTGGCCGAGCTGAAAGGTAGACGAATCAAAAATCATATCTTGGCTTATATATGTCACGGATGAAGTTCTCACCGATTCCAGCAAAGATGGATTGGGGGATATTCGGTGGCAAGAGCAAGCGAACGGGGAGCTTCGTCCAGCAGTGTACGCCAGCCGGAAGAAGACCGAGTTCTAGTAAAGATACCACTAAAACGAGGTGGACACACCGGCAGTTGTGTGGTCGCTGTAGACGTTATGCTCACACCTAAAAGAAAAAAAAACTTCAAAATGCTGCTTCACTGCAACAATGCCCGCAAAACCATGAGCAAAAAAACTTACACCATCTTCCCGTGGGAAACCCTGATGAGGATGCAAAGCATCATGGTGGTTCCATGTGGTTCCATTGTGTTGCCGTTGTGTTGAATGATCTGGTGTGTAGTAGCGCCAGAGGGAATTCCGCGTCCGGGTCCACAGCGGTGGCAAAGGCATGCAAGTACTGTTGTACGACGGTGAGTAAGCGGTGGTTCTCGACGTGCCGATACTCGTCCACCATGTTCTTGTCGATGTTGTCGTCTCTGTGGTAGAATCGTTAGTCTTCGTCAGAGCTGGTGAGGGAAAGGTTGTTGACGTTGGTGCGCCGGCTGAGAGCAACGTACACGCCCTCCTCTTCGCAGCTTCGTCTTCTTCTCCTTCTTCCTCTTCAGTGGTTCCCCTACCCGAAGATGACGATGGTGGTTGAACGCGAAGCTATGTCTTGATGGATTAGCAACGTACACGCCCTCCTCTTCGCAGCTTTGTCTTCCTCTCCTTTTTCTTCTTCAGTGGTTCCCCTACGGGAAGATGACGACGGTGGTTGAACGCGAAGCTATCTCGTGATGAATTCTTTGGTTGGCCAATCCCTAGGGGCATCCTGCCACAATCATCATCAGAGCGCTGCGGACGGGGCACGTACAAGTGACATGCCCCCGAGGAAGAGATGCTTCGCATCTAAGCGTCGGTGAGGTAAAGGTTGTTGACGTTGGTGTACCGGCTGAGAGCAACGTACACGCCCTCCTCTTCGCAGCTTTGTCTTCTTCTCCTTCTTCTTCTTCAGCGGTTCCCCTACGGGACGATGACGACGGTGGTTGAACACGAAGCTATCTCGTGATGGATTTTTTGGTTGGCCAATCTCTAGGGCCATCCTGCCACAATTATCATCAGAGACGCTGCGGACGGGGCACGGACAAGTGACATCCCCCCGAGCAAGAGATGCTCCGCATCTAAAAGAACACTTCTGCGTCGGAGTGGCACAAGGTAGCTTCAACTACAAACGAATAGCTTCGATAATAAGTATCCAAAGGGTGCAACGATAGCGCACGTCGACGCAATAAGCGGCTCACTACACAACCCTCCTTAGCATTCCGACGTTGTGGGCGGTCTCCAGATCTTCGCTACGAACTCGGAGGTTGAAGAAATCCTTGCCATCGCTCAAGTTATTGATCCCAGAGTAATGCCATTGATAGGGAGGTTAAGAAAAACAACGCATTATGAAAAGGAGATCGGCGCGTGGAATAAGAATATCCGTTGCACAACGGGAAGGTGCTCAAGGAGCTTCAAGACGCGGTTTTGCTGGATGAACTCATCTGGGTCGTTCTAAGCCAGACACATTGAAGAGTTCTGAAGCTTTGTTACGACAAAATCGATCGTCTCGTTTTGGAAGACACGCTATCAAGGTTAAGTAAGACCTACTGGGGCCCATGCTTGAAGCACTACAGGAAGCGATACATATCCGCTTTCGTTGAATGCCTTTTCCAAGCCTGCTACATAGCATCCAGAAGGTGTAATAGCCATTTATCTCGATCCAAATTGACAGTCTGGGCTCATGTTCGGAGCACGTCGGGCAATGCGTATATAATTGCGGCTGTTGATGGCTTCACGAAGTTCGTCATGCTGCGAATTGGTCGTATTGCTTCGTAACACCTCAGCTGGACCAACGGTACTGTTTCTTCGGGACATTGCTAGCATTTCCGCGCCACAAAATGCGGTAATCACAGGCAGAGAGACTACGTTCAAAACTGCGATGTTGAGGGCAATGCTTGAACGCTTTCGAATAAGCAGGTCAGGACTGCGAGTGCTACGGCACGAGCAACCGGGCAAGTGTAGCGGTACAACCTCATAACTCCGGCAGTCGCAAGCACAACCGAAAGAGACGCCGGTCGGGATTGGAACTCGGAATTGCCTCGAGTGCAGGATTTACCCCCTGGCCCACGAATCCTTCACGAAAGCCAAGGAAAGAATACTTGGGCTGCTTCAAACGAATACGTTTCCCAACTTGACGAAATTGCGCCTAATGTACCCGACCCAGTACTCCACTCTGTGCCAGTTGTGTGACGAACCTGTCACGCTCTACCATATGGTGTGGGGTTTTTAGAAAAACCCCAAGTTGGACAGAATTCCTCGTTCGTCCGTCTTATGAGCAGTGGGAGAGCGTGTTGTCCAGTTCCAGTCCGGAAGACCAGCTTCGGTTGGTTGAAAGGGCTGTCGCAGCTGCACCACGAAGGGGGTCCTAAAATGAAGACAGCACTCCACATTTTTTTTGCGAATAAAGAAGTTTATTCTCTCTCTCTCTCTCTCTCTCTCTCTCTCTCTCTCTCTCTCTCTCTCTCTCTCTCTCTCTCTCTCTCTCTCTCTCTCTCTCTCTCTCTCTCTCTCTCTCTCTTTCTCTCTCTCTCTCTCTCTCTCTCTCTCTTTCTCTCTCTCTCTCTCTCTCTCTCTCTCTCTCTCTCCCAGGTACAGAGAGAAACTAATAACACCGTGCACCAGTCCACGAAGGCCATGCTTTTTGGGACTTTTGTTCAACTTGAGATTACGCAGCATTACGGGTGATTGCATGGATGACTGACTCACGGAACTTATCGGCAAAAAGATGAAGAATAAAAGAACCGCATGAATGAAAAACTTCCGTAACCACCAAAATAGGCAGCAAATACGTTAAAACTGGAAGCAGGATCAAGGCTAACTTTACGCTGGGTAAATATAGTTTTACTCGAGCGAGAACCTTTAGCCAGCGGCGAATATTGAAAACGGAAAGACAAATATAAGGAACCGTATTTCATATCTGAGAAGCTCCCCAATGACTGCTACCGACGTTCAGGACACCCGGAAAGCATGAAGAACATACTTTAGCGTAGCTCAAGGGACAAGATTAATTAAGCTTTGCGTAAAGGACATCGACTCGCAAAGCTCCTATTCGGAGGAAAACGAAGGTTCCGTCCGGGATGGTCGGTAATGGAGGATGCCCGAATGTACGCAGCACCTCCCTTGGCAACCGCTACATGACGCCTCGGATCTACTCCGCCGACGTTAAAGGAATTCAAGCCGGGGTACGGAAGTGGCGCACCGGGGTGTCACAGAGAAGGTGTGGTCCCCTACGGGCCGCGCCAGAGGCCGCACCATGATCTTTGGAGGCATCACCGAGGGAACTCAAAATGACTTTTGTTCCGGTAGCAAGCAAACCAACGTATCAAAATCAATAACAATATGATGTTTTTAATAGGTGATCAGCGCAAAACAATGAATTATGATAATTTTGAGATAGCGGGGAAGCATTCTATGCCGTGTCATTCGGGAGACCTTTAAAGTCCGAACGAAAACTGCCAGTCAACACCCATCATAAAAGAAACGCTGAACGCCTTTTAATTGGTAAGGGCAGAGTGAACCAAATCATGACTGAGGACTAGCATATAAAATTATAAGTTAGTAAGAATGACAAAAGGAATTAGAAGGAATACACGTGAAGAGGAATCAAAGTGTAATACGGGAAGAAAAGTGAATGAAGAAAACACTACAAATTTACAAGAATCAACGTCAGTTAAAGGAATCAAAGTAAATTGAAGTTTATGACTGAGTGAATTAAGAAGCATCAACGTGAATAAATAAAAACATTGCTTAACAGAATTCTAAGTGTATCCGCTGAATCGAAGTAAGGTAAAAAAGGATAATCAAATTAAGTAAAATTATGTGAATTCTGAGGAATCAAAGTTAGGCAGAGTGATGAACAAGGGAATGAACGGGAATTAAAGGGGCGTAAAGGGGCTTAAACGGGGCCAAATAAAATTAAAACGGTCCAAATCGAAGTACGAAAGAAGGGCAACAAAATGTACATTGTTTGACAAATCGAAGTGAAATAACTGTATCCAAAGTGAATAAAGTGAATTCATGTGAATTACCAAAGAATGCAGAAGTAACGGAGAATCACTGTAAATTAGAAAGAATAATTGTAACCTAAAGTGAACGAACAAAGAAAATAACGTAGATAAACGTTACTTAACACAGGCCAACGAAAATGAAAACGTTTCAAACCAAAGTACGAAAGAAGGGCAGCAAAATGGAAAGGAATCAATATGAAAAAAGAGAATGAAAGAGAATTATTACCCTTTGGGTGAATAAAGCAGATTATTGAATAAATTAGGAGCTATCCAATTCAATGAAATTTTTAGTTAAACATAACCAACAGGACGCAAAGAGAAGGTAAAGTGAAGGTAATGCACAAGAAGGAGAAGGCAAATTAAGACGGTTCAGTTAAAAATAGGAAGAATCCATCCGACTGAAGACAAGTCAAATTAAATTATAACGCATTCTTTGGTTAGGTAATGGCTTCAAAGCCTTAGGAATTAAGATATATAAAGCGTATCACAAGAGCCAAAAGGGAACTAAGGTGGATGAAACTGTATTATGAAGATAAAGTAACTAATTACGGATCGTATAATAATGTTAAGAGGAATCAAAGCTGAATAAAAAAATTCGGAAGATTGAAAGAGAAATAAGGGCATGAGTGAATGAAATGATGCGAAACAATACTTTTTGTCAGATGATGGAGAGATGGACGTGAGTAAACCGTGGAACTAAACTAGGTTACTGCAATAATAACTTGGATTGTTAAGTGAATCACGAATAATTACTCAGCAATAAAAGTTATGAAAATTGTGGTACCATGCCAGTAAAATTTCGTGTGACAAATAGCGTGTGCACAAAATTTCATTGGTTGCTTAAACATGGAAATATGCCGCCCATTTGCACGAACCGCTGGAAGGTTTCCTTACAGTGCTCTCTTCACTTGTGGGACAGTATAAACATTGAATGTTCGTACGTGTTCAGAGTTGGTGATACCAGGGCATGACCGATCCGTAAAAAAAGGCGGAGGGGCGGAGGCGTACGCCGGCATTTATTTTAGTGAAAATCTCTAACCCCCTCTAGGGTGCATGGGCTGAACTTAAACACAGTAGTCAAAAGAAAACAAATGCAAATCTATAGACTGCAGCAATTCAGATTCAAAGTGAACACTCAAGGTGCTGAGAAACACTGTAGCAATTCCAATTCTAAACAAAAACTTCGAGAAGCCAAGGACGTACCCTACTGACTTTCGTATTCTTTTCTGTCATTTTTGTTTCTTTATGGACACCGAAAAGAAAATGGTGTTGAGAGCCCGATACAAAACAAATTGCGCCCACCTCCCCGCGAGGGGAACCCTGTGTAGATGTGACGCATCGTGGGGTTCACTTGGTGTTTCCGTTGGATTGAATCTGAAATCGCATGAAACGTGTCGTGAACGCGTTTGATTATTACGTTTTATGATTATTATTATGTTTTATTGGCCAATCTTGGTCAATCTCTCTAAGTGGTATGTTTGGGGCTAAGCTGTCGCAACGACCATTACTCCATCATTGTTGCTGTAAGTGGAAGCTTCTTTCCTTTTATTGCAAGTGTTAATCATCGCCCCATCATGGGTTGTATCAGTAGCTTCTTGACGTAGTTTGAATGAGTCAAGGATATAAGGTGCGTTCGTAGCATTTTATTCTGTCCCGGTTATGTGGCGCAGTAAGAAGAGCACCGTGTACCTCGCGTTCCGCCCACATGGTCGTGGGATCGAAACCTGGCGCCGCTATTACTTTTTTTATAGTGCAGGGGGAGGGGTGTGGACGACAGAGGGGCATCGGAGAGGACAGGGGGTGAGCGGCGGAGAGCGCAGCTCGCGCGGCGAGGAAATGGGGGAGGGGCGGACGACAACAACGCCGACGCTGCATGGACAAGGCGAGTGAATTAGATGCAGTCGCATCTAAAATCGTGTGCGGTTCGTGTAGCTTGAGACACAAAAATATCTGTCAATATCTCCAATTTATTGATATTACCGTCAATATCTCCAATTTCTTGATATTGCCGGGAACCATGAATGGGTTTGTTTATTTATGGTTTGTTTTTATTGCACGGCCGCGCCCGGTTCTGTTATCTGTGTCCAAAGCGAAGCGCGTGTTCCATTCTTTATTTTTATGTCGCGCGGACTATCTCATTCAGATAAAGAGACTGTTTCGCCCTAGCATCTCTAGCTTAGAATAATCTTCTTTGATGTGCAATGTTGTGGATGTAAATTGACGGTTCGAGAAACACTCGCGCCCAAAAATAAATTCCCGCAGAGCAGACGCCGCGCCATTCGACTCACCGACGCTCGCTTGCTCACGTCACTTTGTTGGCTACTGCTTCGCCGCCTGTGTATTCTTTGAGTTGTTAGTGGAGTACAAGTTCGCTCCAATAAACGTGTTTTCCTTGAAGACAACTGCGTCGTCTTTGGCTTCGTGACAATATTGGTCGAGCTATTTGACCAGGTTTAGCTTCCATTGCCAAGGAGTGGTCGGGGCCTGCTCACCGCGATGAGTACGCGTCTGCTGCAGGGCATCCGAATTCATCATTAGAGTTTCTGTGTTAATTGGTTATAATCAATAACAAGCTTGGCCACAATACAGAAAAATTGAGCTCTGAGATGTTTTCAAAACTTTGTTAAACAAAAAAAGTATTCCAGAATGCGAAAGCACATGATACCATGCTAAGTTCTATGCAAAGCAAAAATAAAGAAAACTTCCAAATATTAGTTCGAATTGCGAATTGTAGCTGTCTGTCAGTTTCTTTGACGCACTTTAACGACTCCTGATTACATAAAGATAACACAGCAAGAAAGGTTTATTGCTCTACATTGAAAACTATGCTATTATTATAAACATTTCAACTACATGTAAAAAAGCGGCGTTCCGATTTTTCGGCGCTGTCCCGTACTTGCTCCCAAGTGAAAATATAGGGCTCAACCGAACAAGTTATTTTCCTTCTTGTGGATCGCTTTGGTTGAAAAACAAAGTGAGCAAACAGCGTTTCTTGATTTCATGAGTGTCCATGTCAAGCTAACTGAACCGCACACGATTTATGGGTGTTCAATACAAATGAAGCTGCTACATTTTCCAACAGGTTTCGGTTAGGCATTACTTTGTAGAGATGATATCGAAAAGTATGGTTTCTCAACAGTATCGCTCCAGCCTCGGTCTATTCAGATTTGCAGATGACTTGTATGTGCAGACATTAAAGCTGTAGGTAGTTACACATTTGTAGTCGTTGGCTGGTTATTTTATTTTTCTGAAATGTTATCGCTGGAAACGTTTAGAAATATCACAGAGCTTCCAGCGCACGTAATGAAACAGCAGAACACATTTCGATATAGTAGGTCATGAAAATAAATTTTGCAATACATCATGTAAAAGCACAAACGTTTTCGTTGTAAAAAATGGTGTAACGGATTTTCTTGTTTTCAAATTTTTAAGCAAAGGAGAAATGCTTATACCATTCATAACGGTGACAATCATTCTGTCCGGTGCTGTACGTAGCTTTGTCCAAATGAATGTTCCATTTAACTTCAATGTTACTCTGGAGACAAAACCAAACGCTTTATGTAGGACAACTCATGAGCCCAAAGGAAAGCTCGAGCTTACCGGACTTCATCAATGTTGTAAGAACGCAAAAATATAACATATTTAAGCTCCTCGAGTGATATTACTTTGTCAACTTTGCACGTGACGCACTCGTCAATCAGGGTTCCATTTGTGGTCCAAATATTGTGCGGGGTGGCGTAAAACTGAAACAAAGATGCAACAGTACCAAACACTCAATTAGCCTAAACAGCAAACAAAGTAGAACTCATTGCGAAGAGATGTCTATTAGATCTTTTGGTGAGGCCCGACCAACAGCTCGCTCGATTGCAGCGGTGCATTAGGATGAGGATTTAGCTTTCGCAAACTAGCAAATGCCTACTCAGGAGTGAAAAGACCTCACAGTCGTGATTAAGACCAAAAACGCCACAACCTACCTTGCCAGCATCTCAAGAACTAATTGCCTTGAAGTTGTTACAAACCATTTGTGTTAGTATATGATATTTTTAAAAATCAAGAACACGTTATTTCGCCTTTATGAAAGGGTGACGTCAAGCAATATTTGCTACGTAGGAGTGAAATATCTAACAAGTTAGGCACTTTTGAGGACGCTGTCTTTACGAACTGAAGTCGCTGAACTTGGTAAGGATTTCTTCTGATACAAACAAGTGGTTACAAATACGTGGCACCACATACTGATCAAATGTAACACCTAAACTTCCCAGCCACACAAGCGTGTGACGATCTCACAAGGGTGTCACGATGGCCCATTGAAAATCACGAGTAATTTATTATGACTACATACCACAAATTTTAACGGCTTGCTCATAGCACGGCCGCGGTATTCATTCCTGTGAACCCTCAGATTGAGCTTGCGCTTTGTTGTATGATGTTGTTTAAAGAGAAAATAAAGAAACACTTGTCTCGCGGCGAAGAGGTTTTGTTTATGGTAGCCATCGCCAGAACCTGGTTCAAATCTTGCAGGTGGTGGTCTTTTCTCGTTATTATTCATTTGTATTACTCGAAACACATGTTGTTGTCATGCGCTTTCTCTGTTTCTGGCCCCTTTGTGAACGTTAAACAGAATTTTGGGTTTTGTAGTCGCACCTTGGCTGTCTTTCAGTCCAGATATTCCCCCAGCAGCCTTTGATCTCTTGCATTCCGGAGAAGATGCAGCAACGGTCAACATTAGAAAGCGTGTTTAATAAGAAAGCTTTTTGCCCAGGCCTGGTATTTCTCCTAGTGTTCGCAAATACAGCAGACACTTCCGCCACATCCATTCCTTTGTCGAGATGTTGATTCGGCACGCTTGGGTTGTCTGGACCAATATATTGAGGAGAGGCGGCGAGATATCGCTGCTGAACAGCCTTCAGGCGATCCTTCGATTTCTTGAAGTTTGTCCTAACTGGTGTACTGTGTCCTGGTAATTTCGCCATTACTGTTCATAGCATAGATGAGGTGCCTCCACAGCCGCTATTCTTAGGCTCCATGATAGTTACACTGCGCCCGTTTCACAGTGCCAGCCTGTCATGCGAGCAGATCTCAGCCGTGTACCTTGGCGGCACCTCGGTCGAAGTAGCCTTTTGAAGTTTGACCGTCTGACAAGTTCCGCATTTTACACATTCTTACCAGGCTTTGCTGAACTTCCCAGTTGTGCACTATGTACCGTGGCGGCACCTCGGTCGAAGTAGCCTTTTGAAGTTTGACCGTCCGACAACATCCGTATTTTCCACATTCTTACCGGGCTTTGCTGAACTTCCCAGTTGTGCACTATGTGCCTAGGCACGGGCACATTGTGGTAGAGACTTCTTCATCAATGTCTGTCACGTCTAAGCAGGCACAAAGCCGTAGGTGCCTGTTCATACCTTCGTGGATGGTCCACAGGAAAGGAAGAGGCATGCGCGCGCAGCTTGGCTTCATTATCTCACCAGTACTGTGCCCGCTGTGCTGCTTGGTGATTTAAACCTGGACGTCTCCCTGCCGAATGCCACCTTTATAGTGTCCCTCATGGTCGGGCTGTTTTGGTCGGTGGGTTCGAGAAACAATAACAAGCGGCGCGGGAGCGCAACGGACACCCCATTTTTTCCCCGCTAGAAAAAAATCTTGAGACCTTCGAAGTTTAATCCGGGTAATTGGCTGGGAGGTTTGTTTAACCGCAAATTACAAGAAAATGTGTTTTCGTCCTGCACTCGTTAGATCGCGCTCAGCTTGGCTGATAAAGCTTCCGCACGTAGTGGAAGGGCGCTGAAATTCTTACGTATACTGTAACACTAAATTCTTATCTGGTCTTACTAGCAAGAGGGTATTACAAGGTATTTTGACGCTTTCGTCGGTATGTTCACCGTAGCCTGTTTAGGTAGGTGCCAGGAAATGTGCTATTTCATTAAAAATATTGTGTACTATTATCTGAAAAGAGTACCTCAAGATCATAAATGCTTCATAAGTGGAAAAAGTTCCTTATTTCGATGCCTAAAGGGGAAGTACAATCGGACAGGCGGGAATAGAATAGCTATTAAAATCACAACATTTACTCACCCGTATTATGTCGCGGTCTGCATTATCAGGGGGATCACGCCGTCGATTAGACGTTTGCGCGTCCGATACACATATTAGTATAAATACTATTGAGAACTTCAAATTTCTCCCTGCCATGTCCAATTTTCTGCAAGATAGTATGAAAGCGCTTTTTATTACAACGTATTTTGCGGATGTGCTTTCCAAGTTCAAGAAATGGTAACGTCTGAGTCTAATAACTCGTAAGCTGAAACGTTCCCCATATCCAAGGCAACAAAATACAGATGATATTAAGAAATACGTAGTCTGAAGGACATGTCGCTTGCGACGTAATTGTGACATCAATCCTAACACATCTTGGTTGATAACTTCAGTACACGCAGGAGAACTGTTTGTATTTACGTTTGTATTTACAAACTGTTTGTAAATGTTTGTATTTACGCGTATATGCCTCTAACGACGTGATGGGTGGTGAAATTGGCAATAAACAACCTAGTGTATTCTTCTCGCATTTTTTTACTCCACAAGGTGATCGCCTAATAATTACCTTATAAAATTCAGGTACACTTTGAAGCACCTGCCAGCACCCTCCTATAGCGGAAGCATGACCTCCGCTGAGAAGTAATCAGCTAGCCTAGCTGGCTCCACAAAAGAGCTAGGACCGCATGATTTGCCACGTCTGTCAGGTGTTACCAATCATATGTCAGAAGCCCCATTCCTCTCCATCTTCCATGCGACATTGGCGAGCTGGACAGCTATGCATACGAGTAAGAATCGTTAGCCACGCATGACTTAAGTCACTATAGAAAGTGAGAATGCAGGGAACTTCAGATAAATTCGCGGCACGTATCTCCGCGTGCGTTCATCAGATGTGTCTAATGACGTAGCCCTGAATGCTTAGGAAAATTATGTTTTTTACGGTTGTTTTTATTGATAATCTCAGCGTTTCCTGGAACATATCATTTGCGCAGCTGGTCGGAATGGCACTAGTAATGGCGAAACGCATTGTGTAGCAACCGCAACCCAATTTTTTCCTGAGTTAGATTCAGAAAGAAGGCACAATAGTCGACGCCGATCCGATGAAATGGTTCAGTTGGGACATCTATCGGTTGAAGTGGCCTGGCTGGTAGCACAGGTGGGGTCTTGCGCCGTTGGCAAGAGTCACATTCGTGGATGTAGCGCCGCACTGACTTGTACAGACAAGGCCGCTAGAAGAGCGGGTGTCTGCAGTCATAGGTGTGAGTTAAACCAACGTCACCAGCTGTGGGAACGTCATGGAGCTGCTGCAGTACTGAGAATGGCATGTGCTTTATAACAAGAAGTAGGAAGGCTGGACAATCAGAACGGAAGTGGTGGCGCCATCCTGCACACGCACGCCGTCCTGGAGTAGGAAAGCCTGTACAAAGGGGTCGGTATTTGCAGACGCAATATCCTCACGCGCCGTTGCTCTTTCTCTATGTGCAGGAAATCAGATATTGCCATGACGCCCGCATCGGAATCAAACGTAGACGTATCAGGTGTGTCGACGGGAGGGGCGGGAAAGACAGTCCGCATCTTGATGTAGACGGCTAGGTTTGTACGCGACTGCGAATGTGTATTCTCGAAGGCTTAAAGCCCAGTGGCCCATACATCCTGTAGTATCTTTCAACGAGGAAAAACACGATAGTGCAAGGTTGTCCCTTACAACACAAATTTCGGCCATAGAGGTAGGCGTGGAATTTGGCAACTGCCTACACCAAGGCGAGACATTCGCGCTCTGTGATCGAGTAATTATGCTCGCGTGTGGACAGGAGACGACTCGCATATGCAATACCGCGCTCGCAACCATGTTGTTGTTGGGCCAGAACAGCACCTATGCCGTGGCAACTGGCGTCTGTCCGGACCTCGCCTAGGACGGATGGGTCCAAATGCCCCAAAATAAAGGATGCCCTAAGCAGAGAAACCAAGGTTGAGATAGCACCTGCTTGATCGGGGCCCAAAGAGAATGTCGCTTTTTTGCGAAGAAGCTAGGTAAGGGGACGGGCGATAGTCACAAAGTCCTCTATATACCGGGAAGCTATGAGAACAGCCCGAAAAATCTGTGCTTATCTTTAGCCGACTGCGGCATAGGAAAGTGATGGACGGAGTGAATTTCCTCGGGGTCAAGTCTTACTTCATTGGCGTCAACAACGTGACCTCGAATTGTTATATCGCGGTGCGCAAAGCTACATTTCTTCAAGTTTAACTGAAGACCCGCCCGTAAGAACACATCAAGTACATCGGTAAGTCGGTGAAGGTGAGTGTCAAAACCGGGGGAAAATAAAACGATGTCGTCTACTTAACAGCCATGTAGACTATTTTAGCCATATAATAGAGAGTCCAGCATGCACCAGTTCACCAGGCTTGCGAAATGCAGAGGCCGACCGGCATTATTTTGAATTGATAAAGGCCATCTGTTGCTACAAACACTGTGTTCTCTCGGTCAGTTTTGCCAATCTCAATCTGCCAGTACGCGGATCGGAGGTCGAAGGAGAAGTATTTTGCGCCATGGAGGCAATCAAGGGCATCACCTATACGAGGCAGAGGGTACAGGTTTTTCTTGGTAAAGTTGTTTAGGTTGCGGTAATCGACACAAAAACGTCAGCTGCGACGTTTTTTCTTACAAAAATGACAAGTGAAGCCCACGGACTTGAAGAAGGTTCGAATATATCTATGCGCACCAAGGTGTCCACTTCCTCCTGGGTGATTTTACGTTCAGTGTGGAACACGCGGTAACGCCTTCGGTGAATAGGGCTCGCATCACCGGTGTTGATGCGATTCTTCACAGTGGTTGCCTTACCTCGTCGATGGTTGTCAAGATCAAAAATGCCTCGGTAAGAGTAGAGGAAAGGAAGGAGCTCACCGACTTGTGTAGGTGGTAGATCGGTGGAAATCACTGCCGCGTAACGGTGGTCGGGTTTGGAATTGGTGGGTGCTCGTTGGAATGATCAAGGTTATCGTCGACGGTCAGGGTGGCAATGTCGTCGAGAAGGGAAATCGTTGCGAGCGACATGCCTTTCGGACGGAGCTGCGCCGAGGCACTGAAATTATTGAACGGTAGCGCAATCTGGTTGTCACTGACGATAATGTGAGGAAGCGGCACATAGCACGCAAGGAGCGTGTCAAAGATGGGCGAAAACTCGTACACGCCGTCTGCAACAGCGGGAATCGGCATCAATGGGGCATAGGCGGCACTATACGGTGGTAACAGTGTGTGTACCGCGGATACGAACCATGACTTCTGTCGACTTTCGTCGATTGCGACGTCACACTACGGCAGCTGAAAATGAAGTAGGCCTCGTGAACAGTCAGTTAGGGCAGATTGGGCAGAAGGGAATTCAAGACCGCGAATAACGTTATATGGGAATTGGTCCTACGCACTGAAAAGAACAACAGTTTGTTTGCCAGCGGTGTTGACACTGGCAGCTCCTACTCCGGAAACCGTAGATGAACCTCCGTCAGCGACACGCACAGCACAAGAAGGGGCCGGGGTCAGTACTTTGCGAAGACGACGACGATGAGCAGCACCCACAATATAAATTTGCGCACCAGTGGGAATGAGGTCCATAACGGTCACGCCGTCTACGGGTACTTCCAATAAACTATGCTGAGCCGGTATCTTAAGAGGAGAGCTTCGGGCAGGGGTTGAAAATGTAGCGTCACCTCCGGGAGCTGCATTCCTCAGTTTCCCGAGGAGGTACGTCCGCTCTGGGCGGGAGACTGGAAACGGCGAGGCTGAGGTGAGCGGGATAGGTGGCGCTGTAGAGATGGAGAACGTAGGGAGCCTACATGCGCCGCGCCTTCGTCGTTTAGGGTGGTGCCACTCTTTGACACAGCTCGTGCCGCCTTCCGCCGTCGGGCAGCGTTGCCAGCACACGTTGCCATAGCAACGGGGCTGATACGGCGTCATGTTGTTCCCCAGTCGGTTCGCTGCCGCCGTGTGCGTAGGGCTGCGTCCTTGCCGCCTGTGACCCGCGGTGACTTTTGTTGACCACGGGAAGCTTTTCATAACCACGCCAGCTCGGTGAACGTGTTGGGAGTTGTATGAGACCAAAAATGCCCGGCTGTTGCGTTCCGCAATGTACGAACCATTGCAGAAAAATTGGCCGCGTATCTGCTCCTTGTGTTGCAAATGTCGTCAAAAACGATAGTCTTTATCGACTTTTGCTAAGTAAATGCCTCCCATCGCTTTCCCGCTCACCTCTCATGTTGTTCCTCTTGCGTCGCGCTCCTCCCAAGGTAAAGACGCCAAAGCTTAGCTTAAATCATTTTAAATTTCCCGCGTTCCACTGCTCCAAACCGGGTGTCTCGATGCCAACGCTGCCGTACGGCGAAGACGCGCGTGAATCGAGGCTCCCTACTTCCACGTTTATAGAACCGCGTTTCCCAAGTCCACGTGCGTTCCAAGCAGAACGTGCAATCTATCTAGTGGAACCTTTCGTAACTGTTCACACTTGATTTCTTCAAATGCCGCCTGAAGCTATATGGCGCGGGCGACAGCAGGCGACGGCGGAGTGATATTTTTATCTTCAGTTGATGAAGTATTTAATCTCGCCAAAATCAAACATGTACGATTTTTTATAAAGGAACGCTGCAAATATCACTTCTGTATTAATTTGCTGTCTCATATATGCGTAATGTCTTGTTGTTCTTCAACATTATTGACAAGTATGAACATTACACCGGAATTAGACGGGCACATTTAGATGTGACTATATAAGACTATTGCGCAGGCATTGTTTTACTTTGGCCGGGTGGCTGAATCGAGTCACAGACAGACAGACGGACAGACAGACATACAGACAGACCAAAATTTCTGGGTTTAAGTAGCCTAAGAAAGACTATCGTCTTTAAAAGTCACACGGATGTTCCGCTTCCCGGCCAGCCCGAACCGAAGAAAGCGCTGGCTCGTTCAAGTGAAAAGGGACCGCTGGGAGCCCACTGCTGCTTCTCGTGTTTGCGCTGTGAGTATTGCACCTCGCTTCATGTTTTTTGCACGCGTACTTGCAGCTATATTTTATTATTTAAGCGGTCTGCACCTGCAACGCTTTCAGCGAGCATCGTCGTGTCCTCAACGTCTCCTCCGTCGCCGCAGCGCCGTTGCGCGCCGGTAGCGCAGGCCATGGCCTGTTTTGATGGCTTCCAGCGACGGTTGAACGCAGCCGAGCGGCAATTTAGCGTGCGAATGCAGCGTGCGCGCTACTGGATTGTTTGCGTGGCTCGATTATGCCGGATTACGCATGCAAGAAACGTGAATGTTCAAAACTAAGCCTGGTTATAAAGCATCCCCGAAAGGCCCGGACCGTTCACGCTTGCGACAGAAAAGGCGCGATTCTCGTCACTGCGACAAAAATTGGTTGATACCGAGCGACAAAAGCGATCGCTGAGCGACTGCGCAATCTTCGAACGCGCTGCAATTCAGAGTATTGTCTCATCCCTCAGCTGCGTTCGGCAATCGACTTTGAAGCTGCCGTGTGCTGGATATTCATCGGGTCGCCGAAAACATTGTCCCCTGCGTTGCTTGTGCTGATATTCCGCACGGGGGTGGAATATATGATTGATTCTTTCATGCAACACTGCCAAACTGCGTATGAGGGGTCACTAAAGTCTGCAAAGATTTCTGTGGCGAACCGCCCCATAAAAATTCCCGTACTGCATTAGTTAGAGGGCATAATCAATTTCCATTCCAAAAGGCAAAAAAACGCACGAGAGCAAGCATTCTGCCTCGCGAGCGAGTAATTCAAGTGCATTATGTGGTTTTCAAATATTGTTGTTAAGATTGACTTTTTTCTTCAGGCACATTTTGAAGACTCAAGTTTTGAGCAGCACCGACAAGATACCGACAGCACCGACAAGATACGTAGCTACGATCAATTTTTTTTATGTGAGGACACTTGAACGACTTGAGTGGTACATTCAATCGTAATTCAGGACTGTGCCTTTGTTAAGGTCTCTATGAAACTTCATTGCCGTACAGTTGTAATAAAGAAAAATTGATGCCTTACATTATAGTGTGTTCAAAAAAGCTGTGAAATATTTTCCTGCTAACATTTTCTTTTGCTGCTCCTCAGTACCAGCCTGAAACAAGCATTCAAAACCAAGAACACTGGTGTGCCTGCATTCATATTGCGCCTTTCTCTCGAGACGTTGCTCTCCACTGTGTCAGTTGCTCACGACGTGTTTTAATTCTCGACTAATTTTATTGAATCTAAGATATATTTCCTGCTTGCCACCGAACTGACCTGCGAAAAATAATTGCACCGTAGCACGATTCTGCATGTGAAAAACAAGATACACCGGCTATACGCCACATGGAGCTCCAGGCACGAAAAATCGCGCAGTCGCGCGCTTCTGCGCACAGCTAGTGCCTCCAAAGGAGGCAATGGCAAGCCTTTACCAAGGACGTGAATGCCGCATTAAACGAATGATCCCGCGATCTCAACTGTGCCCAGCAGCAGTAAGCTTTTGGAAAGCTGCTTGGCGATAACCACTAACCACGCACGATCGTTTCGAAGCAGGTCGTGCTAGATAGCCTGTTCCGCGCCTGCGTAGGCTCGCCGCATTGCGACTCCCTAGGTCGGGCGGGCACTAGGGGTCCAATATGGCGGCCCGTCAAGTTTGGCGGCCGCCACAGCCACCGTTAGGAAACCTTGGACTCTGCTGTCGCCACCCTAAACGACGAAGGCGCGGCGCATGTAGGCTCCCTAGGCGAACGGCTGAATTGGGAAGCGTGGGTGGACGTCGCGGCATACGGCGACGGATAACGATTCCTGAAACGGCGAGGTGTGGCGGCGACTGGAAAAGAATCAACAGAGTGGTGGTGTTGGTGCGACGAAAGCCTGCGGGACCGGAAGTAACGGGCAACATGACCTACCCGACTACAGGTAAAGAAATTGGGCCTATTGTCCGCGGTGCGCCATTCAGCGAGGTTCCTTGTCCGAGAGCAAAGAAGGCCGAAGTCAGCCCGTGGGTCGGCGAAGACGTAGTTGTAGCGGACATTGTCGCAATTCGCCGAGCAGGAGCTAGGAAAAGCCATGTTCGCAATTTCTTGGCACACGACTGCCTGGATGAGGGGAAGCATATGCATACCGCCATCAGGCGCTTGGTTGGAAAGCGCCGGAGCCATAGCCTCAAGCACCCGACGTACGACCTTAGTGATGCTTCCGGTTGGGGAAGGACTCACCTCAGCTGCAGAAGCGGGGCATGGGGAAAGGTCCTCACACGACGAAGTTTTGTTGGGGAAGCCGATGTACTGCGGAGCGATGCGGCGGAGTGTCGATGCCATTCTCCGGGAGTATGGCGTCGACACTCGCGCAGTCCTTTAAACAAGCAGGTGGAAAGTGTCATCGGCGATGCCGTTCAACACATTCGCTACTTTGTCGTCTTCAGACATCCGGCTGTCGACATTTTAACACAGTGCGAGAACGTCCTGAGTCGACGCAACATATGATTCAGTAGATGTTTGCACACGGAAGGCCAGCTGGAGTTTGGCAGCAAGGTGGTTAGTTACCGGCTGCCCCAAAAGGTCACTGAGGTCCTGCTTGCAGCCTTCCCATCTTGTTGCCGTGGTCTCCTTGGAGTCAAACCAAGCCTTTGCTGCGCCCCTCAAGGAATAATAGACGGTCTCTCAATCAAAGTGTCATCCCAGTCGTTATGAGAGCTAACGCGCTCATATGCAGAGCCTGTCTTCAACGTCGACATTATCCGTGCCGCTGAACGTACCGGGTACTCTTGAGTGGTACACGATGATGATCGGTGCCGTTTAAGCTGTTTCTTCGTTCGATGGCAGGGTCTGAAGACCGATTTGGCGACCGCTACACTGCTCCATGTTGAGTGAAGCGTACCGACAGGGATCACAGCGCAACCTCCACCATATGATGTTACGAGGAAGCCATGAATAACGGTGTATTGCTGGATATATACTGGAAAGCAGTTCAAGAAGGGGAATTCACAACTCAGGGAAGGTAGCCGCAGTACGAGCGAGAGCGAATCCTCATCTTGGGGGCATTGGTAACAGGTCGAAGTGGTGACAAGGCACGACGGAATGGCGAAAGGAAACGACGTCGAATAGGGCGAGAATCGCGGGGATAGTCCATGACGTCAGGAGAGGGAGACGAGTGGGCTGGAGGGTGCGAGTACCCACGCTGACGGGGGGCGTTGCTGAAGCGGTTGTCTCGTTCGAAGGGGGCATAGTCTCGTCACTCATCTAGCTGGCGTCTGCGGCAAACACGGGAGATGTGTCCTCTGATGCCTCAGTAGAAGCACACAGGCCAGTCGCCTGGAGCACGCATCGGTCGCCACGTTGACGAGTAAGGTGCCGGTATCGATGGCGCAGAGAGGGCGGTCAAGTGGGCTGGCGCAGTGGGATGCACGATGTTTTCCACGGGAATGGGTTCTCGGGACGCAGCTTCTGAGTACGTGGGAATGAGTAGTTGAGCAGTGTGACATGGCTGGGGAATGTTGGTCATACACTCCAGCGCTTCCTTGATCACGTCCCGCAGTCCATGTGCGCAGACAGGAGCATTCTGGGGGCAGGGAGCGTCACGCCGCTGTAGCTCCTCGCTTATGATAGCGCGTAATAAAGCACGGAGCTCCACATTCCCAGAGGGGCTGGTAGGCCAGGAATCCTGCTGGAGGCGAATAGCTTGCAGATTGTCGAGGCGCTGGCATATCGCCCGCCTTTTCTTCTCTGGAACGCTAGTTAACAAGCATAAGTTTCACAACTTATTTCATTGGAATGTGCGCACGCTGAGGCGAATAATACCCTTCACAAACAAGGCCTGTAATGCGCAAAGCGAACATACGAAGAGAAAAGTCAGCTATTTAACAATATTACTGAAAAACTTCACTGTGCCTAATGTTCTTTTACGCAGCCCGTCAGGCAATAACCTTTAAGTCACACGTTGACGTATGACAAAATAAGCTTGCACGTGCGGTTCAAATGTTCTAACCAAAGCGATAACAGTGCCCATGAAAAGCCTCTTCGACAGGAGCAGTTTGGAAGGGTCAATCCCCTGTTTCAGCGCAGTTCATTTTTGTTTCCGCTGTTATATGTTGTAAGTGAGTGAGTGAACACTTGGCGGGTGTTGCCATATCATCACCTAAAAACTATTTCCTCGTAACTGGGGTGTGTTGTTGGGTAGTCACAAATGAACTTTGCAAGACCAGGAGAGAGAGAGAGAGAAGAGAGGGGGGTAGGGGGAGAGAGAAGGAACTTTATTTGAGTCCAAACTGGTAGAAGGAAGGGGGCGACAGGAAGAAAGTCACCTAGCCTTCCCTGTTAGATGGCGGCCATGAGCCCGTGGGCCATAGCGGCATGTTCCACCAGCTGCACGAGTAGTTGTTGTGAGTCGGGGTGAGAGCTGAGCAACGCGGCCTCCCATTGCTCTTGAGTCCTGACGTTTAATGCTCTATTAGGTGAACGAGGTTTCTGTTGGCAGGCCCATATGACGTGTTATAGGGTGGCTTTGTCTGCACACCACTTGCATCTGTCTGAATATGTGTCTGGGAAATATCGGTTGTAGAGAGCGGCGTTGGGTGAGGTGTTTGACGGTAGTCGTCTCCACGCAACCGACTGCCATCTGTTGAGGGAGGAGTGTAGTGCAGGGTACTTGAGGCGGCTCAACATGTAGTGGTGCGTAATCTCCCTGTACGGGACCAGCCTGTCGCTGCTCCCCATGAATGTAGGCCCGATGTCTCCGTCTAGGTCAGCCTGGTTGCCGAAAAGTCGGGCTGCCTCGCGAGACAGTTCATTCCCCGGAAGGGACAAGAGTGCTGATGTCCATACAAGGCTAACATGTCTGCATCTGTCGCCAATAAACATCGAAAGAATTTTGGCCCCTGGCAGGGATATTCGTCCGGCCAGAAAGTTTCTTAGTGCCGTCTTCGAATCAGATACAATAATTTTGGCTTCCGTGCTAGCTATCGCGAGCGCAATAGCCGCTTCTTCAGCCAACTCAGGGTGCGCCATCAGGATTGTGCCCGACATCACTGTTTCCTTGCTGGTGTACCACGGCAAGACCTTTGAGGTGAGCAGGCAAGGTCTGGACTGCATCGGCAACTTGCTGCAGCCTTTCCTCCAGGTCCCCATCACTGCCTCCAGTCGCCCAGGTTGTAATATCATCTTCGTAGAGGCTATGTTGGATTCCCGGGATATCCTCTAGGAGTGGAGGCAGCTTGATCATGGTGACGTTAAAGATGAAGGGCGACAGTGCGTATCACAGTGGTTTACCCTGTCTCGCCATTTGAATGAGCTCCGATTTAAATCCTCCCTAAATGCAGGAATTCAGCACATCTGCAAAACTATACCCCATATACTCAATAGCTGGGGGTTCTCTGTAAAGCGCACCGGAAACTTTGAGTAAGCAAACCGAACGCTGAGTTTTTTGTAAACTTTTGACAGCTGTGACAATACGGTAGACAAGAAAAGAACAACTATCACGCCAGTTTCTTTAGCCGGTTGTTATCCAGAGCGTAATAACTGACACAGAGAGTATGGGCTAGTAATAAATTTCGTCAAGTTTTCCTGCTTGGGCTTTGAAAAGCCTGCGTAATTAATAAGTCAATAAATAAAAAGGTTAATTCCTAGCGAAACTGCAGTCCAAATTATACGCGGTCTTCCCATAACGACCATAATGAACAAATCAATAACATCTTCATAAAGAATAACAGGTGCTGTTAGGAAACCCACCCTGTAGAGGGGATTCATAATCATGGATCTCCTGTGTGCGGCTGGCTGCGCCGGCCTTCTTCACCCGGTCAAGCTTTAACGTACGGTCCTGACCGGTCTACCGCCTCCTCCACTATTGTATAGGGGGGTTGGGGATTGGTTGCAGGTCCGATGTTCTTTGGCACTCCTACCCCTGATGATATCGGCTACCGGGCACTCGGCGTACGCATCTTTTGAAAATAAAGCCTCCTCTTGAAACTGTAAACCAGCTCTATGTCCTCTTTCTTGCCTCCTTCAGCTGCCGACATTCCGGGCTGGTACAATACCAAGATGGTAAGTCAATCCGGAGCTCTCCGCTACTCCGCGCCTCATCACCCAGTTGTAGCGTCGGTGGGTTAAACCCCCATGTATGATTTATTTCTAATTAAAGGTGTTTTTCCTCGAATACCTGGATCAATAATTCAAACTTGAATGTTAACATTACATCTCAATTTAGCGGTGTTCCACTAGTTTAGTCCCGTATCTATGTATTTATTAAGGCACAAAGGTCACTCACCTTGGCTAAGCTAATATAAGCCAAGTATACAAGTTCCATATTCCTTTTTGTCGAAGGAACGCTTATCGCGTCGCTTCCTATGGTTTACCAGAACCAGTGCTAACATTGTTTGTCTACGGTGGTTGAAATGTTTTTTTTCTTTTTTAAGTTGTTTTAAGTATTTTTGATACTTCAAATGTGCCCCAGAGAACTTATTAAAATTGCTGCGATTTGTCTCCTACAGAATACAAGTTTAGTTTCCGGTCGTTTGTGTTACGAGGAAAGATATATTAACCTACCACTGACGGTTTCCTGGCACATTCGTGAAGCATGCTTTGAGAAGCCTCATTTGTGAAGCCTAGGGAATTTTTAATATTTTATATATTCGAGTAATTTCAACACCCAGGGGGCGTTGCAGAGGGTGGTGGTTTAGCTGCAAGTGCAAAAGCATTTTACACGTGGGGAATATTTAGGTTCTGCCAAAATACAGGTGAGACGTACGAACAATAAGCTTTCGAGATTTTATGCAGGGTGATAGAATTTACGTCTATACAGAAGGAAACACTGTTTTGAAGGATGAAAAGTATCTTTCGGAAACCGCTTGAAATGCACGCGCATTGATGGTTCTGGTAATGGAAGGATGTAGAAATATTTTCTTTGTCATTTCGCAACGTTGACCTTGGGCGGATGATCAGTGCGTGGTGATTTGTAGGATGAACAAGTTACCATTTCGTTTTCCACAATATGATTAGAATGGTCAAACTCGTAAAAAAGATCAAATTGAGAAAGCGTTACGGTGAGCTTCATAGTTCTTACACTGGACATAGGGTAGTTGGTCAGACAGAACGTGCGCTGCAGTTGCTTGCGGATTATAATGGTTACCAAATAATTGTTTCCATGGTCACATTCTTATCAGGCATACTCAGGTTAGGGATGATTTAGTATTTTGTATATCGTCAATTTGAAGTCAGAAATCCTAGCAGACAAGGTACGTATGAGGTACCGAAGGGTCCCATTAGCATTGTTGATTATTTACTTAACGTGCATTTTCCAAGAAAACGTTATGACTTATACGTTCTCGTAAATACTTATACGTTTTAGTATCTTCAAGTTGGCGGCCCCTCAGTTTGTAATTGAAGTCTCAGGAGAATTAAAAGGCAATGAAATTCTCCTTTTTTATATTTTAATGTTTAGCCAAATTTGCAAGTTAATTCACCACTCGAATACTCTGTTTATATCAGCCGGCACTAGAGACGAGCCGCAATCAGAACGGTACAGTAATCATCCGGAAACCATCTGATGGAAGACGTAATGGTGCTAGAAAGATCACTGATGTAAATCCCAAAGAGCACAGGGGAAAATGCAGATCCTTAAGGCACGCCTGATGCGAATGAACAGGAAAAAAAGTTCGAAATAATTACATTACCGGTTACAAATGGCGTTCCGTTAGACAAAACTATTCGGTCCAGTCAACTATATGAGTCCATATTTCATTTCTCAAGGTTCATGAAAAAATAACTGAGGAGGTAAAGTATCGGATGATTTGGAGAAGTACAAGAAAATGCAGTCGACAAAACACCTGTTACCGGCTTCACCGAAAACGTCGTTTGTGGAGGAATTGAGCTGTCTCGCATAACAATGGTTTCCTAAAGCCCTGTCGGCACGACTAAAAAAGAGTTCTTTTCCTTATACTTCCAGATAAATTCATTCCCAGGACAAAAGACGTTTTGTCACAACAGTGAATTACCTCTTACCCGCTTTTGTCGCGAGTTCTCGCGGTATATTAGGTTCCCCACAGGTGACGCCCACGAAATTCTAACACTTCACGATGGTGACAAGTGTTTCTGACCCAAGAGGTGAGTGTTAACTTCTCGCACATCATTTTTTACCTACTCGACATCTTCAGACACCAGCCACAAACTGTGTTTTCAGTGCCAGCGGCCAGTATTGCAAATCACTAACATTACCGAAATTGATGTCATGGCCGCCTTCCGCAAACTGCCCTCGAAAAATTCCACGCGTTGCGACAGCATTCCTTGATTCATTGTGAAGCATTATTGGGTTGTCTTCGGACCCTTACTCTGTCACATCATATGTGTGTTTCACCTATTGAGAAACTTTTGCTAACTGGAAATTAGGCGCCATCTTGTCTTTGCCCAAGTCTGGAAAGGCCTAAATGCCCGCAAACTATAGGCCAATCACCCTGTTTTCCTTTCTCAAAGTCGCCGAAAAAGTCACCCATCGATACCCGTTAGCAGCAAAGCGTCCAATAATCGTTTCTAACGCACACGGCGTCAGGCACGGAGGTTCACTAGAACCAAACCTCGTCGGTTTTATAAACGACATCGGCCCCCCGGTGCTTTCTGGCCAACACGTAGGTACAGCATATTTCGACTGTAAGGCCTTCGACGCAGTAATTAATATTACTGCTTCGCAATTTCTCTAAATGCGGTCTATCCCACGGTTGGTCAACCAGTGATTCGGCCGTTACTTAAAAGGCAGGTCTAATTGTGTCTCTTTTAAAGGCGTCATCTCGCAGCCTTTCGCTATAATTTCAGGTGTATTTCAAGGCTCGACACTCGGCCCTCTTCTCACTGACATTTCTGTTATTGACCACTACCCCGCTACTAGGCACTGCTAGCTCTCTCCGTATACCGATGATAAGATGCTCTATCGCAAGTTTTCTTCTCAGAACGATCATGTCCTGCTGCAATATCGCATGAACGCAGTTTTCGAGATGGCGCGATAGGAACTGTTTAAAGCTTAATCTCTCAAAAACTATCGTAATGTCATATATTCATCATAGTTTCCCACTCATTTTTTCGCACGCTCACCTCAGCGAACCCGTATAACCCGGTACTGTATTGCGTGATTTGGGTGTAATCATGGATACAAAAGCTATTTTTGAACTCTCGTGGGAACTGCCTGAATAACTCGTCTTCACACGCCTGGCGTGATTTCTCTGGCAACCATTGTATTCACCGACCGATGATATTTCTCTGACTCTACCGCGCCCTAATTTTAGCTAAGCTCGAGTTTGCCACTGCAGTTGTGAATTGTAGAAGCCCTGCGTCATACCTTCGTCTAGAAATGGTTCATATGCGCTTCAGATGTGCTTCACTTTATCGTTACTCACCAGTGAGCCAATATAAGCACGGCTAGCTTACCAATCTTTCATTCCTTAGCTGACGGAAAGCGGGAAGAATGTAAGCATTTTGTGGAGAGGTCCAACTTCCCGGTGTCCCTCTCTTCGTGTTTCATCACCAAAAGCACCACCTTTTTTATGCTCGTATATGATCACACGCTCATACTCTACACACGACCTCCGACCACTTCCTCAGAGGTTCGTTTTTACCTTCTTTAATCACACTCCACATTTGTATATATCTACAAATGTTTTAATGGATTTCTGATTTATTCCTTTCCTGATATGGTTTCCCTTTGGATACTTTATACTCCTGTACCCAGTGCATCACCCGAGATTCTTCCTTGCTGTTGGTGAGCACTTCCATTAAATAAAGAAATAAATAAATAAACAATTACTTTCCATCAAAGAGCGTACTTTACCTTTTAAAAGGCCCACTTAGCTGTTACAGTGCGTTCATAAAACTGGACCTTACACTCACCTATGAGGGCTTTGAGCTCAGCTTTACTAGCCAAAAATTCGGCGTTGCGGTAACCTGTAATGAGCTACAGTTTGTTTACAGTTTGGTTGGCATCTATGTTTACCGAAAGCGAACAAAACACTGATCGCTGGGACCTGGCGCGACGGCGAGCGAGTGGAGACGATCTGGCGATGTTATTAAAACAAGTCGCTCACGTTAGTACTTACCAGAGAGGCGCGTGTCGTTTGCTTCGCAAGCTGCGAAATACGAAAAGTTCCAGAGAAGTCAAGGAATTCAGTGGCTTTGCGCGAGAAACAAGAAATGCTCGGGCCGCTTCCGGAACAATTTATTCGGCAGTAATTTAAGTCGCTTAAAACAAAGATATTAGATTAGGGGAATCTTACGATAACAATGAGGGAGTGTTAGGCGGTCGGTAACAGACGCAAACGATATCTCTTTTCGTGCATGATTCGTATGCAGGCGCAACACACTTCGACCCGAGTTTCGAGTGGAATATGGAACGACTGAAGATGATCTGTGATAACAACTAAGACACCTCCTCACGACCGTTATCAGGCCAATAAAAGCAAAGCGATTTCTCGCATTTCATTTTTGACCTCGGTACTTTTACTGCAAACTGTGCGCTGCTGCCGAACGCATTACTGTGTTTGCCATGCTTTTCTTGTCATTCTTTTTGCGCATATTTCGTTCAGCTGTACAATGGCAAACGAAACAGCTAAGGCACAAGAAGATTTCAAGCGGGAACTGAAAGCTAAGCTGAGGGCACTCAAGGATGTGCTGCAGGACGTTAAGGGGATGAAAGAAGAGATTCAGAAACTGCTGAAGGAAAACCAAGAGCTGAAGGTCGAAAATGCCAGACTGTCCCGTCGGGTGGAGGAGATGGAGCAATACCAGAGCTCCAACAACCGGCAAATTAAGGGCATACCTCTGGATACAGAGCCAGTCGCTGTACTAGAAAAAATCGGGGAACTTATTCACGAACCGGTAACTTAAGCAAATATTGATTTGTGCCATCGGGTACCAACTGGCAAGCATGACCAAACAAACATCATTGTCCGGTTTGTGCGACGAACAGAGAGGAACGCATTCCTTGGCAAGGGAAAAAAGGTGAACTTCACTGCCACAGAACTCGGCTTTGAGGCCAGCAGTCCGTTATACGTAAATGGACGCCTTACTGGGCAACGCAAGCCACTACTCGGTGCTGCGGTCTAAAAAAGCGTGACGGGAACTCGAAGTTCGTGTGGACTGCCGGGGGAAAGGTGTTCGCACGAAAAGACGAAGGGTCCCATGTATAAGGATAGCAACTCTAAATGACCTTGACCGGACGATAAGAACGGAATAAGACAAAATCTTTGCTTGGCAGAAATAATGCTGAATAAACAGCATGGCTACATTTATTCCAAGCAGCTACCGTACTGTCCACTCAATACATTAGTTCAGCAGTCCAGACAGAAGTTTCCACTAATTCATAAGAACATGCGCAGCAAATGATGATTTGCTGAATTTATTTAGTTCACTCACATTCTCTTTTGATGTAATGCTTCTTACTGAAACATGGGTCACTTCTGACGAGAACGCTCCACATTTTTAAAACTATGTATATGATGGTATACGACCACATGACCGTGGCGGCGGTGTAGCTGTGTATGCAAAAAAAACAGCCAGCCATGAACTGATTTCAGAATTTTCTACTGTAACTACCAATGTTGAATGCCTCACCGTACGCGTAGAAAGCATTATGATTGTTGCATTATGTAGACCACCAGCTAGCAACACGCAGGTTGTTTAAGTCTTAGTCAATGTACTTCAGTTTCTGAGTTGTTCTGGCCTTACCTTCGTGATGATGGGTAATGGTACTATAAATATATGCTTTTGAATGATCCTTCATCAAGACAGTTCACGGAACTAGTAAATCCCTATGCTTGTGAAAACGCTATTACTGAAGCTACCAGAATAACGTCAATAATGCCTGCCTTCTTGATATATGTGTCACAAACAAACGACCACCGCTTTGCACCGCAGGAGTACTATTGACCGAGATAAGCGACCATTTCACCGTATTTTGTCTAGTACCACTCTCGTTGAATTGTCGTCAACGTCAAGGGGAAAAAATATTCTAAAGATAAATGACCAATCTTTGTAACACTTTAGTAGTCTTGTTTATGTCACAGGTTGCGAATGCGTATTTAAAGAAAAAGTCAAGCATTTCCGTTAGACCAAACCAGGCCAAGATGTAAAAAATACGCAAACCTTGGATAACAAAACGCTTCTAAAAAGAGTTAAGCAAGAATAACATGTTTCATTCCTTTCTGCAGTCAGAGGACCGGGATAGCTTTGCTGCCTTTAAAAAATACCGAAATCAATTGAAGGCTGAACTGAAAAAAGCAAAAATAGAGCATTACAAACGGCTGTTAAGGAATATACATAATGACCCCAAGAAAATTTTGAATAAAAAATTACGCCCATCTTTCCGCGAGGGGAACCCTGATGTGATGCGACGCATCGGGGGGGTTCAATTGGCGTTTCCATTGGTTGATTCTCTATGGTCGTAACGTTACCTTGAGCGTTTGGGGTGACGCGGGCATTGGATTGCGTCAATCCACTCGCTGAAGGGACCGTCGCTTCCATCACGTCTTCATCGGAAGAATCAAGCCAAGCACGAAGTCATCAATCGAAGTCACGCGGATTCGAAAGAGAGCGAGTGCTGACTGAACCGCCGCAGCGCGCTACCCGCTTTATATTCACAGCGCCTGAAGGAGAGGAGACAGTGGAGGAGAGTCGCGCATGCGCGCACCTGTGCGACGGGAGCGGAGCGAAGCGAGCGAAGCGCGCGCATGCAGCTGTTGTTTATGATAATGAGACGGAGAGAGAGTGTTGGGCACAGCTGTCGGAGAGAAGAGCGGAGGAGAGTCGCGCATGCGCAGGTGGCGTGCGGACGCCGCCGACGCCGACGCAGGAGGGATATGCCTCAGAGCAAGAGATGCATTCGCATCTAATAATAACCTTAGAGGAGGTCACACAGAAGGGAGCTGTCTAAATATTGCCGCGAACCATTTATGGGTTTGTTTATTTATTGTTTGTTTTTACTGCCCAGCCAGGCTCGGTTCTGTCATCTGCGTCCCCAAAATATTCCCGTGAACCATGTATGGGTTTATTTATTTATTGTTTGTTTTTACTGCCCGGCCAGGCTCGGCTGTGTTATGTGTGTACCCAACCCAACGAAGCGCGCCTTCCATTCCTTATTTTTATGCCGCACGGGCTATGTTATTCAGATAAGCGGACTGTTTCACCCTAACGTCACTAGCCCAGAATAATGTTCACTGATCTACAATGTTCTCCATGTAAATCGACGGTTCCAGAATTACTCCCGCCGAAAGATAAAAGCCTGCAGAGCAGACGCCGCGGCATTCGAATTGCCGGAGCTCGCCTGCACACGTTACTTCGTTGAGTGCTGCTTCGCTGCCTGTGTATTCTTTGAGTTGTTAGGGGAGCACAAGTTCGCTCCAATAAACTTGTTTTCCTTGAAGACAACTGCGTCGTCCTTGACTGCGTGACATCTGGTGGAGGTGCTGGGTAAATGCACCCAAAGCCCTCGTCAAGCCGACAAGCAAGCCCCGCTCGTGTCAGCCGCCGACAGCAAGGTCTTCAGCCGGAGTTTGTGCTGCTTCCGGATAAAGTGAAGAAAGAAGACGTCGTGACCACCGCCATGATCAACGCAGGCACCATGACCAGCGCTACCAATCCTGCCCTCATTCTTCAGCAACCCAGGGAGCCCCCCTCATTCCATGGGTCACCTTTCGGAGGATCCCGAAGACTGGCTGGAGCAAGTCGAACGGGTCAGGCTGTTTAACCGATGGGGCGACGCGGAGACACTGAGGCAAGTGTTCTTCTACCTTGAATATTCAGCACGGATCTGGTTCGAGAGCAGTGATAGCTCCCTAGATTCCTGGAACGAATTCAGAACGCAATTTTTAGCGACGTTTACCATGGTTGTGCGAAAAGAGCGGGAAAAGTGTTGCTGCATACGCTGACCCAACACCCTAACGAAGGCATTGTTGTGTTCGTCGAGGAGACGAAGAGACTTTTCAGGCGTGCTGACCCTTGCATGGCGGAAGAAAAAAAGTTACTCTTCTTAATTCGCGGTGTGAAGGAAGAACTGTTTGCTGGACTTGTACACAATCCGCCCAAAACCGTCACCGAATTCGTGCCCGAAGCCAGCACAATTGAAAAGTCCCTCGAAATGCGTACTAAGGAGTACGACGGCAACTTTGTCGGCCCGGCCAATGCGAACTACGTGGATAGCATGCGGATTCCAGCAGATAGCCTACGCGAGACTATTCGCGCAATAGTGAGGCAGGAGCTGCGGAAACTTCTCCCAACGCCGCCGCAACCAGAAGTCGCTTCTCTTTGCGACGTCATTAGAGAAGAAGTGCAGCAAGCGCTGGGAACTCCAAAGACGCCAGAAGCTCCCCGCGAGCCGCAAGTGATGGCCTACGCGGCCGCTCTCCGTCGACCTCGCCCACCTGCGCCCTATCGTCACACCCTATCCTCACGTGAATCCGGCGCTACCGCAAGAACACCGGAACAAATTATTGGCTTTGCTGCGTCGCTACAGCGAGTGTTTTTCTTCGAACTCAAAACTACGTCAGACACCTCTAGCGAAGCACGGAAAAATAACCGAAGATGGAGCCCAACCCAACAGTCAACAATAATCCAACAGTCAACATACCACGTCTCTTCCCACGAGCGGGAAGCCATCCGCACTCAAGTCGACGACATGCTCAGCGACGACATTATATAGCCCTTGAAAAGCACCTGGGCTGCCCCGCTCGTACTCGTGAAGAAAAAAGACGGCACATTAAGGTTTTGCGTTGACTACCGGCGACTGAACAAAATCACCAAAAAGGTCGTGTGCCCCCCTGCCACGAATCGACGACGCCGTCGACCACCTCTGCCATGCAAAGTACTTCTCAGCGATGGATCTGAAGACCGGCTACTGGCAAATTGAAGTGGACGAGAGAGACCCAGAGAAGACTGCATTTATAACCCCGGACGGCCTATACGAGTTCAAGGTGATGCCGTTCCGGTTGTGCACGGCGCCAGCAACGTTTCAACGAGTCATGGACACTGTGCTAGCTGGCTTGAAGTGGCACACCTGCCTCGTATACCTCGATGACGTTGTGGTATTCGCCCGGACTTCCGACGAACACCCTCCAAGGTTTGAATTTGTAATCGAGGCCCTTCGTACGTCGGCGTTAACGCTGACGCCTGAAAGGCGCCGTTGCGCGTACGAGGAGCTCAAGTTTTTGGGCCACGTCGTCAACACCGTGGGAGTCCTACCTGACCCGGCGAAACTTCACCCATTGTGAACTTCCCAAGGCCGAAAGACAAATCGGGCGTGCCAAGACTTCTCGGACTGTGCGCATACTACCGGGGCTTCGTTGCAAACTTAGCGCACATTGCAAAGCCACTCACACGCCTGACGAGAGATGCACCCCTTTCAGCTGGGAAAACGCCCAAGAAAAAGCACTTTGCTTGCTGCGAAAACGCCTGCAAAGCCCGCTCGTGCTCGCTCATATTTGACGAAGACGCAGAAATGGAAATACACACGGACGCCAGTGATATAGGCTTGGGTGACGTTCTCGTCCAAAAACAAAGCGGTAGCGAAACATTCATCGAGTTTGCCAGCCGTGGTCGGTTGAAGGAGGAAAAAAACTACTCGGCGTCTGAAAAAGAGTGCCTTGCTATTATATGGGCGATTTCGCAATATCGCCCATACGTGTATGGTAGACCATTAAAGCTTGTGACAGACCATCATGCACTCTGTTGGCTCGCCAATTTGAAGGACCTCTCAGGTTGTCTTGGGCGGTGGAGCTTGCGTCTGCAAGATTTCGACGTTGCAATCGTCTATAAATCCGGCAGGAAACACTACGACACCGACTGCCTGTCCCGCGCTCCCGTCGAAGCACCACCACACGACTCTGATGAAGACAGCGCGTTCTTCCAAGTCCCGACGGAGAGCGACCTAGCAGTCCATCAGCGTGCCGACCCCGACTTCCGCGTCATAATCGACTACCTTGAAGGATGCAACGGCGCCATGCCGAGGACCTTCAAACGCAACCTACCAGCATTCCGCCTGAAAAAGTCCGTTCTAGTGAAGAATTTCATCCCCGGAGCGAGAACGAATAACCTTCTTGTCATCACCGCAGACTGTCGGGACGAAATTTTGGAAGCGTGCCACGACGACCCATCTTCCGGAGACCTCGGCACAGCCCGCACAATTGGAAAAATCAAGGCGAAGTACTACTGGCCACACCTTACATCCGATGTTACCCACTACGTCCGGAGCTGCCGCGACTGCCAGCGATGAAAAACGCCACCGACGAGACCCGAACGACTTCTGCAGTGGATTGCCGTCCCATCAAGGCCCTTCCAACAGATTGGAATGGACCTTCTGGACCCGTTCTGTATACATCCCGATCCAAGAACAAGTGGATTGTCGTAGCGACAGACTACATGACGCGCTACGCAGAGACCGCCGCTCTTCCGAGGGGGGACTGCCCAAGAAGTCGCAAAGTTCTTCATAAGCCAAGTTGTGCTGCGACATGGACCCCCGGAAGTCCTAATCACGGGCCGCGGAACGGTTTTACTGCGGAGCTGATGCAAGGAATATCACGCTACAGCAACACGGGTCAACGAATTACAACGGCGTACCACCCCCAAACGAACGGACTTACGGGACGT
The DNA here is from genome assembly GCF_048455015.1 of Haemaphysalis longicornis. Classification (NCBI taxonomy): domain Eukaryota; kingdom Metazoa; phylum Arthropoda; class Arachnida; order Ixodida; family Ixodidae; genus Haemaphysalis; species Haemaphysalis longicornis. The sequence continues at coordinate 70,488,267 of NW_027526407.1, read as the reverse complement.
TTGAATAAAACGATCGCGGATATGCTGTCAATGTACGTCGACGTTGAATATAACACTTGGTACGAAGTGCTCCCGTATGTCACGTTTGCGTACAACATGGCTATCCAGGAAACTACGCAGATGACGCCGTTCGAGCTTGTCTATGGAAGACGGCCGACTACGATGCTCGACGCAATGCTTCCGCGTGTACAAGACGACGACCTCAACCCCGACGTCCAAGGATACCTTCAGTGGGCGGAGGAGGCCCGCCAGCTCGCTTGAGTTCGTTCAACGGACCAGCAGCTGGTGGATACCGGGCTCTATTACCTCCGACGCCGAGACGCCGAGTACCACCCAGGGGATCGTGTTTGGGATTGGAACCCCATCCGACGACGCGGACTCAGTGAAAAGCTTCTGCGACGGTATTTCAAACCCTACTAGATTCTACGACGTGTCCGTCAACTTACCTACGAAGTGATCCCAGATGGTGATTCCGGAACATCACGACGACGCACGCGGCCCGAAGTCGTCCACGTGTTTCGCTTGAAACCTTGCAAGATGACGGACTTTTTTGTTGTTTGTTCGGACTGTCTTCTATTGTAGCATCCGGTCGATGCACTCTTAGAGGGGGGGGGGGGTAATGCCGCGAACCTTGTATGGGCTTGTTTATTTATTGTTGTTTTTACTTGCCGGCCACGCTCCCCCTCTGTTATCTGTGTTCCCAGCGAAGCGCGTCTTCCATTCTTTATTTTTATGCCGCGCGGGCTATCTTATTCAGATGGGCAGACTGTTTGGCCCTAACGTCACTAGCCCAGAATAATCTTGTTTGATCTACAATGTTCTGGATGTAAATCGACGGTTCCAGAAATACTCGCGCCGAAAGATAAAAGTCTGGAGAGCAGACGCCGCGGCATTCGAGTCGCCGGAGCTCACCTGCACACGTCACTTTATTGAGTGCTGCTTCGCCGCCTGTGTATCCTTTGAGTTGTTAGGGGAGCACAAGTTCGCTCCAATAAAGTGTTTTTCCTTGAAGACAACTGTGTCGTCTTTAAGTTGGTGACAATATAATGACAACTACTGGCCTTAAAACCAGATATGAAGTTTTTTGTTCTCTGAACACACTTTGCTAATGCTATTACGCCTACTGATAGATGCGATCAATCTGAGAGTCCCATATCCTCAATTAGCCCAATTGCTAATTCCGTCTCATTGATCCCGGTTACACCTAATGAAATCAGGGAAAATATTATGAATATTCAAAACATTGTTGCTTCGGGTTTGGATGATCTAAAAGCCGTACCTAATACACATGTATCTGATATAATATCCCCTAGTTTAGCCGTTATTGTTAATAGAACATTCGAGACGGGAATTTTGGGGGACGAGTTAAAAAGTGCACGAATTTGTCCTGTTCATAAGGGTGGTTGTGTAAAAGAATTTAACAATTACAGGCCAATCTCAATTCTACTAGTCTTGTCTAAAGTATTCTAACGTGCCATAAACACTCGACTTGAGAATTTTTAATAACTTTATTATAAGCAATGGGCAATCCGGCTGTCATAAAGGAAAATCTACTGTAGCGGCTTTACTTAGTGTTAAGTGCGATATAATACATAATTTTGAAAGCAGATTATATACTCCAGGAATATTCGTATATTTATGCAAAGCGTTCGGATTTGTGTGCGATGATGTCCTTTTGTAGAAACTTCAAAATTATGGTGTACGGGGGGTGGTACTGAAGTTAATAGGGAGCTACCTCACTGATCGATGTCAGCACGTCAGTGTATGCTGTGACACGTCAGACGAAATCAAAGTTAAAAGAGGCTTACCCCAGGCCTCTATTCTTGGACCCTTGCTCTTTTTAATTCATATGAATGACTTTGGTAGCATACTTTTGTAGCATACCTTATTGTATCATACCTTAACTTAATATGAACGCCGATGATCCTAACATTTTCTTTACGGCCCGTAGCCTTTCTGAACTGGAAAACATGGTCAATACGGACTTAAATCAGTTTTCCGACTGGCTACTCTAAAGAAGCTCCCACTAAATTCTAATAAAACCAAATACATAATCTTTCCAACTATCAATAGGCCAAAAAATTACGGTGTCGAGATTATTTTTCGAGCTCTGAAACTAAAACAAGAAGAGCAACAAAAAAATTTCGGTGCCTGGTTTCAAGAAAATCTCTCTTGCAACGTTCACATTTATAATTTGGCAATTTATCTGAGTAGGTCAGTAGGCTGCCCGTATCTGTTAAACTCATTGATTCCCACGTGGCTAAAACCTTCCTTGTACTACTCACTTTTCTATCCAAGATTAAGCTATTGCATTTTACTCACTTTTCTGTCCAAGATTAAGCTATTGCATTTTGATAGGGGGCATAACCACCAATACGAATTATCACATGCTGATAAAATTGCATAAAAAGCTTTTGCGCATTCTTGAGTGCTAAATGGGTCGTGCGCAATATTGGCCAACACCTCTTTATTGAAGGAAAACCAAGGTTGTTATTTTAGGCTTTTGCAATATTTATATAAAAATAAACTCTACATCACTGATAACGTATCTGAAACATCTTTATATAGTTTTCGCCGGCAACAGCTTAAGCTTCCAAAGACAAGAACCCATTACGGCCGACAACATTTAGATCACCAAATTCTCTTTCTTTTAAATATGGTAGGGATGCACGTGGATTTTAAAAAGAAGAGATCGAAAAGCACCTTTAGACTATATTAATGTAACGTAATCTCCAGTGTACCTACTTTGTTTCTGTTCCTTGTGTGTACTTAATATGGGCCGCCTAGTTTCTTTCTCCGCAAATACAACTGGTATTTTTGTTGTCATTGTTAACCTGAGCTTATTGTAATGAATTAATAATCAAAATGGCGTTGCGATATCTGCCTTTATTTTCAATACACAGCGGTGTCTTTTCCGTTTTGATAGGAGTGTGCCTGTATGTAAATCAATTTCCTAGCAAACCATTTTACGGATATGCTCTGCTTTGCGAATTAACTGCCATGTTTTGTTTTGTTTGTATTAAAATGCAGCTGCGTGTCAGCTGTGCTCGGAGGGAAGGCCTCTGTCAGGCTAGCCGCCTGTTACCTTCTCTCAATTTTTCTGTATTCAGAAAATAAACTTCAATTTAATTAAAAAATTTTGCTGTACAATACCTTCACAGAAAACCCCGTTTCCGTTAAGAAACTACATCTGCATTACATGTAACGACAACTAAGGATAGTTAATCACGCTTGTTTTTCACGCGGCGAATATCTCAAAATAAAAATGAAACACTATGACAAGACTGCATACATTTATCTATGAGGAGGTATTTTTGCTCTCGCCTGTTTGTGTGCCAGAAACAGTGCAATACTTTCAGGCGTCATGGTCGTCAATGTTACTTTGGCACACTCTTTCAGTGTACGGAACATAAACTTACAATTTTTTGTTATTTAATATTTTGGTGGAACTAACACAGCACTGCTGAACATAATTTTTCAAAATCAATAGACTTTGAAATTCACTTCTACCGCGCATTTTGAGTACTTATGCAGAAATGTTTACTAACACTTACTCCAGAAACGCTTAGTTCCGGCCGGGAAGAAGTGATATAATCTTCCGTTTTCAATGTGAAAATTTGGGTATCACAGGCCGACGCTTGTTGAGAATAAAGTTGCCATGTCTGCACGTGGCTTACAAGCGGCCCACGTGTTGCTTGCACAAAGTTCGAAGAAGAGTATAGGACTTGCGAGAAGCGGATATTCGGCTGTCCGAAGTTAGGCCTAAATTTATCAACCAGTACGCCGGGTACCGTACTAGTAACGTACTGGTCAACCAGAACGCCGGTAGCATAGCACATTATAGCGCGCCTCAATGTACCACGGTGATCTGACCAGATACGACGACAGAGCCCTTTAACAAGCGAGCTGTGCAAGGGCTTTACTGCTGAAGTTTGCCACGTTGATCTGCCTGAAGACTACGACGAAGTCGCTTCTGCGCGCGAGCCGTGCGAGTGCAGTTTTAAGTGCACAGCGCTTTAGGAGCCCGGCTTGTTACCGCAGCTCGTCCCCGTCGTCACGCAGTCACCCGTCGTCACGCCCCCCAACAGAAACTTCGAAAATATACCGCTTGTCCCGTTGAGATCAGACTTCAACAAGAGGTTTTTATAGGCACAACAGTTCCAAATTCCACGAATAGCTGCACTTGTCATACATGTCCCCATCGTTTGCCCAAAAAATACTGCGGGTTCATTTGAGGCAAAGTATGTAAATAACCAACAGCTCCACGCACTTTAGTTAGGAAGGCTTATTAGGTTGATTTTTAAGATAGTGAGCGAAAAAAAAAAGTGGCTGCCGAAGGAAAACACGACGGGTTCATAACGGCGCAGAAGGTCTTCCAGCACGTGCGAATAGAAAGGCAGGTAAAAAAAATTACGCCCACCTCCCCTCGTGGGAACCGTGGTGTGATGCGACGCTGAAGGGGATTCCATTGGCGTCGCATCAAGCAATCGTCGGGTACGGCAAGAGACCAAGCGCAAGCGCGGACGACCGTCGACTGAGAGACCGGCCGGAGCACGACACTCCGCTTCTATGCGCAGCGTGCCCGAAGGAGAGGAGACCGCGGAGAGAGAGAGTACTGCACATGCGGACAGTGCGCAGCCGCGCGCAGCGCCGCACGCGGCGCGACCGCACATGTTGGGAGAGAGTGTTCGCTATCGGAGAGAGGAGAAAAGGCGAGCGGAGGAGAGACGTAGCTGTGCGGACGCGGACGACGGACGCACGCAGGACAGGGCCACCGGCAAGAGATGCTCCTCTCAGCGCAGCATCTAAAAAGCGGACAGCACCAGAAACAAAGAAGAAGAAGGATGTCTTAGAAGAAGGCGCGTGAGCACTGTGTGTGCGGAAAAATTTTATTTAACAAACATATGTTACTGTGAGGAAGTAGCCGTAACTTCGCGTATTTGAAGACCATTTCATCAGAGAAGATGGCCAATCCTTATGGTGGGGCTATGTGCCACGAAGAGGAAGAGGAGGTACGAGAGGATCCCGACGAAGGGGACGGTGTGTTCCGGATTGCTCGGCGGTGATCGTGAGCGAGAGGGCAGCCTTCGGACCGGACGCCGCTGTTCCAGTACCGGGTGCGCGACCGTGGTTCCCCTGCGACGGCCTGGAAGGCGACGGCCAGGGAACGACAGCACGGACCAGCGCCCCACGACCTGCCCACGTTCGAAGAAGTTCCGCCGGTGCGCCGAAGACGCTCCAGCCAATCTGCACACTCCCAAACAGCTCATCCAACACGTGAGACTGTTGCAGTTGGCCAACTTGACTTCCGTTCAAACGGACTCGTGCTTCTTTTAGTTAGCAGCCCTGTTTAGTTTTTTTTCCCGACGCTTCTTACTCCGCGTGTTTCTGCTACTACCCAACCCCATAAAGCGTGCCATCTTCTGTTCTTCGCCATGTTCCGGTGCCCTGTCTCGTTATTCTCCCGTCCGTAATGCTGGGGATCGTAAGAAGAGCCTGTATTCCATCACAGTTACATTCATCAAGACAGGAGTGACAGATAGAGGAGAATTGCGTCAGAAGTGGTAGTAAGAAGCCGTGCGCCACACCTCCTCCGGTGAATGATTGCAGTACACTTCCTACAGCTTTCACGTTCAGTGGAACTGTTTTATTGTTTTTGCAAAAGAAAAAGCGGTTGCAAGTATGAATGCAGCTACGCGTTGTCTTGTTGCTGAACCGCAGCTACTGCCGCCTTAAGCCGGAGCTCACGAGGCCTCCCGCTGAGGTGTCGCCCCGTAGAATCGCGGCTGTCGTCGGCTAGAGCCGGGGCTCACGAGGCCTCCTGCTGAGGTGTCGCCTCGTCAAATCGGAACTTCCACCGTCTTGAACCGGAGCTCACGAGGCCTCCCGCTGAGATGTTGTTCCGTCAAATCGCAGCTGCCACCGTCTTGAGCCGGAGCTCCCGAGGCCTCCCGCTGAGGTGCGGCTAGTCGGATCACAGCTGCTGCGGCCTTGAGCTGGAGCTCACGAGGCCTCCCGCTGAGGTGTCGCCTCATTGAGGCTTGGAGTCTGGCCCGTCGTAGGTCCGAGCTGAACGTTGCATTGCAGGAGTCTCTCTCGAGTTCCCCACCAACTTCAGCACGCTGTGGTGGTCGTCCTGTCGACTGCGCCAGTTGAATTTCGCTTTTCTTCTTCCTGATGAGTGGTGAAGACGAAATAGGGAGGTTCTTTTGATGCTCGTCCCGAGAGGAGAATCTCGGCTCGCCCCGTTGACCGACGTCTGATACTTGAAGAATGTTAGGGATGAGAACGGCCTTTCTTGCTGGATATTATGTTTATTTACACTATTTACATTACTCCAACATCCGGACCGATTGATGGTTACTTTGACACTCTGCCCGCAGCATCCTGTTCGGCCAAGATCTATACTGAACTAGGTCCCTCTCGACCGACACACTCCGGTTTTGATCCCAAAAACCACGCCTCCGAAGGGGGCGTTCAAGAAAAACCAAAAACCCCTTTCAAAATATTTACATGAGCCATTGATTGGCCAAAAGAACCATCCAATCCTACACATGTCCCCACCTGCGGTTACGTGACCCAACCCTCTCTCTCATGCACTCATAGTACGTTTCCTGCGCACGTTATTGCAACCGACAAGCAAATACAAGACATCTGCCACCGAAAGTCACTGACCGCGTGGAGAGTTCAAACCTTTACGTTAAGCGGGCGACACCTGCTCAAAGCCAAAGCCGAACGCTTAGAGCGGTCTCCGCGCGGATAACATCTTACAGCGTCCTCACCGTGCTGCCTCGCATTTGTCTGCGCGCGTGCCGGCGCAATTCATAAGCTAATCCCTTCCCCCGAATATAAGGGGCGCCGCTGCCCGCCGCCTCTCTAGCGGGAAGAGCTCCTTCAACCCCAGGCGAGTATTCCTGAGGCGAATGACCCATAAACAAACAGCACCGATGCCGGCTTCGCAAATCCTCAAAAACCACGCCGCGCGCCTTTTCGACACCAAGGGACACCATCCTTTCGCTTCCCGTCAGCTTGTCATGACGAACGACGCAGCCACCTCCCAATGTCGGGAAGCCATGATAGCGGCGTGCACGCCATCCGGGAGGGAGACCCGCGCCGGACCTGTTTTCACTGCTGTGCACCCATCCGCCGTTCGCTAAGACCACCCGGTCGAGCTGACCGCATAGCAACCCAAAAGAGGTACTCAGGCTAAGCACCCCGCGTCTTTTGCCACCCAAAAGGAAGGGACAAAAACCATGCTCTCAGCGGCTCCCAACTTCGCGTCCGTGCGGTTGCATGAAAGGAACACAGCATAGCAGCTACAAGCGGAGGCAACGCCGATGCATGAGCCACCGGCGGCTTTCATTAATTCAATGAGGAGCCCGAACTTAACAGGGGGGTTTAGAAAATACCATATAGCACAGTATAGAAGCAGAGGACAGGGGTACTTTCTTCGCTCGGGTTACCCTGATAGCCTGAGAGGTCCCGGAGCTCCCTGCCGGGTAAACAGACAGGGAGCCAACCAGCCGGAGCTTGACCTGGGCTCCGACAGCCACCGTTTGAGGTTTCTACCCTTTACCTTAAAACGCATCGCCACGGTTGGTTCCAGCTGATGTTTGGGGGCTTAGGGTCCGCGGTGTCGCCAATACCGTCACCAAGATTACTCAAGGTGCCCCGTCAGCTTAGCCGCATGCGACGCCATATCTCTAAATGCTCAGCCGAATACTGGCCGTCGTAGAAAGCCTCAGCTTGCGACAGGACGGACATGACGTGCTCAGTCGCGACGTCATCAACTTTCGCTGCTCCTATCTATCCCCTCGCGAATTTTCCTTGTTCAGGACGGTAGCCATTTCGAAGGCTTTCCCCGAATCTTAAGAATCTTAACACCCTACCGAGACAGCCGAAACAAATGCCGAAATATTACGGCACTGTGTAGACTCACGCTGCGTTCACTTGGTAGCCTGAACAGACGATGGTAATGATGAGATCGTTTATTTCCCTTTTGAAACCAGCGAAAACCTTTGTGCTGCCAAGGCCACGTAAGGCCTGAATGGCAGGCCATGGCACTCATACAAGGCAAAACATTGCAAATACATGGCAAAAAAAAGCAAATAGAAGAACAAGTTCGAGCAGTCGAAGTATACCTAACGATTCATGGCAAAAACGCACAGGAAGTAAGCTGGCAAACACACTTATTATCTATTTCTCACAACATTCCATAGTTTATATCTTGAATTTCTGATAGAAAAATCACAACACAGTTGGTTGAACTCAGCGGGAACATAATACACTCTTGGTGGTCGTCCATACCTTGTTTATCAACAGGGGACCAAGTAAGGCTGTTTTTGTCAGAGATTACGAATAGGCATATACAATGGCTTAAAAGTATAATGTCGCAATGTTTAAAAAATGTATCGTTCAACAAAACACGGACGTTCGGTATATGTAACATTTTCAATACATCCCTCTTATACAGTCACCCAACGTTTATTCGGACGTCGAGAATTCCGACACGCTTGTTTAGTCGTACACTTTCGCGGCACGCCCACGTGGCCCATTAAAGTACGTGTATATCCACGACCGATAGTTCGTAGGCCGCAGAGCACGCCGTTAGGTTTTTCAGACTCCAGCAGCGGTGCTCTAGGATTTTTTGCCTCCGAATACCATCAGTGCACCAAGGATTCATGAAGAACTTAAAGCTGCATTACCGATCGCGCCTTCTGAATCGTTTGCTGTTGTGTGTGGACAGTCACAAATGCTACGTTGTGGATGTGCTGTCTTCTATCGGCATCTTGCCTGGTGCTTGGAGGGCAGTGATAGAGGACACGATACGCACCTGCTTTCGGCATGCGGGATTTAAGGTTGGCTGTGAGGACTAGGATAGTGACACAGTCTAGAACCCAACAGCCGAGGTGCCACCTGCGGCAGCATCCAACATTTTCGACGACTTCCGCTTGGCGGTGTCGATGTTGGTGCGGCTACGTTTGAAGATTGCAGCACCATCACTAGCGCCGTCATGCCGAGTGCCGATTTGGGTGGTGACGAAATCGTACGCCAGGTCCCCGAACCGGCGCAGGTGGACAGCGACTCCGATGATGACGTGCCACCAAAGCCAGAGGCATCAAATACTGATCTAGCGCGAACCCTTACAGTGCCATTGTGTGCTACCGGATCGAACAAACACTGGCGGACTTAGTCACGCGTAGGCCTGCGTGTGTACAGACGCGCATAAATACATTTTTTCCGGCCATTAGGCCAATGAAGGTTTTTGTTTTAAGGTAATCCTAGTTTTCACTCCCGATTACTCGGACTCCCGATTTTCGGACTCCCGACTCCCTACTTTTCGGACTCCCGATAAGCCTACAGGAAAACCCCGAGCATGACTCTCCTTAAGCTTACTGGGCCTCATGGAACTTCCCCGCGAAACGTCTCCGCAGGCAGCCTTTGCCTACGGAGAAGGTTCGACTTCACCGTCTCGCAATGTTCCACCTGCCGTTTCGACAAGCTTGACATCACGTGGGACACGTCGTCCGGAAAACGCATAAGCAATTGCTGTGGCCAAGTGTCATGGCTAAGCTGGGTCTTCTGGCACGTGCGCTCGAAACACGCTCGTACAAAATAAAGACCTATGTGCTGTCCAACATTGTAGGGCCGCCTAGGGTCACTCTTTCGAATTGCTCAGTCGTTTCTCACTGCACCCAGCTGTCACTCTAAACCTGAGATCAAGACATTTAGAGTTTCGGCTGCTTCACCTCTCTGTTTTGCTTTTTAAATGCAGAGCATTTCAGTAACTCACGATGTCACCCGCGGTGACGTCCGTAGTCCGCACCGCACCCCTCCCTACTATATAAAAAAATACTATCCGGCACCCGGTTTCGATCCCTCGACCCTGCGGGCGGAACGCAATGTACATGGTGCTCAACCCACTGCGCCACAAAGCCGACACAGAATGGGACGCCGCGAACGCGCCTTATATTGTTGATTCATTCAAATTACTGCTGTCGGGCCCTCTCTCGTCAGCAGTTGCCACAAGTGCAACAACATTAACGTAACGCAAACTGCTTAACGTCGTGCGCCCCCGGAAATGCTCTGCATTTGGTCGTGCCCCTCGCGAGGGGGATGTTTCACTGCGTCTTCTCTCGGTCGCGGGACCCGTGGCGCCATCTGGCGGAGGCGCGGCACAACTCGTAGCACTTTCTTTGAAAAAGCGCCTCGAAAGCGCGGCAAATATGAAATAGGGATGACGCGCTTTTTTTCTTCCTTCCGTGGTCTCCCTCGCCCGAGGTTAAGTTCTTGTTTTTCTATCTCGAGCTCAAATTCTCGCTTCTTTGCTTCCTGCTAGGGTTTCTCTCACTCGAGCTCATGTTCTCATCTCTTTCTCTCGAGCCCATGCTGTAGTTTCTCTGTGTCTCGGGTTCTTTTACATTTTCTCTCTGGAGCCCAGCCTCCGCTGCCTGACGTTTAGTGGTCTCCGTTTCATTGATTAGCTCAGTGCATTCCGACACATCGCCATCGTCAGCCCCCGCAGCAAATATGACATTCATCACCTCTGGCTTCCTCAGCGCTTCCAAAACATCAAAGCGCGACTCCTTTTCAAGTTTTACAACCACGGGTGCTTTATCGCTTTCAAATTCATGTCTGCATAAAACAGTGCTTTATCACGAAACCAAAATAATATTGCTCAAATCACCATTGCGACAAAGACTCGTGCTGTAGCAGCTGTCCTTTGAAGCCTGGAAAAACTCAGTTAGAATGGTACCGCAGTCAGCAATGACCACCGCGAATTCTGCGAAGTCCAACGAAGTCCACGAAGTTGTATCCGTACCACTCGCACCAGTTGCTATACGCCTCGAGCTTCGCGATCGCCGCGCCGCCTGCCGCCGCTTTTCCGCGGCGTTGACGGGATTTGCGCTGCGTGACTGATAGGGGCTCGTGCAGTGTTTTGGTTCTATTTCGCTTCTTTTCGCCTTTCCGCGCCCTAAAAAACTTTTTGTGGTGACGACTATTGGCAAAGAGTACGTTTAGGTCACTTAAAAATCAGCTGAGTCTTCGTAGAGTACGCGATCGCCTGCAAGAGTTACCCGAGGACGCGGTTCTGCGCGCTTCGTCGCCGCTCTTCCGGGCGTCGGCGACGGCAGCAACATATCACCCATGTCACCTCCAAAACATCAGGCACAAATGAATTCTACTGACGCCTCGTTTAGACCTGATACTGGCACAATGAGAGGTTGGCTTCATTTTGCAGCGTGGACAACGAATGCGGCTTCGTTTCGCATATATACGCTGCAGAAAAATATGTTTCGGGGATGTGATTACCCAATCCCGGACAATAACTTAAGCCTTTTATAAGAATATAAAACATGCGACAATGTAAAGTATATTCCTAGCCTGTGCGTCGTTAAATATGTGCCCACACACGACATATAGCAAGAACCAAGAAAATGAAACCACAGAAAAATAAATGCTGTGCCAATGCGGAATTTAGAAACATGATAGCTCTAACGGAAATGAAAAAAAAAAAAAAAAAAAAACAGTGCAGCTTCTGGCATGCTAAAGACGTTCGTCTAAACTTAAGCCAGGTAGGTTTCACTAGACCAACTATAGTACGCGAAATGCACTGCTATTTCGCGAGAAATCGGTGGGGGGGGGGGGGGGGGGGGGGGGCGGGGAGGGGGACGCCGTGTACAAATGCGGAGCGGAATCAGGCAATGAACGTTTTAGTAATCCCACACATAAATCTCGCGTTCAATTTCCTTTTGTTTTTCTGCTTCAACGAAGAGCTGATCGTACGGCGGACGCATTTTTGGAAGTATACAGGGTAGGCTGTTCAACAAGCGATGAAATGTGTCGTTGGAAGAGTGTGGTATGTGATAAGGCCCTCCGATTTCAGTTTCTGGTTTATTCTGCAGGCTCCCTGTGCCATGTGACGATATTTCTAAGAAGCATTTAGTCGCGGACGCGGATTATATTGTAAGCCCGTCTCCGCGCTGCTCGCAGAGGATATATGTAGCAGATGAAGGTCTGCGGGCGCGCACCTCACGACAAGACGACTCTGTCGTGTGCTGATCCCCGAGTATAATTATGCATTGTCCAACGTACTTTTGTTGAATATTCCCGAAATTAACACAGACTGGCTTGTAAATGGTGGTGATCAATATCTGAGGCATAATATTGGCAAACGTAACTGGTGTGCTGTCAGGTATGAGTGCTCCGCCGATTATGTAAGCGCACAAAACCGATTTAAATCGTAGTGTATAGCCGTAGCATGAACATCCGAGGAAGCGGTGGTTACGGAGACACGGCTAGTAAATTCAGGTCAGTGTAACTACAATCGGCTCCATCATACGCCGATTCCGCGACGCTGGCCTGTGACACACACCTGGCGCTTATACAGACCGAAAATACCACACTAAGATCGCGTCGGAAACATTTACACTCTCGTAAACACACCCCATTTGCGAACAGAGTGACTGTTCCACACAAACATGAATTTCAAACGCCCACAAACGGTAAATTGCAGTCGTTAGCGTGCCGCAAAAGCAGCGACGGCACTGGGGAGCGGCGCGCGGACTCCCGCGCCTGCTTTCGAAACGGGCCGCTAGGGGGATTTCAGTGGCGCCCCTACAGGCCGCGCTCGAGGCGTATATTGACGAGGGCGTCCCAGGAACGACCCCCGTCACTTTCCTCGGCGTAGTGCACAAGCAGCGAGAAGGAAAGCTCACGCGCTTGGGAACGACCAAGAGCCGAGTGCAACACCACTGTTAAATGAACGTCTAGAAGAAAGCAACGATGATACAGGAGGCAGCCTGCAGGCGTGCTTACATCACTCTGGCGCTGTGACGTGTCACTCTGATACAGACGGCGTACTGACTCAGCTCGCTCGAGGGCGATAATTTACAACCGAATGTCCCAACGATCACAAGGCCCTCAGTTCAATAGGCGACACAAAAAGTAGCGATATACAAAACACAGGTTCCCTAGATTCAGTGTTGGAATGTCCCTAGAATGAGCGGCGATGTCCGAATGTCAGCGAATTCTTCGCCGAAGAGAAGTTGGGGAGACACGCTGGGCAGGAGAAGTTGGGGAGAAAGTTGTGAGATGCGTCATACGGCTGCCGCTGGTGCGAGTTTCCGACAGCGAGAGCACGCATCGTTTGACAGGTGAAAAGGGGTGGACTTCACCGCCACACAGGAAACTCACCGCAGTGCACTCAACTTGTATCGCGCGCGGTTAGGGTAACGGCGAAGCACTTCGCACTAAACCGTAACAATGTGTGGGTTCCAAGTGAAACAAAAATTTGGCATTTGCCGAATATTTGTGTTACCATCTAGTATTTTTTTTTACAAACTGAAATTTATAATCCCGAAATATCCCGCATTTTTTAACGACAAATAAATATATTTTAAACGTGCGCAAACAGTCAACATTAGGTTTTTTTATACCTCGCTCGCATACGGGTACAATTCTCCGTTTTTATTATCTTTCAGAAACAATACCGGTCAAAGTAAGTTAGACTGGCAATTTCGCTTGTAACTATTATACTGTTTGTACTTCATGAGTTAAAAATCGCATAATTTGATTGTATTCCAGCTTACATATTTTAGTCGGCGGAAACGTACCTCAATTACAAATTTACTGCCTTTAAAAAATATCTGCTTTGATGTGACCTGTGTTTCCATTTTGAAGCCTATTACAGCCAAAATTCCTGGCCACTTCTCAGGAACACTCATCGGCTACAAAGAAAACTTATGTGGCTATTTATAATAACGACGATCTGTTGTGCAAGAAACTTCGGTTACTATGTGCACCCTGACCTCGTTAACGTCAGAGAAGTAAGTATATGCTATATCTTTCGAAGCAGTAGCGTATGTCGTAATTGTGTTTGAATGAATTACCCGTGCTGAAAAACGCTAAAAAACACCGTACTTAGAAAAGTGAGCTATCGACATGTCTTTAGGAATTCGCACCTATTTTATTTCGCCAGTGTTGAATACGATTACTATAAGGGATAATTTTCCGTTTCAACTTCTGCTACCCACCTTTATGCTTAATTGACACGGGATTCGAAATTGCCGTGGCTGTCGAGAATAAATATCTATTTTCATATGATGAGCATAGAACCACCAAGCCACGGTGGTTCAGTGGCTATGGCGTTGTGCTGCTGAGCCAAACATTGCGGGTTCGATTCCCGCCCCGGTGGCTGCTTTTCTGGTGGACGGCAAAGCGAGAACGCCCGCCTGTCGAGATTTCCGCGCACGTAAAGATTCGAACGCGGTCAAAATTAGCCCGGAGCCCCCACTACGGTGCGCCTCATAGTCCTGGTGTAGCGCCGTCACGTTAAACCCCACAATCAATCAATCAATGAATATCGAAAAAAATGAACTAAAACAGACATTGGCAGGTAAAGTTATGCAGTCTAGATAAAAAGCCTAACAGTACATAAATAACATGTTTGCTTGGTTATCAGCGCATACCAATAAACAAAAGTTATGCATTAGGTCGCATCTACTTTCGCGGGTTTAGCATGGCTGTCGTTGAAGAAATAATGTTCAACGACATTGCGCCATCGAACCCATGAACACTTGGGCAGCGTTAGGGCATGACAGGTTTTACGTTTTTACATCATTTATATACTAATTTCTACATGAAGACAGCGCTGTCTCCCGCACTCGATACGATGACAAACGCCCGGCAACATTAGTGCAAACAAAATTTTTAACATGCTGAACGTGTGATCCGCGAAACTTCCCTATCTCTGCCATAACCTTTATTCGATGACACTGCAGAACCCGGTGTAATCTTGCCTAGCCAAGCTTACCAACGTTGCTTTGCCACCGCAATCACAAACTTCAATAACAGAACCGAAAGCAAAAAATACTCCTAACGGCTATAAATACATAATAACAGAAAACAAATAGGGGATACTTCTATACTAGACGTCCTAAGAGAGTGGAGGAAGGTAGCGCACCTGCGAAAAAGGCAACCAAACAAGATTTAAAGAACTCGCGATGTGGAAAGCCCCGCGTCTGACCTCGTGATAAGCAGGATCAATAAATTACAACTTGCATTTCTATTTTTATTCATCGAAGAGAGAAAAATGGGGAAGATTCCGTGTCAAAAATGTTAATGCCAGTGCAAAGAACGGGTTTTCAGGCGTATCCCGCCCCACCTCGTATCACAAATGTTTTTCTTCTTCTGTAATGAAATCTGCTGAGCAATGATTATGTTTTCTTACTCAGTTTATGAACACTCAACACGACTACATCTGGGCCATGAACGGCACACTTAAAGATGAGTGCGTGTTTTGCAAGGTGGAGAAGATCGAGAAATGGAAGTGGGACAGTGTGCTGTTCTGGAGAAATTACAGCTTCGACAGAATAAAGTAAGAACACCCCCAGTTTAGTGCCGCATTCGCTCGTAAGCACTGGTATATAATGTTTTCTCTTTGCTTAGTGTTCGGAAGCTGCTCCTGGGCACATTTGTTGGGCGCTATGGACAACCGCCAGATCGCATGGAGATTGAGGTAAAAGAAGGTATGAATATTGTTAACAGCAGAAAACAAAAGTTTGAGTTACGACTGGTTATTTCAAGCTTGACGGGTTTGCTCAAAGGAGCCATGAAGACAAAACACAAGTTTGGTTCATTCGAAAGATTGCCTCGTTAGAATCATGCTGACGCCACTTTTAACGCAAACTTCGCTCAGATAAGCTACATAATTAGGAAAAAATGGAATGGCCATGCGACCCACTAGCCCATTTCCCGCAACAGAACCTATGATGTCATACCAGCCAGCTCTGCGATTGGCGGAGGCCGGCAAAAGCGAACAAAAATTAGGCAGAGCTTATCAGCATACCGAACGAGCTATTTGCGCTTAAATTTAGCGCACATTCTTTATATATAAGTAAGAATGGTGGGACAAACAGTGGAAGTTACGAAAGCACACTTAAACATAGTGCTGATGCGTACTGCTGCTGGTACTGCGCGCACTATGCTTGGTTTAGCTGCACAGCACTGCGGGGCTTTGGGTTTGTCTCAGACGACACTGGCCGATTTACGCAAGCACGGGGTCTGACGTGACCGTATTTGTAGAGCGAGCACTATGTTTCACGAAACAATTATTTTCTTCGAGAACAAGAACAAGCCAGCTTTAAATACGGTCAAAAACAAACCAAATGCAGAAAACGGCTTGCAACGGTGTGGTGGCGCCATCTAGGTTCACTAACGGTAAACAAGGCTTCCGAATCGGCTGCACGGTAGTCGGTTTCCCGTGATGTCATTGCGGACCACGAGAACACACGACTTACCGGGAAAATCAAAATTTTAACCTCAATTGATTATTTTCTCAGTGAATTGAATATCGTCTGTATCCGGAAAACCGCTGGGGAAACTATAAAACATGAAATATTTTGAATAAAACAAACTTCTATTTTGTCTTCAGGGCTCCTTTAAGTACTGTACCAGAAAAAATCATATTTTGTTTCCTACTTCTGTGCACTTATTACAAACAATCGGTACATATGGCTACAGTCGGCTTGCTAAAACTGCCGAAAAGTATAACAATTCTACTATATGTTAGCCATCGAATACACCGCGATAAAGAACAATAAAAACTTAAGACCTTGTCGCCGTATGTCTTTTATTCCAAACTTTGTGGAGAGCTTGCTTAAGCGAAAGTAAGCACAGTTTCACGTCAGATAGATTTCCCCCTATGGCAATAAAATGGTATTGTACACCGACGCCACTTGTTCAGTCCAAAAGATATTGAAGGGCTTGAATACACATTAAAAAGATATTGAATAAAGATTTGATTAAATCTGATCTTATTTGATTTGATTTAAAGCATTGTTTACATGATATTACGCTGGAAATAACCAGAATGTTTCACAGGCACGCAAAGTGCTCTAAATACCCCAAACTTTTATAGCAACTAATCATTCCAGGGTGACTATAATGCTCGTATGAAGGGCAAATGATACATGATTGCTTTTGAAGGATATATATTCTCTTAATGAGGAGTCACAAATATATGCCTCACTGTTTTTATGTTAGCAGTTAAGACTGTGGATTGCCGTTTTTTTATCTTATCAGCTACTAGGGAAATTTTGCAGGGCAGAACAGCCTACGTCTAGTTTCACTTACCGTTCCCAATATACAGTTTTGAGTCTTGCACTTGAATTCTTCGTTTTAGTTATAATAAAAGACTTCATATTGAGTAGACGATAAAGCATATTGAGTAGGGGTACACAAACAGCACTCCCGCGCCAGAAAAAGATCTGACCACCCTGGTGTAGTAGTTGGCGGACAACTCCGAATATTTGCCCTAGCAAATTTAGGCCTTCAGTCTCCAGCAACTGTAAAGCACCGGACCGCCCCCCCCCCCCCCCCCCCCACCTCTTGCGGTCAGGCCACCGCTACAGCAGAAGGGACTAAGAATCTCTGGGTCTAGGCAGGCCGTCTTTGGAACTTGACTCTTGCAACATTCAACGCACGAACCCTGTTTAGCGAGGGAAGCTTAACTGTACTACAAGAGGAGCTATCGGGCATCGAGTGGGATATCATAGGGTTAAGCGAAGTTGAAAGGGCCGGAGAAGGTTTCATGGAGCTGACTAGCGGGAATTTTTTGTGCTGCAGAGGACTCCATAAGAAGAAAGAACACCAAGTGGGATTCGAAATCTATAAAGAATTAGCACGCCACGTGGAATAATTCTTCTGCATTAACAAAAACAGTCGCCGCCGTTGCGATCTAGCTAAAAAAGCCTTACAGGTTAATGATAGTATAGAGCCAATATGCAAACAACGAACTACGAGGATGAAGTGGCAGACATTTTTTACGAGGACGTGATCAGCTATAGCCGGTATTCATTGAAACGTTTAGCTGCCAATTTCTTCATTTGGCAACACTGAAATGGCCATGGACATGGCCGAAGCGCCACAAACATGGCGCGGCTTATGCCACTGCGGCCGCACGCCGAAGAACAAAATAACACCGGCGTGCGTCGTCTGCTCCGTTGCAACCAGATTCGCAACGGTGGTGCCAACAGAGTTGTTATTTATCGCACTCACATTTGAGTCGAGGCATTAATTTGCGTTCGGCGGGCTAGAGGTTGGAATGTCCAACCCATATCATGCGCTTAGCACGGACACGGACAAGTAGCGCCATCTCGCGGAGCGCGACGTAACCAGTGACGGCGCATTCGCATGTTTGCCTGCCTCGCTATTGAATACCGGCCATAAGGATGGGAAGAGCACAGTTCACGATTGTTATGGGTGAATTTAACGCAAAAGTCGGTAGAAAGCAAATCGGAGGAAACTCAAAGGGAAAGTTTGGAATAGGTAATCGCAACAATCGGGGAGACACACTGGGGGGATTTGCAGGAGAAATAGTCTGCTTTTAGGAACACGTTCTTCTACAAACAATGGAACAGGAAAAAACGAATAGAAACAGGTTATTGAAAAGTCCTGCTGATACAAAAAAAACAAAATCGACTTCATTTTAAGTGACAGCCCATGTATTGTGCAGAACGTAGAGGTTATGAGTAAGTTTCTGAGCAGCGTTCACTGGATGGTTAGACGCAAGGCAAGCCTGAATCTCAAAACAGAAAGAAGAACACCCATGAAAAAAAAGAAACCCTGCACGGAGACAGTCAGAGGAAGGACGGAGCAGTTCGAAAAAAAATTTCACCATCTTCCCATAGGAGAGCCCTGAGTAGTATGCGAAGCAGCCATGGGGTCGAGGAGAATGAGGGGAGCGGAGCGTGCGCGCGCGTCATTTATACCGCGGAGCTAGAGTGGCGCCCCCCGCGGAGTATGCCGTCGCGTCTCTAAGCTGCTTCGCAATATCGCGCGCGGAGTCCCAGGGGTTGCCATTCGTTGTGCAATCCCGGAGAGGAGAGAAGAGGAGGAATGCCGGAGAGGAGAGAAGCGTCGGAGCAACACCGATTAGATTTGGTCGGAGAGGACATCGAGTAAATGGAGCTTTCAATAGCTCCCCGGTACCACACGAAGTACAACCGGTTATACCCAATTGCAACAGTACAAAAATACGGCCAACCGGCAAAGAGAATTTTGTCCACACGAAGGTGGAGAGAAATTAACGGGAAAGACTTTCTTGCGACCCACCGCCAGGGGGACGAGCCCGGGGGGACCCCTCTTGTCCCCCCTAGGAAAAAGCCGGATAGGCTGGGTTGCTGGGAACGGGAACTTGGACGTCGGGATGGGTTATGGGAAAAAGGGTGGGAATGAGGGAAGCAATTTTGCTCCAATCCTTTTGTCTGACTCTCTTCCAAGACTGATTGCTCAGCGAGGGCATCAGACAGT
The DNA here is from genome assembly GCF_048455015.1 of Haemaphysalis longicornis. Classification (NCBI taxonomy): domain Eukaryota; kingdom Metazoa; phylum Arthropoda; class Arachnida; order Ixodida; family Ixodidae; genus Haemaphysalis; species Haemaphysalis longicornis. Next base: position 70,468,953 of record NW_027526407.1, on the reverse strand, counting down.
GCCAATTGCCAAATATGCGGTCCCTGCCACGGGTTACCGCTCACCCATAGGGTCCGATAACTGGGCCCCAACTGTCGGAGACAGGAAGTACCCTATTTAGTAGCGACGGCCGGGTCCCCCACCGACCCCCAGCTCTGCGGCCGATGCGTACTAACGTCCTCGATCAACTGTCCCGCACAAGGTACTCATGAATCACCAGTGAAGCTTTCCACTATACACGGGTACTTGCAACACCTGCTTTTCACGGTCTCCGGACAGGAGGAATGCGGAGAGGAGAGGAGATGAGAGAAGGAGAGGAGAGGAGGGGCAGGAGGATGCGCATGCGCAGTGGGGGTGTGGACGCCGCACAATGGCGGCCGCACAACGGCGGAGGGTAGCGCGTGAGAGATGATTGAGTGCAGTCGGAAAATATCTTTTTGTCCAGGGCAAGATTTTTCACTGAGGAACGCCATTCTTTGAAGCTTGCGAGAGAAGGCAGGTAATTGTGAGCCTAAAACAGGCTGTCGAATTGACGTTTTTTTCGAGGCGCGCCTCGCTGCTCCTGATTGAACAAAAATGAGAACTGAGAAGGGCGATTCACCTCTTTGGGATGTGCCGGTCCACAGCGTTTTCCACAAAGTTGTATAGCTCTATAACAGCTCTATGCAGTAGTCGTATTTTTTAACCATACGCTTGTTCTCCTCTTCAAAAGAATTGACGTACGCGGAATTTGGTAGTGGCATATCATTTTCAGAGCCAGCATAGAATACAAAAGCTCGGAGAACAAAAAAACACAACCCTAATGCATTCGAAACTAATTTTAGTGAAAGCCAATGCACGCATACATAATTATAATATGACCTGCACTCGCGACGACTTCCACCGACGAAGTCCTATTCATAACAGAAACCAAGCTTACGCGTAAACCCCAATGCGTGGAAATAAGCTTAAATTCGTATTTTAAAGCGAAGCTTTCTACCTCTAGCCCACAAAGGTTCTGTCGCGACCGTTGGTGTCAACAGAAAACTCCGGCGAAAAATGTTACTGGCATTGCCAGGAATCGAACCTGGAACAAACAGTGAAACGGAGCGAGAGCCCGTTGTCCTACCCTTTTGAGCTACGAGCCCGCGCGGAGGCTGGGCAGACAGACGGTGCACTCCCCTAGCACATTTGCGAGTTTACCTTCTCCGTTCTCGCTGAATGCCACGTTATGGCGTCATTCGATCTCTCACGCCGCCGTGTTCTCCGCCCTCGGCGGGTGTAATAGCCGTGTGCGCGAATTGCGCATGCGCTAAAGGAGTTAGTAAAATTAAAGGAAGCCTACACCAACGCGTGGCATCTCACTTCTCTGTCTCGGCCGCCGATCTCGTCGCCTCCGTTGGCGGCGGCAGAGACGGAGGTGAATTGAGATCGTCTGACACTGAGTTTGAGCTTCCTTTCATTCTATTAAACAGGAGTTTTCACTCATGTGCTTTACCAATACAACTCAACCAACCACCAATAAAGGATCATGCATGTATTTGAACGCAGCAAAGCATATCTCTTTGAAGTAATAATGGGTTTCGTTCAGGGCATTTCACTTGTCTCTGGCTTGATGCTTTGTAGAGCCACGGGTTTTATTTCAAGTGACGTCGCGTGGGTAATCGCTGGGAGGTCGTTTACGGCTTCGCTTTCCAACCACATTCCCTTGGTTGATTGAGGCACTTTTTATAAGCCAGAATATATTAATTTTTTGCACGAACGTTGAATTAAATCCTTGGTTGTGTTTCATCATCTCAGTTCTCACTTCATAGGTTCACATCATCTTTGAGGTCGCAAACCGTATTTTTACATTATTATTATATAAATATGACAACAATTTTTGAGCAGCATTTAAACGACGCACATTTTTCCCGTTACCCTAGTTACGAAATTCACAAAAATACCATAGAATAGTCCGCTGTCAGTTCTCTTTGATAATATTGTCAGAAATACGGGGTGCCTATCCTTTTCCTACTAGCACCCTCTGGCATGCGAGTCTTGGCTACATAAAACGCTTACGTTTCACGAGTTTATTGATGTCCTGTTTAATTTTCAGAGCACTTCTATATAGAAAACCAACACTTATATAGTCGACTCACCCGTAAGTATTACTTTAAACAAATATTTTTTTGCGTACAGAAACGTCGTGCTATGATTGCTATAATTGTACGTACTGGGGAAAATGGAGCCTCCTCACGTGTTATGAATGCGAAATTATGAAGACAACGGGCATTGGTGACTAGGCCAAGAGATTCAGACAGCGCCAGGGATCGTCGATGGCCGATCCCCTTGAGTGAGTGTATTACCAGTTCAAAGACCATTTGCAACTTCGTACTGTGAGCTACGAATACCTGTCTTTATCGAACCCGCACGATACAAACACAGTGTAAACGTAAAGTTTGTCCTGGGGCTGCGGAATGCTTCCGCATTGAAAACAATAAACAGGTTTCATTGCGCCTATACTCGGTTGCAACTTAAGAACGGCACCGGAAGTTGCCGCTGTGCCTCATCACCGTAGCCGGATTTTACTCCGCGCGGCGCAAGTAGGGCGTTACTGGGAATATTTTGAACATGGCGTGAGCCGTTCCCGTGATTTTTTGGACTTAATATGCTTATCAACGGCTCCAGCGACGACAAACCAACTGCGTGAGACAAGGCAGAGGATATCACGCATTCATAGCAAACCCCTTTCAAAACGTGCGCGCCCGTTGACATCCGAATCCGTCGCTTAGGCGGAGTGATACCGTACATGAGCTGTTGCTGTTCTTAACTTGTTCCCGAGTATAGAAGGCGTGTCCTGTGCGACATTGAATCCGGAACCTGCAAGTCGTACTTTCCCGTTTGCGTCTTAACACCGTTCTCAACTTCGCTATTTTCCGCGCCAATATTGCGTGCCTATCCATTCTCGCCCTCATGCGTGCAACATATTTTTCGTTACTATACACCGCATTTTGCGCAAATTCCTGTTTTGTTCATTGTGCTCCTATCGCAACATTTTGTATATATGCACGAGTTGCACATTAACAAGGGCTTTTGTGGTGTTCTTATACTCTCTATACTGCCTACTTTAAATCAGTGCCGATATCCTTATAAATGCCAATAAAGGCGTATCAATTACTATTTTCAAAATATCGGCGCCTATATGGACATTATTAAGCCACAAGGTTTGCTCTGGAGTCCAGTTTGTGATTGTTATTGATGTTACCGAGCAACATTGATGTTCTGACCACTATGGAGTTTAACCTAAAACCCTTGTTCAAAACAGTCCTCTAATTCAACCAGATCCCGAAACACAATAGCCAGCAGCAGTGAAATTAACGCTTATTCTAAGGGACGTGAGGAACAATTTATATTTAAAAAATGTGGAGATGGTAGTCGTTTGCTGTCGCTTCCACAATTTTAAATTGGTTCTTAGAATACATTCTGCGTACCATCGAAACGAATTTTTTCAAACATATGCAGTCGCATCCTCATTTCTACAAGCATACTTCAATCTATTTCTCTTTTCCACGCAACGGTTGAGCATTGAACATGCCTTTGTTAGCGGATCACTTCTATATTGAACGGCCAACGGCGAAACATCAATGCGTGCTGCACTTCCTTACACTTTAAAATTCACACTGCCAACGGGCTCTAAAATCCGCTTTTTCATCAAAAAACTTTTCGGCTACTAAACACATTTTCAAAATGCTCTTCATATGTGTAGATTTGTTACCCAGTGTTGGGATGTCTTGATTCTACAATTCGAGTAATAACTATCAGAAAATTGCCGGAGTTCTACCTGACAGTCGTCGTGTTAGAACAAGGTGCCAGTGTTGTACTTAATCAAATTCATCTAATATTCTTCATCATATTCAACAGCCTGCTCAAGCCAACTGCAGGGCGAAGGTTTCTCGCACTGAATTCGAACAGCTGAGGTCCTGCACCCCTCGAGTCCACTGTTGGCCACCGAATTCCCGATTTCATTCCTCCAACGTGTTACAGGCCTTCCCCTTTTTCCAGACCCGTTCTCTTGGTATTCACTCCGTTACCCACCGGTTGTCCATTCCATGACCAACCCAAGACCATTTCGTTTTTTTTTCACTTCAACTTTCAACTTTTCAACTAAGGTGTCATCTACTCGAGTTTGCTCTGTGATCAAGAAAGGTTTTCTCCTGTACCTGAGAGTTACTGCTAACATTATTCGCTTCATCGCCTGGTGAGCACACCTAAGTTTCCTTTCCATTTCTTCAGTGAGGCGCCATGTTTCAGCTCCGTGTGTCGTCACCGGCAGAATTCACTGGTTGTATATTTTTCTTTTGAGTGACGCAGGTAGATTACTTTTATTTGGCATTACTTCTCGAGTGCATCCGAGCCTATACCTATTCTACGTAGGATTTCTCTCGTGGCTGGGGTCACCACTAACCATCTGTCTGAGGTAGTTATATTATTTTACTTCTTCTAGAGTTTCGTTTTCTTAGCTGAAGAGGACACTTAGGCGTGCTTATTCCTAATTACTTTACATTTATTTATATTTATTTTTAGCCCCACGGCCGTGCTTTCTTATTCCAGTTGCTCAAGCATTTCTTGAAGGTGTTTGGCAGTCTCACTCACCAAAACTATCGCGCTTGCAAACCTCAAACGACTCAAGAATTCTCTGCTTCCCCTTAATATTTTTCCCCCAGTAAAGCTTTCGGAATACTCCGTACGGAGATGCTGTGAACAGTTCTGGCGATATGGTGTCACGCTGTATTACTCCCTTTCGGATCGGAAATTTTTCGCTTTGCTCGTGAAATGTTATCCTGCCCGTACAATAACGTTTTTTAGTCAAACACACAACCTCGGATATTCGTTGCCGTTGTGTTTTCTTTTGGAGCAAATAAAGGGCCTCATCTCCAAGCAAATCATTTTACTGACTTGGAGCGAAGTGGCGTTACACATATACAAAAAATTATAGCTGACCAACGTTTCGGAAAAAAAATAGATCTGGATAGACTTGGACTTCAGCAGTAGCGGTTTCTTCTGGATAACCTTCTTGGTGGTTACCCACCAGTTGCAAAATAAGACGTTGTCATAGTATTAGTGCGGGTTATATGGGACTGAGGTATCACGCAGTTTCCGCTTCCACCAACTATTAGACGTCATTCCGCTGTTTTTTCATGTCTAATGCTGTGTAACAGAGCGAGTTGCCATCACCGACGCGAGTTCAAATTTCGTTCAAATGGCTGTTTACATTTTATGCCCCGTCTGAAAAATCGTCCCCCTTTTCAATAAAGACAATGCGTACACTGCGGTCTGTTTTGTCTGATAAAATATGAGGAGGTTGAAGCATTCAGTTAGTTCCTTTAGGTAGTAATTGTATACTTCAACCTATATATATTCAGGTTAACACAGCAGCACGCCGTGTATGCGTGGTCCTCGGAGAAAAGTGGTGACGATAGTGAGCTTCAAACGTTTCACTGTATTGTCTACGCTAAACGTCACTGGTCGTACTTTTGCCAGCAAGAATATCAATAGAGTGTGGAGTAGTGTGTTCACCTCGTGCATGGTGCAAGCCTTTACAATGAAGGTTGCGCCAAAACAAGCTACAGAAGGGGCTTTTTTATCAAGTATTCTTTAAACTGGAGTAGTGCTTCAAGACATTTGATAAAAAAGTCACTGAAGCCTAAAGCAAGTACAGGTTCTCACATTGACTAAAAACTGGACTTTATAACACTATGCTTCATGAATCTAAACAAAGTATGTTAGTGCTAATTCCATATCAATTGCTAATGCATGAACTTCAAGCAACGCTCGTTAAATAACGAAGAGTTTGGGTTCAAAGAAGTGACCCACTGAAGCTGGGGCAGCTAAAAAGAACTATGCTTAAAAATCTGATCTAGCATATTTCAGATTTGATGTTGCAAAGTACGGCAAGTGAAACCGCTAAAAATTAGTCCCAAATTTTAAAACAAATTTAATTTATTGTTTTATAGGCCCTAATACAAATAAAACTTCTCATGTGCCCATCCCGCATCATGCCCAAAGCATCGTGGCTGAAAACTCCCCAATTTCTCGGCCAGGATGTGCAAAACCAAAAGCAAGGAATAAATACTTATTTTTAGAGCCAGCCCAGAGAGGTCCAATAAATAGAAATTCAAAATATGTGGCGTATTTTCTCCCGTATCTGGCTACGTTAATAGACACATGAAAGTAATTTTAGCCTGCTTTCGAAACATTTCGGTTGGCTCGAACCTTCAGCGAAATATAGCGGCATGCAGAACCTGCAATTGAATACACATGATGTTTCAAGTGACATTGGCAGCAACTTTTTAAGGTAACAGGGATTATGTTAGTGTTGTGGTTTTAAGTCTAAACTTGCTGCTGTCATCATTTCCAGGCGAAGTTTATTTCTTACTGTCTTGAAAGTTTGCAAAAAGCCATATGATGGCTGATACTTGTAGAATTTGCTCCTTAACTAACAAGCTGCGTTGTGTTGCCCAAACGTATAAGCAGTTTGCGTACAGGGTATCCGACAGAACAGCTGTCACAGAATGGTCAGACAGAAAGTTGCAAAATAACTGGGTACACGTATCATTCAGGAATTCTATAACGGGGAACTAGGACGAGCACCGGTGCTCACACCAGTGGTGCTAAGGCAATGTTAAACAACTATATTTTGGAAGTTTATGTCACCAAAGCAGCCATTGGGCTTTGAAGCGTGACATAGTCCTCGCCTCCGTCTTATTCTTGACATTTGGATATTTCATATCGTGCTGAAATTTCAACACACGCCGTTTTTCCTTTACTCTTCTACTAAAAAAGTCCTTGGGCTGGGCTGCGCAATGCCTTAGTAACAGCGTCTGGTGCCCAGCCCCAAGTTGAAGCTACTGCTTGAATGTGTAGAAGACCTCAAGAGTTGAAAAGACATTTTTATTGAAAGGGAAAAAACAGCACTGCATTAGAAACAATAAAAAAGCAAAAGAAGTCCGTAAAACATTCCGTAAAGCATTATCGTTTTGGATAAAGGCGGTGTCACTTTGTACATTAGCAATGCCTGGATTGCGAATCCTGCATGCATGGGTATACTTAGCTGCTGCTTAGATAAAAATGGTCAGGAGTCAGGTCGCTGTCTTGCGCGTCTAGCCCTTGTACCATTCTTTGCTGCTTCAGCCTAATGTTGCCACCAATTAGGAGTCCAAAATCTATAACACCAATATGTTCGATGCCCTGCACGTGCTATGTAAGCATCCCTCTCAGCACGAAACACCTATTCGGGTATCTACTTTAGTAAGTCTCCTTTCATGACGATAGCAATAAATCGAGCAGTTCGCGCTTCAATGAGAGCGCCTGCACATGCATATCATATTAGAGCGTTTTCTAAACGACGGGCCTGCTTGCAGCCGTTTGCAAAGATTGTTCATTAATATTGATCAGACAAAAAAGTGAAGCGCAAGAGAGCGAGAAAAGGACAGGGCTCATCTTCAATGAGGAACATTTCCTCTTTCCAATGACGAACATTTCCAATGAGGAACATCTCAGGGCTCATCTTCAATGAGGAACATCATCGGCAACCTAAGCAACACTAACGGTGTAAAACGAATGTTCCAGTATATCCAGGCGTTCCTCACGGATCGGACGGCAACTGTAGGCATCGGACCACTACAAACGGCCCTTTAAACCATGCCCAACAAAGGAACGCCGCAAGGAGCCGTGCTTTCGCCAACATTATTTTACATAGCTATGATGAAGCTCCCGCGACAAGGTAACACCATCCCGTGAAATCTACGCAGATGCGCTCTACGCAGACGATATCACGATTTCGATTACTGGTGGGTCAGAAAGCGACATGCAGGATGCACTCTAGAAAGCCCCTGACGCAGTACAACAGTACGCCAGTGTACGCGGTCTTCAATGCTCCCCGGAAAAGTCCGAGCTCATCATTCTGAGGTGCAAGCCACGTGGCAAGCCACTGGAACCCACCACAATAAAAATAAAGCTCCAGCCTAGCGACATCCACATAGTACCAACCATCCGCATACTGGGACTTTACATCCAGCAAGACGGAGGAAGAATCCTAACCACCCACCGCCTCAACCACACTACCTCGCAAATAATGCGTATGGTGAGTCGAGTCACAAACCAGGGTATGAAGGAAGATGATGTCATCAAGTTGGTGCAAGAACAGGTTGTCAGATGCGTGGTGTGCTCTACGCTTTACCTTCCGCTGAAACCGAGGGAAATGGACCAACTTGACATACACCTGCATAAGACGTACAAGCAAGCGCTAGGCTTCCATCCTGACTCCGCCACTAGCAAGCTGGAAACGCTCGGCGTGAACAACAAGGTGAGGGAGATCATTGATGCCCACCTTGTTGTCAGCCAACTAGAGCTGCTCATGCAAACTTAGACCGGCCGCACGGTGCTCAGGCAGCTAGGCTACCAGATAGCAGACGCCAGCCGCCCTCGACCGCACACTGTGCCACGGGACATCCGTAGGCTCATCAGGGTTGCTCCGCTCCCGCTAAAGATGCACCCACCCTGAGCATCACGCACAGCGCAGACAAGCACGGGCACAATTCCTACAAGGCAAGTACTCTAACCTTCCACATGTGCGATTCACGGACGATTCAGAGCCACAGCAGTAAGCGTCATCGATGGCTCGGGCGATGTAGTTCGCACTGCAACCGTAAAAACCAGAAACACCGTTGAAGCCGAAAAAACGGTTGTCGCACTGGCGATGACGTCTCCAACTCAGCACTTCCGCCTCCTCCGCAGGATATATCTTCCCCCACACTCTTCCCTCACCCACGAAGCCGCTCGTCACTGGCGGCTACTTCAAACCCACACAACCCCCTGCCGAACTATACTTCGCCGCATAAACCCCAATCTCTACCCTTCGCCTTTTTGCCCTCAATGTCTCCAACCGGATGCCCGCTACCATTCCCTTTGCGGGTGTCCCCATGACCCATTCCCCCCTTTTGCTTCCCCCTTACACTGGGAGCAGGCCCTGGAGAGCTCCGACCCGGAAGGGCAGTTGGCACTAACCAACCGGGCCGCCCAGGTCGCGGAGAACATCGCATCTTCCGCCACCCCTTTCCCCTAGACCCTGTTTGCAAATAAAGTGTTTCTCCTCCTCCTCCAACTTCGAATAAACCACTTTACATAATTACTGAGTACCAGCCGGCATGCAGAAACAACAGCAATGATCGCATTTCAATATCCGCCCTCCGACTACTAAAAAAGCACAAGGATACCCTCAACCCTATTGTACTAATGTGGACGCCAGGTCACGCAGGGCTCAACGGAAACGAGCCAAAACACGCTACAACCCACGCATGCACCGTACGGGCCCCGCACCAGTCGCTCCGTGACCCAGAGCCTATCCAGCAGCAGTACCGTGCACTACTGCTCCACCACCGCCTTGCCAGATGTGCCTACCCTCCACCACACCGGAAGCTCACCCGAGAGGAGGATGTAGCCTGGCCGCAACTACAGACAAACAGATACCCCACCTTAGCTTCCTGCATATCATACACCCCGCAATACATCCACCAACATGCCCACAGTACAGCGAGCATCCAACACTGTACCGCACACGTGGGCTTGCCAACACACACCAGCTGCCCCCATTATTCACAACCCCACCCTCGAGCAGAGGGAGGCCACGCTGTGCAGTTCGGACCCTGTGGACCAGAGACAGTTGGTGGACCTGGCACGCAGGACCGCAGCTGCTGCAGGGGCCCTGGACTGAGGGCTTCTCCCGCTTTTAGGCGCGACCCCCTTTCATTTGAATAAGCGTTTTACCACTAATCATAGTGGTTAAGTGTTGTTGTTGGATGTTGGATGCGTGTGGACTGGACCCCAATTACTTAAAACCTCATGCACGAGCCCAGTCCAGAGTTCTGATCTACCGTACGGTGAGCTGTACTATTGGCTGTGCCGAGGGGGGATCCATCCTCTATAGACAGTCCCGATGCGGTCGTCGTATCTGTTATATAAACTTTATCGCGTTAATCCCAACTGCATCGTCAAGGCCATCGACCTTCACTAACGGGGAGCTCTGCACGCGGAATTCACCAATTTACCACACCCCACGGTACGTCCGTGAGGAGAAGACCACGAACATTCACTGTACAAAAAATAAATAAATACACTTCTAATTGTTTAGAAAACCTTCCTGTGAAAATATGGTTACAACGTTTTTCATCAGCCTGAAAAGTTCTCATCATCCGTGTCAATTTTCTCTTTTAGACAGGTACATTTACGAGGAAATTTTAGTATACTCGGAAAATAATTTTTCATGTGGCGTATTTCTACATAAAGCGAAGAAATATACCAGATATGATCCGCACTCAAACGGCGCGGATGACTGTAAGTTTTTATTGCTGATACATTATCTTTATAGATTTATTAAATTGAATTCCTTGCAAGATTTGTTTACTTTCTCTCGGTTTCAAATGAAATGTATTTTTTCTGGCTTAAGATGTTCTCAAACTTGAAACGAGAAGTAACATCAAGGAAAGAGCCCTGAATACATTCCCGGAGGTTGCTATGCAGGTAGAAAATTAAGAGCTACTAGTTCAAAGGTGACGAGAACGGATTCCTGGACACGTTTTTCTGGCAACCTCGAAAATGTTATTGCCCGCACAACACGTACAGAAGAGAGTACGGACACCGCTAACTTCCAATGAGTTTCATTTGAAATACGTACACATAAATATTTTCAGCGTTTAAAAACTCTCCCCTCACTCTCGCCTCCAATGCTGCCGTATTAAAGCCATGCGCAGAAATGCTGACGCCTTATCGAGTAGCCTGAGCGATACATCGGGAACAAAATAGCTGAGGCAGGTTTTATATTACAGATCGGTTCGCGTGTGTGCTTGTATAATCACTGTACTTCTACTTATTCATTTAGTTTTTATTTAGGTCTTTCTTAAAATATGCATTTATTAGTTTGCTGTTTCATTCTTTATTTATCTATTCATTTATTCAAGATACCTCACAGCCCTTTGGGGGCATAGAATATGGGCGAGCACATTATGTATTCCGAGGGGACACGCATGATATCGACACCGCTAGGCAAAACTATAGCAACAGATAATTATGCAAGTATACCAAACACGCACACGTAAAATCAAACATAAGCCCTAGCTTCGAAATAGAAAGCCGAGTTAACCTTAACTAGAGCATATATGCACGCTTATAATAACAATAAACAAAATTGTACAGGTCAAACGCTCATCAGGGCAGTTAGAAATTATCAGGTATCTTCTGTAGGCGAGCAACTCATTACCAGTAAAATACATATGCCCTAAAATTCTACAAAAGATCAAGACACGTAATAATAAGATAATAGGCGCCGAAGCGTCCATGGCAAGAAAGAGACGCGATATGATCGGGCATGTCTTTGCACAGACGTACAGAACGTGGGAGGACCGGTGAAATAAAAGCATCTGTGGCACTGTAATTGCGTGAGAACCTGTAATGGTTGTTCAGTCGACGTGACCGGATAGATAGGAATCCAACGTGTTGAAAGATAAGGAGAAACAATTTTAGCACATGCCTTAAACGCGTCACCAAAGGCGGGAAGAGTGAGTAGAGATGGCGGTAACGCTGGGGATATTATTATGTGCACCTTTTCCAGCAAAACTTGTTGGAAGATATTGGTGTGTGGTGTTCCTTTTCTCCTGTTTCCTCTTATATGCACTATCAACTTTTCATGACTCGAAGTTAGTTTTCTACAAAGTTTCCTTAACTCATATTATTCTATAAGTACGCGTACGTGAAACACAACCATTCAAGAAAACTATGTAATCACTGATAGCTTCACCAGGAGAAAATTGCCGCGATTCATGGAAGTGGAGATCTTTCATCTCCTTGCTGTTGACCCCGGGTCAACGCCATGGTCGTTCGGAGTGACCAACAAAATGCTCCGTAACCTGGAATACCCTCAACATCGGCTCGTGCCGACTATTTTACCAATTTTAAAAGCTCGGTTATCTCCCCCAGGCTGGGAGGCATTCCGAAGCCAGCAAAACATTTTACCATCGAACACCTCAGCCACATCTGACTCACCCATGAATACATAGGGCCATCGAGCACATCATTCCTTTGGCCTCATGCCCCACGCGACAGCCACTGCTTTTGCGTATTTAATTATTCGATTCTGTCCCGGACGTCTACCCAAGTCACCCTGCGAAATTATTTCGAAACGTCTTAATATCTACCGCCAAGCACAGCACATCAGCAATATTGGCCTCACGAGAAATCTCACGTAAGCCCCCGTTCCGGTTTCTCACGCAACCATTTTGCGCGAACTAGAATAGACAGCCCATACGGAAGGCACAACCATCTATCTCCGCATGTTTCTCAAGACGCGCACGTCGTTTGCCAAAGTACCACATCTCAAATCATCAAAGCCCCGATAACAGTGCACCACTCCGGCTTTGTATGGACGTGGGCGAAGTACGCACCCGTTGTACAGGAAACGGTCAGGTGGCTCCAGCGGGCCTCGTAGAGTAACAAGGCACGTACGGCCGGAGCCCATGTACCGCACAAGGAGCACCTGGTGGGTGGCGCACCGGATGCCAGACCGGAGGTCTTCTGGATTTTCTCCTGGGTCCACGCCGGAAACGACATAGCGCCTGATGTCAGTTCCTGATAGCAGGTACGCAGATTCCTTTTCACTTTGACCCCCTCGACGTACAAGGTTGCTATCAAGCCTCGGGAGCGTTTCAACATTTCCTCGCTTCCAACGAAGACATTGCAACAGACGCTGTTCAGCTGCCTAGGAACATCTGGTTTTACCGGCTACGCGTACCACAATCGCACCAACTCAATATCAGTATGGTTGCCATCTCTTGAGGCTGTCCAGCGATTGTGCTCCCTGGATTGTATTCCTCTCACGCCTGAAAAGAGCCTGTCTATACAAGCGTACCTGCTATCAGGAACTGACATCAGGCGCTATGTCGTTTCCGGCGTGGACCCAGGAGAAAATCCAGAAGACCTCCGGTCTGGCATCCGGTGCGCCACCCACCAGGTGCTCCTTGTGCGGTACATGGGCTCCGGCCGTGCGTGCCTTGTTACTCTACGAGGCCCGCTGGAGCCACCTGACCATTTCCTGTACAACGGGTGCGTCTGTGCCGTACAGATGACCATGCGATTACGGATAAAAATGTCCCACTAAATGCAAAGCTATTCGTGCTAAGCGAAAGGCGTGGTGGCGCCAGTCTGGTCCCAGCCGAATTCCTACGTTTAACCGGTTTGATTGCTTGGAGGATGAGGAGCAGGACAAAATGGAGGAAGACAATGTGGATCCTCCGGAGAGCGCCCAATCTCTCACTACAACGTTGTCCCGACCGACGTACCGCGACGTGCTCCACCGCTCCCGCCGCCTGCGGAATAAGCAAGGTCAAAAGTGAAAAGGAATCTGAAGTACATTATGAAGAATACGCCGACCACCAGAGAAAATAAAACAATGACGTTTCGGCACCCCGAGGCTCCCGTTCGGGGTGCCGAAACGTCATTGTTTTATTTTCTCTGATGGTCGGCGTATTCTTCATAATGTACTTCAGTGTCATTTCCGACCAGACGGGCGTCCGTCGAAGCCTCGATTTCTTGAAAAGGAATCTCTGGATATGGACGAGCTGGTTGAGGTAGACCATCAGTTGGCCCTCCTGCAAGCTGAGGTCACGAAGCTCACCCAGCGCCGTGCTCGGCTAATTCGTCGCCCGCAACGCCAGCAGCCTCCACAACAAGGTCTTTCCAATCAGACCCGTTTCTCGCCCTCCAGCCTGACCACGGCAAAGCCAGTCTTCTCTGCCCTTAACCACCAAGACCTACTACACTTTGTGGTGCAGCAGCTACAGCAATTGGTGTCGGTGTTAGCAGCCCAACTCCATTATGCCTGAACCACAATACTTAGTGCAGTGGAACTGTCGCGGGCTCACAACAAAAATTGGAGAGCTTCGGGAACGTCTTCGACTGGGCAAACTTAGTACTTGGGCTTTCCTCTTACAAGAGACCAATTGCCTGCCTCGTCTTCCCAATTTCACCGCTTACGCTAATCCATTCATACCTGATCGTCGCTGTGGCCCCACCAGCTCTCCGCCAGGCAAAGCTGCCATTTATGTACTTACGTCTTTGCCGCAAACTCCGATCCCCTTACACACGTGGTGCACGGCATGGCAAGAAGTGGTGGCGGTTAAGGTGCAACTGCCCCGGTGCGCTGTGATTCTTGTGTCGTGCTATGTGCGCCCACACAGCGGACGTGCACCTCGGCTACGATTGGGCTGGCTATCCTCTTTGCGCCGTTCGAACGCAGCCTGTCCCATACTTGTGGCTGGGGACTTCAATGCTCTTCATTGTGACTGGGGGTACCCCACCTCAAGTGAACGCGGGCGTGTGCTACTAGAACACTTCAGTGATGCTAACTTTACGCTTCTTAATGACATTTCGTGCCCTACGCGCCGATGTATTCATCCTCGGATGCCACCGTACTCACCTGACTTAACATGGTGGCTTGGGGGTGATACGGTATCATGGCAGCGAGAAGCAGACTGCTGGGGCAGTGACCATCACCCCATTGCGATTGGCATTACCCCGAGCTCGACGCGTCGCCTTCGGCGTAGCTGCACGGTTGTGAATTGGGATGACTTTCGGGGTAAAACCAACACAAACCTCACGGCGCTCAGCCCCGATCCAATCGCTGTTATTAGGCATGCTCTGAATGACGCCTCTCAGAAAACGTGGGTAGAGGAGTCCCGGCCAAAACCTGACCTCCGACTCTTGCAGTTATGGGCCCAGCGCAAGCAAGCTGAAGTGGCTGCCTCACGAGATCCCTCGTCTGTGGAGGCTCGACTACGCTTGCAACGCCTGAGTGCGGCTGCCAGGCGTCATGAGAAACGTCTGTCAAGGCAGCGATGGCTGAGCTGGTGTGAATCACTCGGCCAATCGGCGACTACATCATCTATCTGGCGCACATTTCGGGCGATGGAAAGTTGAGGCCGCACTCCGGATGCGGCAACCAGTGCATGTCTGGCATCGGGCAAGACTCCCCACCAATTCGCCACCGATGTTGCCCGCGCCTTGTACCCTGCCTATGACATCCTTCCAGCCAGTAGCCCGTTCCCGTTTCCTCTGTCACATCGGCTTGGTTCACCGCCCCCTGACGCCGCTGCTCATGGAATTCAAGCTGCTTTTACAATGGCTGAATTCCTAGCTGCGATTGACCACGCAAAACTTCGGACGACTCCGGGACCGGACGGCATTACATATGAGGTGTACAAGAACCTCGATGAGCCAGCGCTTAGCCATCTCCTCAACTACATCAACGAGGTTTGACTCTCTGCCCAAATACCAGAGTCGTGGCTTCACGCAGACATTGTGCCTATACCGAAGCCAGGGAAGTCACCCGACCATCTTCCCAACTTGCGCCTAATCGCCTTGACGTCCACGCTTTGCAAGCTTCTGGAGCGCATGCTGGCAGCCCGCCTTCAATGGTGGTTGGACACCTTCCAATGGTGCCACCCAGCCCAGATCGGGTTTAGACCTCGTCTGGGTACAGAGGATGGGCTGGGCCATTTGTCGTCAATGGTGCTACTGGGAGGTCGTTCACACAAAGTGCGGACAGTCCTTGCTATGGACATCCACAAGGCGTACGACAACGTCAGTCACGGGGCAATCCTGGAAACTCTCCGAAGTCTTTGTGTACCAGACAAGGTGTGCGCTTTCATCGAGACCTTTCTTACTGGAAGATCCTTCTCTGTACGAATCGGCGGGGCAAGCTAGGGCCACTTCACACCAGTTCGAGGAGTACCTCAGGGGTCAGTTATTTCACCCCTCCTCTTTAATATTATGATGTTGCCGCTTGCCTGGCATCTGGGCTCCATACTGGACCTGCATTTCCTCGTCTACGCGGACGACATAACGGTATGGACCGTACACCCAGACCTGCACCGCCAAAACGTGTGCCTTCAACAGGCCTTGAGAGACACGCAGACATGGTGTCAATACGCTGGACTGACACTTTCAGCGGACAAAACAGCCGTTCTGCCTGTGGCCAGTGCGTGGGGCCGTCGCAAACTAGCGATTTCACCCCTCATACTGCAACTTTCCGGCCAAACCGTACGCACCGCCGCATCTCTTCGCGTGCTAGGTTTGGAAATCTCTGCGTCTGGGTCGGCTGCCATGTGGCTTCGATGTGCCCGACAAAAAGCAGGACAGATGCTTCACCTGATTCGGCGCATCTCACAGAAGTCTGGTGGTTCCTGCTCTAAGATGGCTCGTCTCCTGGTGAGGTCAGTACTGCAGCCTCGACTGGTTTATCAGGCCCAATTCCAGTACATGACTCAGACGGAGTGGGCCCGACTTGAGGCTATCAACAGAGCCGCTATGCGCACCATCACCTGCCTTCCTGCAATGACCCCGATACCATCGCTCCAAGCTGAGGCTCAGCTGAACACGCTTGACGAACTCGTCGAACAACGTCGCTCAGCCCGCATACACAAACGTACTTTTGTTGCGGAAGCAGCGGCCTAGGCTAGCTATATGGGCTGTTCCCTACCTGCTTCACCAGATCGCCCTGTAACCAGGCCTCCGTGGCGGTATCACCAGGTGACCGACAACCGACCACTGACTAGACTGCACACTCGAATTACCGGAAAAGCATGTGCGAGAGGACCACTACTGACGGCTGCGACCCAGTACGAGGCGATAGAGGCCTTCGTGAACGCTGGTGCCCAGGATGGCGTTTTATCTATGGCGATACAGTGTCCCGTTTATCCTGACGCCTCACAAACTTGCCTCTACCAAACCATCCGCACCCTGCCCTCTCTACTGGCGGAGCTCACAGCCATCCGGGATGGCCTTCAGGCACTAACGCCGGCCCTACAGCGCGCCCCCGTGGGTTCTATCCTACATCTTTATACGGACTCCACCGCGGCGATACGGAATTTACGCCAAGTATCGAACAATTGTACCATTTCAAGGGACATCCACACACTACTAGACACGTACCCCTGCCCTCTCAGGCTGGTGTGGGTTAGGCGGAATTCGCTCCCCGCTCACATTGCAGTGGATATGGCTTGTCACCCGACGTATATTCCTCGGCCGCTGCCAATGTTAAGAACCGGTCCGATAGAAAACTTTCTCCAACGGAAGGACGATCTGCGTCGCGCCACACGTGCCCTCATCCCCCCGTGTGGAACGGACCTCCCCAGTAGACTTGCTCGCTGGGAAGAGGTTTTGCTGCGCAGACTTCGCGTTGGAGTGGCGCTTTCACCTGCTGTGACCCGGGCGTGGCCACCATGCTACCATGCCCCGTTCGACGACACCTGCCCCTTCTGCACAGCTTCGGCCGCACAAGCTGACGCGGACCATCTCATATGGGCGTGTCCTTCACTGGCCTAAGCCAGAAAGCGACACCTGAGAGGCACAGGCCTCCATCCTGGAAGACCCCCCGACCTTCAGCGGTGGCTCTGGGGACCCCACCACTGCTCCCTTCTTGACTTCCTTCGAGAGACCGGGGCCCATGTATATTTGTAAACAAGTTATTTTTATGGCAACGGGCATTCTATCGCAAAAAAAAAGAAACATGCGTTTCATTCGGACACAGCGAAGAGCAGTACTAGCACCCTCTTCTCTTTAGTCTGGCATTCTCAACATTCCCAAATTGCCTAAAGTAATACCCTAACTTCACTACAGCCTGTATGAAACTGGCGTAACGCTGTGTGTATAAAAGGCGGTAGTAACGCACACTTGAGCACACCTTACAGAAAGGGGTCCAAGCGTTTGCCGACGAAGCTCTCGTGGCGACCTTTGCATGCTCACCTGCCAAGCCGGAATAGCTCCTTCTATTGTGCAAATTCAGATCACGAAGTCCCCAAACTTGGAAACTTTCTTAGATGGTCACCTAATTCCGGAAGTGCTACACTTAAAGTGCTAGGGCGGCTAATAGACCGCAAGTAAGCTTCAGGCAACACCTCTGAAAACAAAAGAAGTACTCATGTAAATGAAACCACTGGGCTGTTTCGGCGAATCATGGACTCACGGAAAACGAGGAGCTGCAATTCATACTGGTAGTTATTAGCTGGATTACATATTCCTTGCCGTACCTTCGGGTAAGCGCTGAAGACATGGTCAGCATAGTAAATATTCTCATTAGGAAGGCAGATATGACAGCGCTGTGAATTCCCCACACCGCACTGGCGTCTACCAGGCACCCCTGTCCCACAAGACTCAATAAATTCGTCTTTTCTCATTCTCTCTCTCTCTCTCTCTCTCTCTCTCTCTCTCTCTCTCTCTCTCTCTCTCTCTTACTCTTTCTCCTTTCAAACGGTGCAGTTCGTACGTGCTGTCAAAAACTAATTCCGAATAGCGGCGGGACAAGTACAAAAATATTAGAACGCATTATAGAAAGGCAACTTTGAAGGCACGACAAGTACGACAGTCATTTTGAAGATGTCTGCAAACTTCCGAAACCGAGCTAACGCGTAGTTGGCTTTTACCGGTAATTGTTTATTCACACAATTCCCTGCTTGACGCTGAACCGAGATACTGTTCTTCCTCATACGACAGCTCACCTACAAAATGCTTCCATTGGAACAGGGCTATTTGAACATTCACTTAGGGTGACTTCCAAATACTAATCTTAACACCCGCCGCGATGGCTCAGTGGCTAAGACGTTGTGCTGCTGTGCACGAGGACGCGGGTTCTATTCCCGGCCGCGGCGCCCGCTTTTCTGATGGAGGCGAAAAGCAGAAACGCCCGTGCGTACGAGATTTCGGCGCACGTTAAAAATCCCCCTGTGGTGAAAATTAATCTGGAGCCGTCCACTAAGGCGCGCCTCATCCGCACGTTGCGTCGGCGCGTAAACCCTACACTCAATCAAATACAGTCTTAGCGATGAGCCGCAATTTAACGAGTGGTTGGAATGTTTGAACCAGTTTATTATGTAGGCATATAATTCGAGTTGTTATTAGGCACGACCTTGCCCCTGTGAAAAGTTTACTCCCAAAACTGCTTGAATTTTTAAAATTCATTCCACATGTTGCGTTTGTTTTACATGTACACTGACATTAAAATAGGTGGTCATTGTTAAAAACAATTTGAAATCAATTTTGCGGTGTAATGTAAAAGGCATCCATAAAAAGAAATTTTCTGTCGCAATCACGTGACCTATGTGTGTATAAACTTAACGATTACAGGTTTATGTGGCTTCTTTATCTTTAAGAAGCCTTTAAAGAAGCATTTTAACACACACACATACCATGAGAAAGTAATTTCAGATTCTTATATTATCTATGAGCCAATCTAAATATTGTAAATGAATTAACGTCGCTCTTATTAACAACACGGGTTTTTCTGTAGCTAACGTACCTGAAACTTGACATTACTTGGAGATGTGGAAGGCTGAGAAAATCGGTATGGCCGCCCCGACCAACTTGCTGTTTGTTAGGTAGCTTATTACGAGTATCCGGGCTATGCATACCACTCACCATTCGCATGTCCCCCCCTTCTTTCTTCGTCTTTGTTTTTAGGATTGTTTTTAAAGTTTGGAGGTACGGTCAACTGACCCAAAGTGACATTTTAGATCGTACATCGCCACACGAAGTTCAAGAAACGAACTTGTTTGTATCAGTAGATTGCAGTGAAGGGATTTCAAATATGCTCACCACGGTAACAGCAGTTGTTAGTAACGCTCAACAGAAAACGCCCGAAGTGTGAAAACCGGTGTTGCTGCCCCATGCACTTTCCTGAACAACAATTTGGGATACCATGAATCTCGAATGCGGAATATCGCGATTCTCGTTCTTGCCAAAATTTTTTCTGACTCTGGCTGTGAGTCATGTACGCGTCTACGTGAAATAAATGCATGCGGAAGCTCCCCGTCACTTTTATTTCGTAACATTCTCTTTATTTATTTCAGCACACTTTTTATTTTATCTTATTCTGTATAGAAATTACCATAATTTACTAGGGTTTAATGTTCCCGTAACGCATACAAAAGAAGAAAAGTCACCAGTGTTTTCTTCTTTATTTTGTTAAAATTTAACTCATTTAGCAGGCTGAACCAAAAATAACTCTGGTGTTTTAGGCTCCAAAAAAAACCGTACGATTGTAGCATACACTGCTCTAAACGGTTTTTGTTACATATTAGATTTGGTTTTTATAGCTTTCTGTTCTTCGAGAGCAGCGCTTAACCAGACTAATTAGTTTATTTACCGAATATCTAGGAAAATTGGTGATGATTCCACATCACCCAAAAACGAATCCTCACCAATTTTCGTACTCTCTCGCAGGATATCCCTTAGACCAAGTACAGGACTACAAATATTTGGGCATGACTTTAACAGATAATCTAAGCTCAATTTCGCATGTTTATAATGTTTCCTCCTCTGCCTTCCGTAAATTATGTTTACTTCGGCATAAGCTTCGATACGCTCAACCTAATTTGAAATTTATTGCATAAACAACGCTAATTAGGCCTAAACTGGAATATGCTTGCGCTGTTAGGGACCCTCACTCATCAAAGAACCTCTTAGAAAAGTTTCAAAGAGGAGCTGTTCGGTTCAGTATTTCTAAATTTCGTCGCACAGATTCTGTTTCCGCGCTGATTCGTAACAACGAAATTGAAACACTCTAGTCCAGCACACTATCTCTCCGCCTTAAATTGTTGTATTTATCACCAGAAACTTGCTTTTTACTGGAGTTCCTTCTTGAAAACCCTTGCTACTCTTCGAACCGGTCACTCCCATTCTCTGTCCTTAGCCTGAATGTTCGCTTTTACTAATCTGTTTAAATCGCCTTTTTTTCCACCTCACATATATGATTGGAACAATACACCTGAAAATTTTCTAAACTCTCGTGTGTTATCACAAGCAAACGTTTAGTTGTTCGTGCTTAGTTTTGCCTGGCGAACAGTTTTTTATACTTCATTTCTATGTTTCTTCTTTTTGCTGTTTTTATATTGTGACGTTGATATTTTTACCACGTTGCCCCTCCTGCTTGGGCCTCCATGGCCTCCAGTAGTTTCTGAAATAAAATAAACAAAATGCAAAAATGGAAGCACGTTTGCTGCTAAGCAAACGCATACATCTTGCACTCATACATCGGAACTCATACATCTAGTGTTCGCTTCCTTAAAACTTAATAACAAGGCAGAAGATCGTTATCTGCAAGAATAGCTGTCTCAAACCCCGAACATGCACTCCTGTACAAGTGATTTAGCGAAATGCGCCTCAAAGCCTACAATGAATCTATTTTGATAGGTCTTGGATAATAAGAAAAACACCCATACAATGATTTCCCATAAACTTCACCTAAGAGTT
Source organism: Haemaphysalis longicornis (assembly GCF_048455015.1). Taxonomy (NCBI): domain Eukaryota; kingdom Metazoa; phylum Arthropoda; class Arachnida; order Ixodida; family Ixodidae; genus Haemaphysalis; species Haemaphysalis longicornis. The sequence goes on along the minus strand of NW_027526407.1, from coordinate 70,447,662 downwards.
GACTTATTTCATTAGGGTGTTATAAATAATTTTTGAGTGTCTAATGAAAGATATCCTATATAAATTGAAAATGGTGTTTTACACTCCGGAGATCTAATTATTCTATTTGGCGGGTCGTACTACAAGTTCATAAGCTCTTTTAAATATTAATGCCATATGTACAACAAAATATTGAAAAGCAAGCATTTTGGTTGTTGATTCCATAGGGAAAACAGCAAAACTGCCTCTAATGCGCCGCCACGTCTGGCTCATTAGATAAACCCGTTAGACACAGAGCAACAAGAATTCCTTTTGCGTTTTACGCGCATGCGTAAGATGCGCGAAAATATTTAAAACCCTGAATGGAATGACTGGGGCAGGAAGAAGTCCGTTACAGAGCCAGGGGACTTAGCTTTAGTAAATGTTTCTCTCTGCACAAAAGAAGTCTTTCAACCTGGGCTAAAATCAGTGCTTAAAAGGTTTCAATAAAAAGAGTACAGTCATCACACCTACTTTGTCTCCCGACATAACGCAGATGTTCCTGTAGTTCCCACTAATGAGGCTTACCGTTTGGATAGTTTAAGTAGTACGAGGATTAACATTAACAAAAGTAATTTTGAACTGACCGTAAGCATATTGCTTCTTTTTTGTGCAGATTACAAAGAAGATTTCACGTCGTGTGAACTGCGCCAAAAAGCGCCAATGGATGTACCACCTTCCACGCCGAGTAAAAACTGCATGTATGAATTCAAACGCCGATGCAAGGGACCGTATTTTGATGTATACCGAAGCTTTTGTAAAGTGCCGTATTTAATTTGAGAAATAACTACCACGGCACCTGCAAATTCTGCTTGACATTGCATCAGTTACCTCCCTAACCGGATACTGTTCACGCTGGAACGGCTTCTAAGTGTATACTGCCCGCATGGCTGTGTCCTAGCAAAGCTTGCGCGAGGAGCAGGCAACGCACGCAGCAAACACATTTTAGATGCCAAGCAGCTTATAGGGAGGCGAAGCTAAAGTTTGCCGGGCGAGGGAAGCGCTGCCCTCTCCCCGGAGGGGGAGTACGCCGAGGCGGCGGCCTATTCGGCACGTGTTTTTTTCGCTGCGCGCGTGCTGCATTTCTCGCGCTAGGAAGAGGGGTGGGTAAATTTTTTTTTCGACTTATGAAAGCATACACATTAGCACGTGTCCAGCAAGTTCGGTTTAAACGTAGAGTAGTTACTAAGTTCATTTTTGTCGACGTTTGTCTTGTCGTCTGCTACAGACGCGCCGCCTGCTTCCCGCCGCTCGACCAGCAGACTGCCCCGACGATTTTAAGGGGGAAAACACGTTGTTCGGCGGTCGTCGGTTGCTCTTTTCTTCTGCAAGGCGACAACTGTTCAGCTGGTCACAGCGTACTTTTCTCTTGTTTGTTACTCCCTTCACGTGCTCGCGCTTCTGACATCCGGACTTTCTGGACTGCAGAAACACTGACGCTTGCAAGAAATGTAAGATAAACGTGATTTATTATGGTTAAATAGGTTATTTCTTACTCTTGAAACAATCGGCTGCATCTTATAAAAACGCATTAGAAAGGCACACGCTAATTAAGGGGTGCGCTGACAGCGCCGCATTTCCATTTTACTTGTCCTTGAAGAAATTTTTGTTCGCAATGTTTGTCACCCGCTTGGAGTACAAGTGTGGGTTAGCGTGACAGTTCGCGGAAACAACAGAACAGCTTGTGGCGTATAACTTTTAATTACTATAATATACAGAATTTGGTGTATACCTCTTTTAATTACCAGTATTTCTAAATGTGGGAAAAAAGCGAACAACGCAGCAATCCCGTCCAGAACACAAGTCACAATGACAAGACGGACCAGAGCTACTACAGCCAGGTAAATCGCTAGAAACTATTTTTTTTTACCCATGCAAAATGTCAACCTATTGTGTTATATATGGACGATATCGAACGGCACCAGCTAAACAACTCCGAAGTTCATTTATTATAGCGGAAAACAATCATTGGCAGCGTGCATTTAAAAAAGTGTAGAGGGGAGGTCTCGTTAGAACACTAGTTCGCATTTTCAAAGCCGGGTAATGTAAACTGAAAGCACACAAACAAAAATGTGTCAACTTATTTCACCTTTCGAACTGCAGTGATCCATGCTTACCGTCTATCCTCTGGTGCGCTTTCGTGGGGAATATGCAGAATTTAACGAATGGATCCTCTTCTTTCACCTTGTTACTGTCGTGGCAGCTGACCATGCAACAATACGGTTTTTTTTTTTTTTTCGCTTTCAGTTTCATCTTGTCGTTTCGGGCTAGTGAGGAGTGTTCCCGCCGCTCTTTGTACGTGATGGCTCAAGTGGCTCGCGCAGCCGGCGGTCGCTTTTAAGTGCGAAGCACTTCTTAGTCGGGCCTACTCCTGCTTTCAGCGCCGTCCTCCGTCCGCAGCCTAGCAACGGAGCTAGCTACCGTGCCTAGCAACGGCGCCGAATTTCCGACGCGTGAGGGCGCTCGCATAGCGCCTCCTCTCCCCCCTCGCCTACTCTCCTAAAGCCCCTTTACTACTCTCTAGCTCGCAACACCCTCTCTCGGCGCGCCAGCCAGGCCACTACACTATATAAAAAAAAACAGAGTTAGTAACGCGCCTTATATCTTTAACGCATTCAAACTACGTCGTCAGCGGCGTGCGTTGGCGACTCAGCGGCGTTATAGCGGCTGCAACAACCCTTAACGGTCCACTTTAGCGACCACAAGGCGGTCGTAATGACCGTCGCATACAACGACAACACAAACAAGTGCTGAAATAAATACTGTCGTTTCACTTTACTTTGCGTGTGTGTGTGTGTGTGTGTGCGTGATTACATTCCCTCTCGAACATTTCTCGAACATACACGTTAATTCACCAAGATTTCCGCAGAGGGACAAACGAGGCGTGTTAAGCCGAACGTGATCACGAGGGGGTGTTAATGTAACTAACGGGCAAAATGCCACCAAACTTCAACAAACTCCCCCTCATAGCATCACCCCGTGCTTCGCACTTCCTCATACTCCCTTTCGGGGAAATGCGGGGGAATTTTTTTGTTCGCATTCGTGAGTAGGAGGCTGGATGCCTCAGGCGGTGCGGGAGACAGCGCGAGCTGCGCGTGCACTTGCCAGACGCGGAGGAGTGGGCCGGGGGGCGTCTGCTTAGGGCGCTGAAAAGCCGCAGTCGTTTCGCGATGACTGAGGTGGTTAGACCAGCCAAGGGTCGCCCACAAGAGCACTCTTCATCCCATGAAACCGCCGGGGCGCTCGGCCGTTCGACTGGCGCGTAGCAGACGACGCGTCTCTAGCAGACGACAAGACAAGCACCGGCAAAAATGGACCCAGTAGCTACTCTACGTGTAAATCGAACTTGCTGGACACGTGCTAATGTGTATGCTTTCATAAGTCGAAAGAAAATTTTACCCAGCCCTCTTCCTAGCGCGAGAAATGCAGCACGCGCGCAGCGAAAAAAGCATGTGCCGAATAGGCCACCGCCCCGGCGTACTCCCCCTCCTGGGAGAGTGCAGCGCCACCCGGCGATCGTTCCGGAGCCTGTTCCCTCCGCCGTTGTGTGGGCGCCGTTGTGCGGCGTCCACACCCCCGCTGCGCATGCCTGGCCAGGCACCGCTGACGAAGATTGTGGCAGGATACCCCTAGGGATTGGCCAACCAAAGAATCCATCACGAGATAGCTTCGCGTTCAACCACCGTCGTCATCTTCCCGTAGGGGAACCCTGAGTAGTATGCGAGGCATTTTCTCCTCTCCTCTCCAACAATCCTCCCCTCTCCAGCATTCCTCCTGTCCTCTCCGGGATTGCGCAACGAATGGCAACACCTGCGGCTCCGCGCGCGATAATGCGAAGCAGCTTAGGGTTAAAGACGCGACGGTAGCCGCTGCATACTCCGCTGGGGGCGCCACTGTAGCTCCGCGGTATAAATAACGCGCGCGCGCGCTCCGCTCACCTCGTTCTCCTCCCGCAACGCCGCGATCGAACCGAAAACTACTGGGAACTTGAGTCGACCACATGGCTGCTTCTCACACTTTTCAGGGTTCCCCTGCGGGAAGATCGTGAATTTTTTTTTTTTTTTGCATTTTCAGTTGATTCTTGCTTGCCTCAAGCTTCACTTATTCAAATTATTTTGTGTGTGTGCGCACGTGCAAGTGTACGCCCGATCGTGAGTGCGTGGGTGCGCGTACCACATTTGGCGACATGTTTTCAAGCATCAATGTTACAGATCAGCTCCGTAATAACCTTCAATTCATAATTTGCAACTGTACTGTGTTCGTTTAATTTATTTATTTCATTCAGTTAAATTAATGGCACAGTCTGTTTCTTTTACTCTATCCACTAACGCAAAAAGTATGGTAGATAAATCACACATTTTAAATGCAGAGCATTTCTTTAACTCACATGTAGCGTCCGCCGTCCGTCCGCAACAGCTCAGCGCGCAGGTGCGCCCTCTCCCCCACTCCTCCTCTCCCGCATCACGCTACCCTCCTCGCTCTCAACAACAGGTCCGCACCCCTCCCCCTTCACTATATAAAAAAAATAATAGTTATCGGCGCCTGGTTTCGATCCCACGACCCTGTGGGCGGAACGCGAGGTACATGGTGCTCTTCCCACTGCGCCACAAAAGCGACACAGAATCAAAGGGTACGAACGCGCCTTATATCCTTGACTCATTCAAACTACGTCAAGAAGCTGCTGATACACGGCAGCAGTTGCATCGATCTCGTCTTCACCAGTTGCTGCAACGCACGACCACTGCTTAAAGACCCCTTAACAGTACACTTTAACGACCACGAAGCCGTCGTTCTCAGCGTCCAATACAACGACAACAGCAACAAATAAATAAATAACGACTTACAACAACCTACTCCTTGCCTTCACTTCTTGCATCACAAAAAAAAAGAAAAATAGGGCCCATCTCTCCACGAGGGAGGACTCGAGTCGCAAAATCACGAAAGTAATAATTAATATATGAAAGCAATAATAATAATTAATAGTAATAAGCAATAATAGTTAACACATTCACTACTACCCCACCACCACACCCCAAACACTTAAAGGGGCACTGACACAAAAATTTTGCATCTTGTTTTTTTTGTTGTGATAAGTAGCTAGTGACCTACTTATAACCTGTAGAAACCTCATTTGCTTCAGCGTGCAACGGTTGTTTAATTAGAGGCATTTTCAATGCGGCCAGTCGCAGTTTCGGTTTCAGCGAGTGCCGCGAAACGATGGATTTTGTGGATTTTGTGTGAACAAAGCTGACCACGTGACCGTCGGAGGGATATCACAGAGCAGAGCCGCCGTAGCACTGTTGAATCCGCATCGACGGCAGTTTCTGCGAATGCCCCCACGTACTGATCTCGTGAGGCGCTTAATTAAAAGCGACCGTGGATGTGACGCAGGCGCTGCGAGTGCAAATGCTACCGCGGCTAAAGAACGACGCGCGATGCTCGAGACGGTGGGTGGCAAGACGCGCGCTGGGAGCAGCCGGCCGGTCTGCCTACAGGTCCGCCTACAGATGTGTTCGGCTTAGAACTGCGGCGGATATTCGAGTGCCGCTCTCGTAAGCGGTGCAGATGACAATTTTTAATGCAACCCGCCATCGCATCATTAACTCCTTTCTCATGCAAGCCACCATGGTCGGGACCGGGGACAATTTCGTGCAGCGGTAACAAGCTATCACTCGAGCTACCTGCGCCGGCCTGGGCCACTTCGCGGCCGTGCACGCCACCGCCTGCACAGCGACCGTGCGGCTAGCTCAGTGGGCTTTTCGTGCCTCCGGCGCGTTTTCGCATCCAATGGTAATAAACAGTAATAGAAACAGAGTGCCTGGAATCACTGTAGAACTTTCGTCGCGGTCAGCTGCCCGATGAGCTGACGAAATCACGGCGCCTCCGCCGCCAACGATCGGGTCGTTCGTTCTCGAGAGCAGAAGCTCCGCCCTCCGGCCCTCCGATTGGAGCGGCGAGCCGGGTGAGCCGACGAAAAACGCCGGCAGTGCGGAAGCGGCAAACACAAACTGGTGACGTGTTTGGGTGTTCTTTATTTACATAATATCCTCGGGATGTCGATTGCGCGTGGTCCTCTCCTGGCTGCTCGGTCGCGTTTCGCACACTTTAAAATTGATTTTAAATATGTTCTAGGCTGTGTTCGCCGCTGATATTTTACAGATGATGTATATGTGTTCCCACCAATCTATCTCCGAAGTTATCTCGCCTTCAAAATTTTGTGTCAGTGCCCCTTTAACGCAATTCACCCACCGCAATACTTAACGCAATACAGCCACCCCCTACGCGACGCATTTACTCGAGTCCCCCCTCGTGGGGAGATGGGCCCAATTTTTTTTTTCTAATTAGGGGTATTGGTTGAAGGGAGCTCTGGTCGCTATGATTCAACAACATTACAGTAAGTCACGGCATCACCATTGTGTACGAGAAGTTAGTTGTCTTGTAGCAGACACTTTGTCTTCCAGACCATACACATCGGCAAATATAACTGCGTAACCTGTGGCGCTAGAAATGGTTGCTCAAAATGTATAGTGGATACATATTCTGGCCTTGCAATTCTTTTTTTCAAAGTCCTATTGAAGTTTGTGTTCGCTTTTTGTACATAAGTGTCAGTGCACAACATCATCAATAGTATTGTAACCACCCCGAACTGCAAAACCTCCACTACAAACATCACACAGCGCAGAATAATGCTACATCGCCTTGTAATTTCTTATATATTCTTATCTTTTTTTTAGGTACAGGCACCAGTAGTAAAAAAAAAGGCTTCCTGTTTGGCGCATGTGTTGTATTAAAGTGTTATATAATTCTGGCGCCAAAGATTCTCAGTGCTACGTCTTATGCATATTTTTATCGGCGGTATAATTTTCAGACGCGCAATATAGTTTAACTTATTAATCAACTTAAACTGTCCAAAGTTATGTTTTGAAAAAGTGATTACCATGTCATAGCTGTAATGCAATGAGATGGTTGTATTGTTTAGAATAGCATTATTACTTGAATTTAAAAATTTACTGCATAATAATCAGGACAGATAGTAAAGTGAAATAAAAAGAAATGCAGACTGAGAAGTATCTAAAATATTCTGGTGTACAATCTATTCGATTTGAAATAAAGACATTTCTTCAGCATTTTTTTTTAATATATATGCGTTAACTACTTTTTTGACAGAACGGTTGGGTTATAAAAATTTAGGCCGATGAGTGTTCTGGTCGTCATAAGGGGTGTATAGTACTCCGAGTATATTTTCTGTAATTTCGCATTTTTCGCACAGAGGCGAGACTGTATGGCGATATAGAAGTCCTGCGGATTTTTTACAAAAGGAATTGATAAATGCTGGTTATTTATTTATTTATTTATTTATTTATTTATTTATTTATTTATTTATTTATTTATTTTCAATATTGTCCTTCTCTTTCCGAGACCATAGCTGGCAGGCGCACACACTGTACATGCACGTTGTACATAAATGCATCGCTACGTAATGGGAAATCAGAAACAAATGCAATGACAGTCACCACAAAGGTAAACTGCAAAAATATTCAAAAGAAGTACGTTTAATCGTATTAAGAAAATACGGCACAAAAATTATTGAACAACATATTACAACCACTTCGAAGTTACAGACACTTAAAACAGAAATAATATTCAAAGCACACATTTTAATCGCAGCTCAGACTGAGCCGAAGAAACCAACAGCACAGAGAGGAGAAAAAGCACACAAAATGTAGCGCTACACAGAAAAATAATGACAATTTTCTAAAGGCTCTTGTGAGCACGTGGCCACTAATATGTTCCCACTTTTGATGAAGTGACTCGTTGGATGAGAGCATTCCTGCGAGCAGATGATTTGTGAGGCAAAGTCCGATAATTACTTGCAATATTAGTAAAGGGGGGATATAAATAACTCCATTCCCTAATAGCAAGCGCAAAAAATGAGGGCTTGGAAGTATCATTGTGGTGTGAGTAGTGCATGAGTGTGTGTGAATGTTTGCCGTGGGTTACGTGGGATTCTGAATGACTGATGTACAATGATGTGTCATTTTTATCATGGATTTTAAGCAGCTCAAAAGAAATTTCAGGCGCGATTGTTCTGCTCTAATCGCTAGCGTTTGGAGGCCAGAATTTCTTAACGTATAAGTTGCAGATTCAGTACGCTTACATTTGTTGCAGATGAATATTACTGTCTTTCTCTGTGCATTTTCTAGATTTTTTTAATGTTTGTGACGCTATAAAGACACGATACTGAGTTGGCGTATTTTGATAACGGCGTAAAATAGGTATTATAGGCTGAAAGCGTTTGGAGGGCCAGTCGAAGACATCCGGTAATATAAAACGGCTGCGCAAAGAAACTGAGGTAGAGTTAAAAATGTGCACATTCCTTCTGAGGTTGGAAGTAATCGTAACGCGTAAATATGTTCGCTCATTCACTTTTTCAAGCCGGGTATCTGTATAGTGTAAAAATATTGGATGGATGCTTCCACTCGGGTTATCATCATGTTTTTTGGCATTCATCAGCATTTGCCACATGTCGTACCAGTTGGAAGGATGGTTTAAGGAATCAGTTAGCGCAAAGTGATCTGAATGACTGATAATTTCTTAGTATATAATGTTGTCGTCCGTGAAGAGTCTAATGTTGCAACTGATATTGTGACATTATTAATAATAACAATAAATCACTAAAGCCTCATTCTCCTCTCTGCTTTGCATGTTCTGGCTACAAGGTACTTTTAATATTTCCATTGTTTGCCATTCCCAATATTCGCCTTAGCTATGCATTGGAGATATAGTACTTTGAAACTTTTTCCAATTTCGTAGTGTATGATAGATAGCGACAATGAAATGCTAAATTATAGGTACTAGCTACATCCAAGACAGGAGATACTCGCATTCATATAAGCAATGACCAAGCAAATTGATCGAAAATGAACAAGCATAACGTTACATCCAGCGGGGCATTTGCCTGCATGCAGCCAAATGAAGGCAAAATGCTGGCCAAGAATACCAATCTTAACCCAGATTTTGAATAAGCATCAGAGCTAACAAACACGTAAATGTCACAGTTAGACAAGAAAAACTGGTTTCGTATTGTCGCTAGTGCAGCAAAACCCGATGGTTAATGTATGTTTGCGCATAGGTTCACAAGTGCTCCCAAGTAGGTGTAACACCTTATTTGGTTTACTGAACCATTGATGGCTGTGAAATTGAACGTATACATTAGGCAATGCTCACAATCGCCTGTTAAGACATTGTACACAGCTTCAAACTACGTAGAAATCTGAGACGGGATGGAATATCTTTCCAACAAATCTAGAGTGAAATTTCGAACTACTTTACGCCTTGTGCAACAGAGTCCAGCGACTGTCTTCAGATCTCAGAGCTGCCACGAAGTTTAAACGCAACGCCCCCCCCCCCTTCCCCCGAGCAGACACCAACCACCCACGCCATCCAATCTGGCCTCGCAAAGTCGTGCTATTCCGGTTGGTGGAACCTCAGTGCTCTCGATCTTGCATCCTTATAGAGGAACATTTGACTCGCTGCCAAGAGACCCCGGCCAACTACACTAGCTTCGCCTGGCGGAACGCCGAAACTTCTTTGTTGAGAGACACATCGCTCCTACGACCATGCCCGCATTACTATTCTTCTCCACAGAGACACCTATCTCACCCGCGGTAGTCGATTTGCTTCACAACAGGAATACCGCTTAACCCAGCAATGAAAGTGAGTGTCTGAACATTAATTATAATGTTGCCTGCTCAGCCTGCATGTAGCTCGAGTCTATTTTGGAGGCGCGCTCTTTCAGAGGTTCACTTTGCGGAGCAATCGCATGGTTTTCAAGTACAGCAGTTACTCTGACGTCCTCAGTGCTGACAATATGTTCAGGAGTCTCACAACGACACTCAACAGCCCAACGTGCGGGCATCGTTGGGACTCCAGGCATGTTGCGGGTAGCTCGCTTACAGCTGAAGCCGAGGGGGAAGCTTCGCGCATCAGTCACCTTGCTCGTTGAGTGAAACAATTCATGACTCCAATTATTACTAATTTCCTGCGTACGGAGCACACACTGGAGCGTAACAGAAGAGTCGGTGGTCAGCACACAACATAATAAGAGATTTGCGCTCAAGTTCATCAGGTATTGCTTGTATTCACTGGCGAGGCGCGTATGCAGGCAACCGTGTGAGAGCGCCGTCACTCGTTACGTCGGGCTCCGCGGGATGGCGGTACTGGTCCGTGCTAAGCACATGACTGTGTTACGCGTTAATAAACTCTACCTCACCGAACGCAAAGTAATGCCTCGAGTCCAACGTGAGTGCGATTAATAACACCTCTGTTGACACGACCGTTGAGAATCAGGTTGAAACAGAGCAGACGACGCACGACGGCGTTTTTTTTTCTTCGTCGTGCGGGCGCAGTGGCCCAAGCTGCGCCATGTCCGTGGCGCATCGGCGATGTCTGTGGCCATTTCCAGCGTTGCCAAGCGAAGAAATAGACAGCTAAACTTTTCAACGGATATCACATCTACACACGACACTTGAAGCGCAAACCTTAGTGGGAGACTTCAGAAGAGTTAATAACGTTACGAGACGAACACTCGTCTCTTCTTAGCTTACGTGTCCCGCAATTGGGATCATTGACATCTCAAATGCACCGCGTTCATAGAGGCATACCTCCCCGCGCTGATATGGCCCTATTGGAACCATGGTTTTCCCCCTGGCCTGGCCGCCCTTTGAACAAGCATTCGGCCCGGCGAATCACTTGATGCGTTGCCAAGGGTACGGCGCAGCTGCAGTCAGATGAAGGTCAAATCCTCCGTGACGACGAAACAGCTCGACGAGGTTAGGACACTTTTGCTTTAATACTGCTTTTGCCACTGCATTGACCGTCCAAGCATGAGCTAGCTGTGCGTTCCGCAGGGGACACCCGTAAAGGCATCTGGCGACTGGGAGGTGTGCCATCTGTATCGATTCTGTGGGCTAACCTAGTTTGCGGAAGTATAGAGAAAAGCTCGTCCTGCGCGAAATCTAACACAGCTGTAAGCCAAGCCAGAATTTTTTAGAGTGCGTGTCGTTCTCAAGAATGGAGAGTCTTAAGCCCGGGAGCTGAGTAGAATAGCCATGCTCGGCGTTGTTAGACCACGTAGACATTCCATAGACGCATACCCTTTACGAGGGATTTGCCAAAGAGGACTAACATCTCATGCTAGAAAACGGTTAAGGAATGCAACTCGGTGAAAATTCAAGTGAGAAAATCTGGAGAGAGGGAAGGTAAAAATGCTGAGACGGAAATAAGAAATCGCTGATGTGAAAATGGGTGTCGGCACACTTAAAAGATTTACGATTAAATGATCCTTGCCAAAAAAACGGCACGTGCAGTTGAATTTTACTAGCAGAATTACCACCTGTTTCAGAAATAAAATAGTGAATGCAATCCTTCCTTAACCCAGATATCCTCCCCATTCTCGCCCTTGTTCTGGTCTGGATGACGATAAGGCTCTTTTCCGCTTTTGTTACGTGCACGCATCTTTCCCTGCAGACGAACCATTTTCTTTTTACTTTGCTCATTACATGAAAATATCTTCCTGTTGACTTGTGACAATCACTTCTTGGGGACGTGTGGGTCCCTGTCAGTCTGCAAGTCTCTGGCATCGGTTTCTCTACAAATGGGTACCGGTGACGTCGCAGGCGAAGTGGGAGTGGTACTGAACGAGCATTTTTCGAGAAGTGGTCTGCGCATGTGCCGCCATCGACCCCAGCGCACCCAACCCCACCAGGCCGCCATTCTCTCAAGGCAAAATTAACAAGCCGGCGACTACCACTCGGGCGGCTTCTTTACTCTTGTTTCTACTCCGTGGGAGACGGCCGACGGTTTCTCCTTTTGTTTTTACATCACTGCACGTTATCTGTCATCAAGCGAGGAGGAGGAGGAGGAGGAATAAACTTTATTGCAGTATGCAATTTAGGGGCGGGTGGTGACCACTGGGTGCAGCCCAGCGGTGACTTCGGCAGCACGTTCCACCAAGGCTTTCTGGACCCCGGGGTCAGAGCCGCCCAACGCCGCCTCCCATTGATCAACAGAGGGGATTAGGGGTAAGGGGTTTCGAGGGCACGCCCACATAGCGTGGCAGATGGTGTCGACATCTCCGCAGTGGGGGCATAGGGGTGATGGGTATTGATCGGGGTATATGCGATAAAGGCTGGCGCGGCACGGAAGGGTATTAGTTTGAAGTAGCCGCCACAAGCGTTCTTCCTTTGTGGAAAGTGAGGAGTTGGCTGGGGGGTATTTCAGGCGGAGGAGGCGGTAGTGCGCGGTGATAGCCGCGTACGTAATAAGGCTATATCGAGTGGATTGCGCTCCGTGGTTAGGGGTAACCGAAGGGCCTGCTCGGACAGTAAGATCTCGAGCTGCTGTATGGGCCGCCTCGTTACCCCCTAAGCCGGTGTGGGCGGGCGTCCACACGAGCTCCACGGGCGTTTTGGGGGGGTTTTGCAGAATAATTTTGAGAGCTTTGGCTGATATGAGCCCTCGGGCAAAGTTCCGTATAGCAGATTGAGAATCGGACAAGATGACTTTGGGGGTAGGACCGTGAGAAAGGGCTAGCGCTATTGCCGCCTCTTCCGCCTCAGTAGGTAAGTGGGTGCGGATGGTGAGAGATACGAGTGCGGGGGAGTTAGGACTGTTGATGACCGCCAAGGCATAGGCTGTGTGGTTTTGGTAGCTAGCGGCATCCACATAGTTGGTTGTCGGTTTAACAGGGTATTTTTCTGACAGGTAACGAGCGCGTTGTTCCCTTCGAGCGACGTGGTTTGTGGGGTGCATATTGCGGGGAAGCGGCCGGGTTAGGATATTGTCTCGAATGGTAGGTGGGATCGGGTGGGCAGAATTAGTAAAGATGGGGATGTGGATGTGTAATCGGCGGAGAATTGTGTAATCGGCGGAGCTCACTGTGCCATGATTTGTGCTTTTGTTGTATTTGTTTCCGAAGTTCTGCAGGTTAATGCACTGGCTGATGGAAACGAGGACATACTGCAAAAGCGCACAAATAGAAATGAATACTCATTAGTACAAGCACGATGTTATAGTTAAAAGTTCCTTTTGTTGCTTTTCATTTCAGAAGCTGCATTAGAGTTATTACAGTTTCCGGCATTGTGCCTGGTGACACAATAAAACGACAACTTGACCACCAAGATCGGCCCTGTAGGATCAAATTGCGACTAAAGAACAGCTCCAAAGGTAGCTTCAGGAAGCGCGATCGGCAGTGAAGAGAGCCTAGGAGCGAGTCAAGCAGTGACAACTCTACTCCTAGAGCATGGGGGGCCGATTTTTTAGTGTCACCATAATTACGTACCCAGTGAGGGATTCTTTTAGGCACGCTGTCATCCTACACATGTTTAAAGAGCTTTATGCAGTGCTCGCCCAAGGAATGCCACGCTCAAGAAAAGGCTGAGCGGATTTTTTATTCTTCTAAGGGATCTGCTTAAATTTGGCAGGAAACATAGGATACATAAGCAGACAACAAGCTACACACTGGAAAACCACGCTTGGCCACATGCATAACAGACAAACAAAACAGACGCACGGAAGTAGCCTTAAGTAGGCTATGAATAGGTCACACGCATGTGACGCACTCCCACCTGCTCACTGGGCCGTCAAGCATCCTTTGTAGCAGGTGTGGGGAGGGCCTATCCGTAGTTCACATACTAATTACATGTAAGCCACACGACAGAACAAGTTGCAAACATTTTCCTGAACTCTACAGACAACACATTCCACAACACCCATCACACTTTTTAGGCGACGAACCAATGGGTTCTGTTAAGCGGGTATTTAAGTTTCCAGCAGAGGTGAAGTTTTTACAGCTCATTTTGAAGCACCCATTATTATCCTGGCCCTATACACAAGTCATTTCATCCTGCAATCCGTTCTATTTTTGTTCTTTTTTTACAGTTATGCCTAACACAAATTTTTAACACTTTTTGTTTAGCGCTCTTTGCCCCTCGCTGGCTTCGCGCTAAGAAACCGGCAATCATCATCATGAACATTTCGTCGCTCTTTTACGCTTCAAGCACACAGGCAAACTTTCCCTTACTGGTACAACACAATTTTAAAATGAGAGGCATAACTGAATGTTTAAAGCAATATTTATCTTGCCTTGAGCCATACAGATGAAGGGGTGAACAGTTGGATGCTTCGAAATTTGAGGGTTGTCCGATGTGGATTTTTGGGCGAAATTCTACAGAACAAGGCCTAAATAACATTAGTATATAATGAAAATATAGCTTCAGAAGTTTATCTCAACAATATAAAAATAGAAATATAACCCAAAAAACTGGTAGGTTTATATTTATACGCAAGTACTTTACACAGGCATTGATTCGCGTTCCTTCTACGATCTTCTACAATGCACTCTTTGTTCGAGAGAAACGCCCTTGTGTTCGAGATTTCGGCGCCCGTTGAAGATGCCCAGGTGGTCGAAATTAATCCGGACACCTGCATTACGACACGCCTCATCGCACGTGCAGCGTTGGCGCGTTAAACCTCATAATATTTGTTCAAAAGCAGCTGGGCTTGCTAAGATAAGATTGTATTTTCTTGCGCAAAATATCATGCTGATCGACAAAAACAAATAGGTGCACAAGAACAAAACAAGCCTGCATAACTAACTTGCCGGCTAAACGTACCATTCTAACACCACACAAGACTTGGCATAAAGCTGTTGTCATCGTGCAGATACGAAACAATAGTAGCGTGGCTTTAATTAGCCAATGTCTAGCACAGCTTTCGCCCTGTGTTGTGTTTCAGAAATGTATAGTGCGGAAAGTCAGAGCTACACGGCTAAAAAAACCGTACTCATGCGCACTTCTTAATTATTAATTATGCATAGATTTCTGAAGGCAAGCGTTGGTAAAGAACACATGTGGCAAAAACAATAATAAATGGTGCGGGATTGGGACAAACGGGACAAATAGCCTAAAGGGAATACAAATGGGACGCCATCGAAATATCTTTATAACATATCTCAACACTCCTGCTAAAGAGTGCACCCACCCTACAAAAGTTTTTGGATGCGATTTGGACTTTCAATTTTTTTATCTGATGCTTCGATCAGACCTCTATAAGACGAGAAGCATCACGCTTAAGAGCAACATTACCACACACGTAGCAGAAACTTAGCCACCGGGCAACAAAGAAATTTACTTTGATTGCTAAAGTCGCGTCCTGGAATTTTTTGTACCCGTGTACCTAATGAAGAAATCAACTTGTTGAACCTAATATAGCGAGGGAATTCATTTTGTCTTCAACGTTTGCTAATCAACAGCAGTCACCAATGGTGCCTTCTTTGTCTGAATGAAACATCAATTACCTCTCCGTGAATAAGCAGCTATTGCTCATTGATCCGACTTCGGGTAAACTAAGATGGAGAAGCTTTGCCAGGAAAGATTTCAACTGTTTCTCTTTATATTCGCTGTTAAAAATTGGGTTAAAATGTTTTAGCAAAAACATTTGTCCTGTACAAGAGACAGCTCACATGGGGGTGTTGCTATACGCCGACACTATTTTCAAATGTGACGTATTCTTGAACAAGTTTTGACAATAATCTACAAGCCTCCTAGAAGATGACCGCTGTAATTCGCCAAATTCATCTTCTGCAGTACTTTGTACTTACGACATTGGAGGAGCACTCTATTTCAGATTGTGATCGAAAAGAGCAAGTGTTCGCCGTGGTACCTTTCGACGCAACGTTCCGGTTTACTGGGGACGCGAACTATGGTGCCAGAAAAACGAGGGTTACTTCCCTACTGTGCCAGTTATAGCTGTTTTTATATTCAAGAAATCCATATAACATAATAGAAGACAAATTTATGGATTTAGCTTCGGCTTGTATATCTGCGATACTTCTCTTCATATCGCATAAAATTTCAGCGCGTACCCATTAGGAGAGATGGCGAAGGTAGCTCTATGCAAAAACATCTACGGCAGTGAATTCTAATCAGTATCTTGTGAGCTCACGGTTACTGTAGCTATAACACGGCAGCGCGAACTGCGACATTCAACGTTTAAACCTTAAAGTCGAATAACTGTTTGAGTTAGTCCTATGCGGTTCAACTACTAAAATGTCTTAACTGGATTTTTCAGCCGCAGCAAATTAGAAGAGCGGCGGTTGCAAGCCCATCACAAAAGTTATTTCACTTAAACAAGTCGTCAACTCTGTAGTATTCTTGATGGCGGTTCACGCCAGCATTCTCCTGAAAATACAGACACTACTACAATATTAGGCCGTTAAATACTGCAAATCAAAAGCTAACCCACCAAAGAGAAAAGCCAGGCACCAAAACGTGTTACGATACTCTGAAAGGCAATATGAAAATTCTAAATTCAAATAAATACGATTGTTTGAAATGAACCCAATTAGTTGTGCTCAAAATAAAAATTGTGCGCCACCATCTCTGATCACTTGACGGTCGGTCGGAAATCATCATCGTTTGACTGCAGAAGCGCCGCACTTTATTTGGTCTGTCATAGTGACGGGACCTCTTTCCTCAGTAAAATCATCCCTCACCTCAAGGTACGGAATCACCGCTATCTTCATGGCACGTCTCATCGCCAAAAAAAGATAGCGTCAAGATATGGGGTGCGCGTGGTGTTTTCAGCGAAAAACAAGTTGGCGAAAATTTGCCCAGCCTTGCAAAGGGTGGCAGAAAAGAAAGCAACAAGGAAGAAGGGATGTGTTAGAAAACACGGCACGAAGTTTTTAGAGCGCAAAAAAGACGTAGTATACAGTATTCCATTAACGTGTGGAAAGAAATACCTAGGGCAGACCGGCCGATGCCTGAACGTACGCCTTCGCGAACATCAGAGCTCGTTAAAAGGGTCACCGTATTCACATTTAGCCGTTCATTGCACTGCAAATGCCGCCCAAAACTGCGAGATACGTTAATTGTTGATAAACACAAGAAACGACTACCAAGAGAAATAATAGAAGCTTTCCGTATAAAGAAAGAAGGGAATGAATGTGTCAGCCAACCACCGGTCTTGCTGTCTGACACTGAGTATGCCTTTTTAAATCAGGGTTGATAAAGTGTGTGGCGCCTTTCTTGTCAGCACACGTGCGGTGTGAATGTGTATAAAATGCTTGGTTGTCAGTGCGCCTTGATCTTTTCAGATGGTAGATTGTGAAATTTGAAGAGATGACTGTGGCGTTTATTCCTTGTATATATGTATGTTTTTCCAGTAATAAATTCTTCAGTTGCTAGTAGCACTTTGTCCCGTGTACTCACTTGTCCTTGTTACTGTAGCGCTTTTCCCACCATGAGTATTTTAAACGTGGGTAAATAATTAACAACGCCTTTCACGGGACCATCAGTCATGTCCCAATCAGTTCCGTGGTACGTACTGTACGTTCAAAGAAAATTTGGCCGAAATGAAATTTGAGCGCAAATGGCCTTCAACCCTAGGCGACCTAAACATTGAGCCTAACGGCATGACAAGCGGCGTGAAACTCATCGCACATGAAGCTTCGGGAACCGGTTGACATCGTTATAACTAAAGTTGTAACCTTGGGGCTAACGTCCGGCATTCGCATACACAATAAAGACTTCAATCCGACGCATACCCAGGCATCAGCGACAAACCCCGTTGGCAGCCCATGGCGAGTTTAGGAGGTTTCTGCCTTAAGGTTTTGATGAAAGGTCGGTGGCTACGTGTAGCCAATGGGAATTTCGGTAGCTCCTGGCCCTGTGGAACGGGCGAGGCCACTTCGTTCACTCATACAGTAATGACCCCTGGAATAACACAATAATGATAGTAATAATAACACAATATTAACTAGTCCCACTCTCAGCCGCCAGAGCAACAAATTCACGTCATTGGCCTGCCAGCTGTCCGTGATGTCCTCGGCGTGAGTCCCTCATGAACGTGCATATTTTCATCAGCTATTATGACGCTCTTTATCGATTTTGGTTTCACTCACCCTTTTTCGTGTCATCCTAAGTTGACACTCCTTGGCAAATCCCTGGCGCGAGCATGCGTGGTTATCAAAGCTACCCACGAGCCAAGCAGTCGCCATTTTTATCAGCCATCATCGTCATCGTCTCACGGAATCTTTCACGCGAGCAGTATGCGCGACCGCTCCGCGATCGTGAGCGAAGACCAGGATACCGCCAACGCCCTCGTGCCACCCGCGCTCTGGCCCCACGCCGTGACTTGGCAGCCGGACATGCAGCCGACCGCTAACGCGCCACTCCCACAGGGCAACAGCGCCCACAGCGACAGGGCCAGCTGCGCCTCGACTTTGGCCCAGGCGGGGAGCGAGTACCGCCCGCTGACCTCCACCACCGACAGCGCCCAGGTAACGCTGCTTCGAAGCGAAGCGCCGGTGTTCAGCTTGAACATACTGTGCTCTAAGAAGATTTACTTCAGTCTTATGATACACCGAGCATATTCCAGCGGCTGCGGTAAACTAGCTCAGTGAATGGAACTCGCAACAAGCAGTATGAATGATTTCATATTGTCGTACCATGCTCTTCTAAAAGGTGGTTTTCAATTAAACTTTAGCGGTCTATTTGGATCTAGGATGATCCAGGTATTGCAATTAACCGAATAAAAGGCTTGGGTAAATAACTTCAGTAATTTGACCGATCGCTTCTACTGCAGCCACTAGTTTCGTGATACGGACAGCTTGAAGGTAGCTAGCGGTTCTGTCCCTGTTTTAGGAGAAGGGCTGGTGATGTTGGCGTGTCCTGTCGTCGTCGTCGTCGTAATCGTTGTCGTAATCGTCGTCTCATGTAGTCACGGAACTAAAACACCGGAAAACTCGTTTACGCCTCGCGCTAACACGTAACGCGTACTAAAAAACCACCGGGACACTCATTTACGCCTCCCTCTAGAGAGCTTCCCGTTTCAAAGAGCTTCCCGTCTTTTACAGCAAAGCTGTATACCTGCACCCCCCCCCCCCCCAAACGGTTTCATCTCCGTTGGCAAAACAGCCAAGGCTCCAGGAATACACTTATACACTCATGCTTCGCCCCTCCGCAGGTTTCACGTTAGTGGAGATGGCCTGGGATTTTTTTTGTTTGTTTGTTTTGTAGTGTAACGAAATCTCGCCTTCTAACGCCTTTAACAAATATATTCTGACAGGGGGGAGGGGGGAGGCTGCTTATTGCAGAGTAGCGTTCCTATTTAGCCTTCTATGGAGCTTTATTTTTGGACATGCTGACCTTGAATAGACGGAGAGCTTTCCAAATGCGACCACATTCCGGCGCGAACCTGACCCACTTCAATAACCTGCAAGGTTGGGCGGTTTTTGAGGTTGAGGGCTCTGCGGTTATTCTTGGTTCTTCTGTAACAAGAAGACAAAAGATAGGGCAGTACAAATACCGCTGTTCTCTCAACCATTGAGGACGAAGGAGATGTATGTGCGCGCAGCCGGCACAAGCTCTTTCATGGCTACCTTGCAAATATGTAAATAGATAGCCTATCGTTTCAATCATGGTTTGTCTCATTTATATACGGCGATGTGACGTGATTGATTGAGTGATGTGATGACTGCATACCGTGAATGAGTGCCTGCTGCCACACATGATGATGATGATTCCGGCTGTGATGCCTGGTCTCGCTGAAGTGGCATCAAGAGAGAAACGAAACGTCTAAAGTTGTTGGAACCATGTCGGACGACAGTGCTGGGGATACTGTGTCTTCTGTAGGTCTCCTCTAGTCTGATCTCCTCACGGTTGGTCTTTTTGGGCTGGTCACGGGGTGATGGCTAGGGGTGGTGGACGTGGTCGAGTTGTGATCGCGGTGGGGCAGGGACTTCCCGGCAAGGCCAGTGTACACTCGTCGACTGCGCCAGGGCCGAGTTGTTGCGAAGCCGTGACCAGCATGGGGATGACTCCGTATACTCGACCAAATAGGCTACATTGCGCCAAGGCAAAGATGAGACGAATCCTGGATAAAAATGGTAGGAAATCTATTTACACTATTTGCAAGGTGGCCATGAAAGACCCCATGCCGACTGCGCGCAGACACACCTCCTTCGTCCTCAGAGGTTGAGAGCACAGCGGTATTTTCTACTGCCCTCTCCATCGTATTCTAGACACTTCGTCCATATCCTCCACCTGTTCTACAATGCTATTCAGGTTGAGATTGGAGACAACACACATCAAAGATACCTGACGCGTGCTCCTTTCGCACCAAAGCACTTCTCCTAAAACTCCGTCTTCACCCCCGATATCACCTCCAGCATTGCATTACGTCAGTTTTCCACCTTGGTTCGAAAACCAAAACCTTAGGGGCCACTCTGTATAATGTCAGCCAAACTGCGCACCATTGCATTTTGACGTAACAGCCAGAGAAACAAACGTAACAAACGGCGGGTGATACGACGTCCTTTTCGGAGTTAGACAAGGACGTTCAAGGCGTAAGAAGTGCAAAACTAGTCAAACAAGAATGGTTGACGAAGTCTACTGTGGCCGCATCTCCTGCCAATCTCCGCAAGTGGCTTTCTTCTCACATTTAAGAGGTAGGAAGGAAGAGTAGCCTTTGCTTCCTGATCCACCAGCTTCACCCCCTGCATCTCTATTTGTCGCAGATCAATACCACACGTCTCTTG
This sequence comes from Haemaphysalis longicornis, assembly GCF_048455015.1. NCBI lineage: Eukaryota > Metazoa > Arthropoda > Arachnida > Ixodida > Ixodidae > Haemaphysalis > Haemaphysalis longicornis. The sequence continues at coordinate 70,427,042 of NW_027526407.1, read as the reverse complement.
AAATAGTATTCTATCCCTTCGCCCTAGGTTATATTGAAATTTCAGGGCACGCCCGGTGTGTCTGTACTGCATAGATGCGTCACTCGCTGTTCGGGGATCGCCTACCTTGAAATGTGTGGCAATGTTTAGAAGCCCCGATCACGTGGTTTGAGCAGTACGAAATGAGCAAGCGCTTGCGTCCTCTTGCTTGATGAGTTGGGAGTAGATGATCGTTCCACCTAGGGGGGCCTAGGACGTGATGATTAAGTAACTTTACTGCAACTGGCCGACTGCTTTGACAATGGCCGCAAGCTTTCGCCCTGACAGCTGGTAAGTTCGATATAATCCCAGGATGCCCCACAGGTTTTCATACGTCACACTCGCACATCATTTACCTCTATTGCACGTAAAATAACAACTTGTTCGATTACTCCAGCTTTCATTTGTGCGCTTTAGCGGATCAGAACTAACACCTGCAAAGTAAAAGTGTAGTGACGGTGGCTTGAATAAAGCGAACATTTATGAGATCACCACTGGACGGCATCCACGGGCTAATGATGGACGGCGTCCCGATACCTTCTCGCTTTCAACGCACAGATAAAGACTTTGGGGTCGAGGGTTACAGCGGTGCAAAGAACTCAGTGGCTGGCCAAGATCAAACCCTCGATAAAAATTAAAGAAGCTCCATTCAACGTGAAAGCTCTCAAGTGCGAAAGACTGGTTCGCCAGAGAAGCTATCGCTACTACTTTCGGTATCATCCTGGCCTTGGCACCAAAAGTAGTCAAGAGAGGGCACCGCGGCTCCGGAAAAGACCTATAAATAGACACTGAATTAGATTTTCATTACTTTGGGATAACTGATGCGTTAAGTCATGATTATTTCCTATTCTATACAATTGTGTACTTATTTGTGGCCTAGGAACGGCAGCCTCAGTGTAAATGGCGCAGCACAAATAATGCCCCCACTACTTTACATATAAGGAAGGTGTGCCTATGTGCCGCAGTAAGAATGACATCGGCTTCGTAACGCGAGGGTCCCAGTTTAGATCCCGACCAGGGGAAGCGGTGACCTTTTCAAAGCATCTGTGTCTTTGCATTACGCCGTGATGCTGTAATCTTTGTGGGTGCGTGATGCCGTATGAGCTAAGTGCTCCACTTAAAAACTTATCCCGAAAACCAGGGTTCCACTGCCGTTAGCCATAAGGCGAGATCACGGGCTAATCGAGTTCAAACTGTGCAGCACCAACTCTGACGACGGAGGTGTGACGTTAAGGAGTAGGACACCCGCAGGTTGTAAAGAGAGAGAGAAACATAACCCTATTGAGCCCTACGCTGGTTTAGGGAAGCAGTTGGGCTTCTGGTTTGGGGCCAGCAGTGACGTTGGCAGCTCGGGAAAGCAGAAGTGTCTGGACCTCCGGATCCAAAATGCCAAGCGCCCCCTTCCATGGCTCTTCATCAACTATGGAGGGAAAGGGATCTTGAGGATTTGCCCGAATAGTGTGTCAGCGTGGCTAGGTCACTACAGTGTGGACTGTTTGGCGAGGGGAGTTGCGAGGGGTGAATTGCGTGAAAAAGTGTTCTGCAGGATAAGCCGTTCGTCTTCAGGAGTCGCCATAAGCGGTCGGCATTTTTGGTTCGCTCAGCGTGAGAAGGAGGGCATTGATCGCGAGCGAGGCGGTAATGCATAACTCCGGAATATCATGGTACATAAATAACTGATCCTTGGCTGAAACCCTTATTTATAATGGTATATCGCAGCACGAGCCCCACAGGGCGGACAGTGTGAGGCGTGCACGGTAGGGTGGAGGTACGGAAATGAGAAGCGTTGAGTTTACGCCAAGGGATAAGAAAAGACGGTGTGCATGTGTAGCCGGTAGAAAGCTAGCACGTCGAAACAGGTGATAAGATTGCGCCGTCGGTGGTATGGGTGCGGCAGCACTTCCATGTCATAGCCGGTTGCTTCTTAGGCGTACGCATGAGTGTCATTCTGATGGACACAGGTATGCCCATGAGTCCAGATTATTTTCACTTTGATAAGGGACACGATGGAGGGGATGGTGGCTAGGATGTGGTTGGTATGGAGCGCACAAGCCCTTGTTTCTTGGCGTAGCAGGTCGATTGACGTGAGAAAAGCCACCAGAATACTACATCTTCACCGTTCACATGACTAGGAGCGCAAGGTTTGGCTCACGGGCACATGTCAACGTTGCTGCTGCTGACAAACACAGTACAATATCGTTGGACCTAACCCCGGCACTTGTTTTCATTTGGGCCACATGACTGCGCATGCATTGTTTACCAACAACTTCTCCATTACACTTGAGAGCCATTCTGCTTGTTTTTTTTTTTTTTTTTTGCCCCAACATTCACTTGTGAACATACATTCCTTAGGGATCTTCTCAGGGCACCACAACCATTAGTAATCCTGGCACAGAGACCAGCGCCTCATGCCGAGACACAAACGAGGCGGCCTGCACAGACTGCTGCCAAGAGCGTTGCCTGGAGGAACGCCGAGGTTCGCAAGCTGGCAAGGTCAACAGGGGCGCCGAAGCCAGGCCGCCACCCACAGGTAAATCTGCGCTCCCGTAATTTTATTATTAGCGTCCGCGCACGCTGCTCATCTATACAACTCGGTATTACCCTTGGTGTGAGCATCTGTGCGGTACGTCTGTGCTAGCGGGAGATAACCATTAACTGAGGCTCGTTCCTTCCAAACACCAACCCAGGACCTCCCGCGCGTAAGAGCGACGGCGGCTACCTCTCCGTGGCCGTGCTCTGCGCTGTGGTGACTCTGCCAGTGCTGCTGTTGGGAGTGGGCCTGAAGCTTGTGACGATGCGCACCGGGGCTCAACGTTCGGCCCTGGCCTTCGTCGGCATCTCCGACGTGCTCCTCGACCAGTGCAGCAACGACAACGACAGCGCCCCATGCAAGGAGATTCTGGACCGCATGGCGCATTCCATGAAGGCGACGGCGGACCCGTGCGACGACTTCTACGAGAGTGTTTGCGGCAACTGGGAGCCCCGGTACTGACTGCGCATGCGCGAAGTTTCCTACGCTTGCCTTCCTTGTTGTTTTTGCGTCCAGTGGTGCAGATCCCGATGAAATGGATGCATGCACTATTTTGTATGAATATCTCAGAGCCCTGAGAAGCAGCCAGTCACACCTTCACTTGTACAAAAAATATAGAAGGAAGTTATGCTTTCTAGACCATTAATGGGTAAAATAGGCGTCAGAATGCACACCCAGACCGAAGGAAAGTTTGAAAGAGAAGGGCGCTGGAGGCGAACGATATGGGTAGAGCGGTGGGCAATGGCTACCCTAGGACGCCCACGTTGCGTGCTCGGGGTCGGTGGTCTTTTGGTCGGGCCTTCGTCCTGTTGAGGGAAGCTATTGGCACCTGGTGAGGTGTACCTTAAAAGAAACACGAGATGCACTTGCATGGCCTACTCGATTTGATGTTATTGGTGATCAGCGCAGATTCGAGGCTAGCTTAGTCGCTATCTGTTAAATATTGTGTACATTAAACGCCCGCTATGTTCTCCTGTGAATTGTGAGGTACGAGCACTGCGTTCTTAGTGGTATAAGTGCAGGTGGTTCGGCTTTACATTGCCGTTTGTCCCGATCGCGCGACTTGTGAAATAAGATGCATCGTATTGGATGGCTACGATTTTGGTTCCTATACACCGGATTCTTATTCGTAAATGTCAACTTTATAAGAAAAAGTGGTAATATGGATAGCGACCGTGGGACTCAGCGAAGCAGAGCCAGTGAATCACCGGTGTGAGTATATCTGAAACGCTCGATAGCCCTCAGCTCAAAACAACACACAATAACGCGAGAAAAATTACCGCCTTATTTCCCCCTTCGGTGCAACCTTCATTTTATGCAGTTTGCATCCTTAGCACGTCGTCATACATTCAGCCACAACAAAGGTTTTTGCAGCCTGCTTTCATTTGTTGGCGACTCAGAAACCACACGTAAGCTTGTGTGATGCACTGCATGAGCGGAGCACAATATTATTTTCCGTCCAAATCGCTCTCCTTCGTAAGTGCAGTCTCTTCAACAACGTGAGGCGCACTAGGAAATCACCTTATTTGGAGCAAACAAGCAGTATAACAGCAACGTGACGTCGTGTTCACGATGATGCAGAGTGATTTCGCATTCAGGGCTATTTCGACCCTGCCGCTGGAGTTGTCTTCGTCACCAGCCTCGTCACCAGCCACTCCGGATTTGTGAAACGCCCTGATTGGGCTCAAAAATGGCTAAATTACAACCCGGGATCGAACAAAACTTCCCTCAGCATGCTGCATGCGCGGCCATCTCGGTTATTTTAAAACGCTGCCAGACTGCGCCATGGCCTTGGATTCGGGACTAGCAACGCCTTAGTGATGCAACATACAGTCAAACCCGGCTATAACGAGTCCGGATAGAGCGAATTATGCTATATATCGAACAAAAATATTTCAGTTATGGAAATAAATGGGAAACATATTCCTTATAACGAAGTTCACATCCGATATATCGAACTCCACGCGCCTAGAATGGCCGCCGAAATGCATGGTCTCGGAGCGGCGATTGAGATGTGGATTGGCCGCGACCACGGAGCAAGAGTTGCGACTGGGACATTGCGCCTTGCACGGAGCGACGTGACGGCCGACACTTTGCGTGACTATTTCCGACGCGTGGGACTTACGACAGAACGCGCCCAGTCAGCGAGTCCCGACCAAGACAGCAGCATCGGTGAACTGTGGGAAAAGCTCGCCAACGTTGCCGATGATGTCGCGAGTGAAAGCCGTCCGATGCTTATAGTGAAGCGCTTTCGGCAGTCGATATGCTCCGCCAATGCTTCTTTGATTTTGGAGAACGCAGACTCGTACTGCTGCAAACAATGTTTCGTGTAGAGAATGCTATGCTAGTTGTAGCCGCCAAAACGAAAGTGAAAACAAAAATCACCGCTTTTTTTTTTGCAAAGTAGGTAGTTAAGGCGGAAAGAAGCTTTATGAATTGCAATAAATTAATTATTTTGGGTGTGGTTAATGACTACTTTACTGTGTTCGTTTCTGCATGCAAGAATGGTGGAGTTGAGGAGGGGGGGGGGGATACTGCGCAATGCGAACTCGTAACAATAAGCTCGTTATAGGCGGGTTCGGGTATATCGAACTATTGGATATATCGAACAAATCGTGGTGCATATTGCAGTTCGCTATAAACGGGTTTGACTGTATATACACTGCGTGGTTCCTGCAGCTATGCCAACCGACCGTCGTACTTCGAGGAGCACGTCGAGTCCTTCAACAGGCGCGTGCACGAGGCCCTGCTGAACACGGCCCTCCGCAGCCCAGCGTCCATGGAAGAGAGGGCCCTCGCCACGCACCAGATGGCGGTCTTCTACTCCAGCTGCCACTCCCTGGCCAGCGGCCGCGACCTGGGCGGTACGGCTAGCGACGTTGTCCGTGCTCTCGGCATAAACCCGGACTCGTGGCTCAAGGCGCCGTCCTTGGGCGGCCTGCTCAACCTTGTCGTGCAGACTGCTCAGGAGACGGGCCTGTCGTCATTCGTGAGGTATGGAACAACTCTCGCAAGAAATTTCACAGCATGGCGGCAATGATATAAGGATGCCGGCACGAATGCTGTTTCTGCAACGCCATTTTGTTACTTTTGCCACAACAGTTTTTTTCTGTTGTGGTTTATGATGTTCCCTTTCGTATTCAACGAGCACTGGAGAAATTTGAGGAGTATTTGTCGCAAAATTCGACATGCTAAACGTTTGGTAAGAAAACAACTGAAGAAAACTGGGGGAAAACGTTACATTCCTCCCTGAATAAAGTTGAAACAAACGCGTAAGCTTCGTTTGATCCACGGAAATTGCTTGGCATCGACCGCCATAATTTCGAAGACCCAAATCGCCAACAAAGAACACACCCATGCGACAAGTTTTTGCGCAGTAGGTAAACGCATATAATAGCGGTCTAAGTGTACACAGATCCGTTGTTTACGAGATAAACGTATACTATTTTACTCCTTCAAGATCGATGCCTGAATTGTCGTTTCTATAACCGTTACTTTTTCACGGTTTTCTAGTAACCGTTTTGACCCACTGGAAGCCCAGTTTGACGCACACACCTTGTGTCCAGATATCTTATCAGAGCTTTTCGGTCGACCAACCAATTTATCGGGAAATGCATTAGTTTTCTGACAGGGTGCGTCATCTGTCCCATTCAGAAAGTTTTCGCTTTGAAAGCAAACATCGCTCTTTTAGAGACACCAGGCTTGATTCTTTACTATTAATATGGGCCGCATTATAATAGCTTTGTAAAAAGGCTGCGTTGTAAAGAAAGCTGTACTGGTTCAGTGCCATGCATTTCGTGAATATAAAGTCGCGAAGATTGAATGTTCGTAAGTTCAATTCCCAACTGCCAAATAACCAAAAGGGTAGACGGGTTTGAATGAAACGTGCAGCACAGACAAAGGGACAAGCACTGGTGGTGCAGTGACGAAAATGTTTCAATGCTGAGCACGGATAACGTATTTGGCTCATTGAGGTTTAATTATAGAAGGAATTATAGCTCTGGCTCACAAAATAACGGTCACTATTTGCTTTTATGGATTCTAGTGCTGCACTAGCCGACAAGATTTTTGTTTTCCCGATGTTTCGAGCTCAAAGTTATCACTGTGGACTATAGCGCAAGAGACCACAGCATAACATCAATAAATTGGACTGTAAGAATAACACAGTGAACAGAACATGCTACATTGTTGCTTATAACGACTGGGTTTGTTATATTAATAATATGAATTTATTTCACTTATAAAATAAAACGTAGATAGTCACGAGTTCTGGCCATCTAGATGCTTGCATGTATATATCGGTCAAATATGAATTGCCATCGCTGCTGTTGGTGCAAGCCTTCTTTTTGCCAGAATTAGTCTGATGGTATATTCTTTCACTACCAATATGGTATGGTTTACATGCTCAGAATAAATAATTGCAGCTATATTTTGTTCGTCCTATTTTCTCCTGTGTGGTGTCATGGCGTTAGGAAGTTTTTACGTGCAAGAACACTGTGAAGTGACGTTTTGTGGGGTGCTCAGATGACCTCGAAAAAATGTCAGTGTTCACTCAGCTAAGGTCTAAACCAGCAAGAACAGTTCCCAGAGTACAAACTGCTAAAGCTCTGGCACAAGCTTCACGCAAGCTTTTCTTTTCTGCGCGGAAAAGCATGCGGTAATTTGTTCGGTTAAACTTCAGTCACGCATGTTCTGTTAAAAGCGATAACTGACGCCTTCAGCTGTAGTTCAGGTTTCCCCAGAAGCGTAAATGAGGGTCAAATGTATTTTTTTAAACGCAGCTACATTCGCGGATAGCTGGAATATCCACAAGTTCTGAGAGGGATATCTTGCACGCATAAGTGGTCCATACACGTGAAGTATGGAATTTGCAGTCTTCAATAATGTTGGCTTGAGATGATTTTCCACACATGCAGCCATGTACCATCAATGTTCATGGGGCCCAAACATGTCCCCTATAACATTCGTATACATGTTCATAAAGGCCCATTGTAAAAAGGTCCACGCTGCATGATGGATGCAAAACATTGTTTTAAGCCCTTCATCTTTACAATATTTGCTCGTAGTATACTTAACAGCAGTAGGGCAAGTATCTCCCTCTCTCGCGTATGCAGCGTGACCATCAAGAATGACGTGCTTCACGTGGAAGTGGGTGAGACCCTGCTGTCCAGCCTGCGCTCTCAAGCAAAGGTGAACCAGTTGCTGTTGCTCACGCTCACCGCGCTCAACCTGAACTTCAGTGCGCACTTCTCCGAGCTGTACGAGGTGGACAGTGACGTCAACAGGATTATAGCAAGCTTTGGCAGAAAATGGCAGTAAGTAGAATGTGGCGCTCTGCGACCACTGAGTACGCAAGTACTACGTTGACGCAGATTTGTTGTGGATATGAATAGCGCTGTATCATCTGTCGTGTTCTGCGAATCGTCCCTAAGAATCTGATTTCAAAGTTGTTTTTATTGGGTTTTTATTACATATCTCACGAACATCAATGGCTGCGTGTAACGTAATTCACCGCCTGTTTTTCTAAGGTGCTGACCTGGGGTTTTTAGTCCGGGGTGGGTGCTTTGACTGTAGAGTCAAAAATGTTCAACATTAAAGGAAGTGTTTCCTATATTCTCTGATTCCACACTGACTCCGAAAACGTGGATTGCATTTTCGACATAAATGCTCAGGATTTAGCTGGGGACATAATGCTGCGATTCCTTCCCGTCTGTATTATAGGAGGAGTACAGGGAGTGCAGCTTGACTTTTAAATTAAAGCACAGCTTTGACCAGCTTAAAAAGGTTACTTCGAGCCTTCCAGAAGAAAAGTGTTTGCAGAAGACCTTGTAGGGCATTTTAGCATGACCTTCACATGCTCTATATCAATTTGCAACGAGCCTAATTAAAGGTTATGGGCACATTGAAACGAAATATTTCCATAGTCTTTTTCGCTTCTACGGCTGCCAGATCTCTAAACCTAAACATTCATCGCTACCGAACTGTTCAACCGGCCGTGAAGACAAAATATCAGTTTGGTACATTCGAAAGATTGCTTGTTAAAAAAATATTCATATAACATTTTACGCAAACTTTTCAGAAACGCGCTATAAAATGAGGAATGCATATTTGGCCTCCAACACAGCAGCTATTTTCTCAAACGAAAGCTATGACACATTATGCGTCGCTTGGGCTGTTAGCTGGAACCGACAAATCAAATACAAATTACATTGATTATTGTCTTCCAAAATAAGCTGATGGCACTTCAAACTTAGTTCATAATCTCTTTAGCAGTAACAATGGTGGGGTAAGCAACAAGTTCAGAACGAACCACGAGCGCAACTAAACCTGGCTGATGCTCCAAAATGCCTCCGTCGGCAAGGGCGGGCAGGGCATGTCTACAATACGAGTGCGTGCGTGTGTTTGTGTGTTTGTGTGTGTGTGCGTGTGCGCGCGCGTGTGTGTGCGTGTGAGTGTGTATGTGTGTGTACCTGTGTGAGTGCGTGTGTGCTCGTGCGTGCGTGTGCGTGTGTGTGCGCGCGCGTGTGTACGTGTGCGCGCGTCTGCGTGTGTGTGTGTGTGTGTGTGTGCGCGCGTGTGCGCGCGCGTGTGTGTGCGTGTGAGTGTGTATGTGTGTGTACCTGTGTGAGTGCGTGTGTGCGCGTGCGTGTGTGCGCGCGTGTGTGTGCGCGTGTGTGTGCGTGCGTGCGTGTGCGTGTGCGTGCGTGTGTGTGTGTGTGTGTGTGTGTGTGTGTGTGTGTGTGTGTGTGTGTGTGTGTGTGTGTGTGTGTGTGTGTGTGTGTGTGTGTGTGTGTGTGTGTGTGTAGCCTTAATTTTACACAACATTCTTTGGGCGCGCCTGGCGGACAAGCGGGCGCTGAGAGTGTTCCTACGAGCGGATTCTTTCCTGTAGTTGGGAGAGGTTATGGGGGGGGGTCGTATGGCATAAGCGATACTTACACATACATGACCCTGTTTGTGGCATCATGTGCATTGTTTTACGATACTATTACTATGAACTGTAACAATGCCGCACACACAGATCCGATGAAAAGTATCCAGTAAAGGACTGCTGCCGTGCGACATCGCTGTGCTTTTCAAAAGGCCGGAGGTAACCAAGCGCCTTTTAGCATGGCCTTCTGGCAGCCTTAGTTCCGTTTGCTGTAGAAGCGATTTGATATCGGACGAAGTCGCTTTACTATCTGTGGTATCTTCCCCCAATGCATCATTCCTGATGTCACGAAGCATGCGAGTCTGTGAAAAAAAAAAGTTGTCTCTAGTTGTTAAATTTATCAGTGAACGAAGCATCGTTTTCTGTTGGACAGACGCTAGTGTTTCTTAGCAAAATTATGTAATAAAACGGTTTTAAGAGGCCTTTGTGGCCCCTTTACGAATAAAACTGATCGTCTATTTCACAGGAGCAGCCCATACCGGCAGAGTACAGTGGCAAAGCTGCGGAACTTCCTCCCGGAAGTCGACTGGCACCAGATGCTAACTCGCGGCCGCTCCTCCCGACTGGGCCACGTGACCAGCGAGAGCATGGTCAACTTCCGGGGCGAGATTGTTCTCAACACAGTCATCGGCAGACTGCATCTCGCCTCAGTCCCGACCGTGGCTGTCTACGCCATGTCTGTGCTTCTGGCACAGGTATGTACCCGTGATGGCCGAGTTCGGTATGGTTGTGAGATACCTGAGAGGGCTTTGTAGAATGTTGATGGTAGAACGAGAAATTAAATCTAGTGCTGCTTAGCAGGGGACGTCGAAGCGTTCAAGTACTACAGTCGTTGTTCGGTGCTCTTTAATTTTGTGCAAGAGAGATTTCCTTCGGTATGAGGACGAGGGTAACATGAAGATCGGTTAGGCTTATCTAAAGTTTAATTACTGAGGAACACCAGAAGGAGCGTAGGTGGTTCTGGATTGTCCGAAGCTATTATCGCACAGTGCCTAAACGCTGCGAGTAAAAAATAACACGTAAAACGGCAGCACTTGCAAGTGCCAAAACCCATTGTGAAGCAAGGTTTCTGGGAAGGTCCGCCTGCTGGACAAATAAAATGATGCGTTGCAAAGAACAGAGAAATGACCACTTTATCCACAAGCAGACATCGCACTCTACTAGATCCTTAAAATGGGAAGAAGGTTAAGGGCGGGAAAGGTGGAGGCAATTCGCTTAGAAAGCTGCATGTAAATGCCTCATTGCACCCATGTGTGTGACAATAGCACTAACATTGTTACATTAATCCTACCAACCAGTGCGATAAGGCATTTACATGGAGCCAATATTCCAAGTCATTAGCCGTGGTTTAGAAGGCATTTATTTTGAAATTTCAATATTGTGTCGCAAAAATGCGGTTCTCTCCTATAATAATTTGCAACCTCCCGACTTAAGTGGACTAAGTAGACAGGAGAACTGAAACACTGAAAATATGCACTGTGTGAGATATTGTAGGCATTCTGAAACACTTAAGGAGCCCCAGTGAACTGCTAAGATGTAAAGAATAGGTAGCGGGCATTCTATATTCAAGCTCAATCTTGTATGCGAGCGAAAGAATGAATGAATGAATGAATGAATGAATGAATGAATGAATGAATGAATGAATGAATGAATGAATGAATGAATGAATGAATGAATGAATGAATGAATGAATAAATGAATGAAATAGATGGGTTTTAAATAAGGTGCTTGAGCTTCTAAAGTGTGTAGGTAGGCCTTTTAGCCACACGCTGATCTACACATAAACGCCCACTATCATGTTTGAAGCAAATATATTATATACGCTCATAATGTTTAATACAATGAAGCATTCCAACTTCTCGTTAGGGTTTACTGTCCTTTTCTCGCAACCCGCCCCTTCTGCATGTGATATCGCTGTGTAGCAATGACTGGCGTAATATCATCGCCATTATGGGAAGACGTGGAGAATAAAACGACTAGACACACTAACCTTCAAAGGTTCTTAACTTATAATTCACAGCAAGAGAGGTGTAAGTACGCTGATTCTCCAACAGGTGATGAAATACTCGCTGCTGCTCCGGGAGGCGTTCGTGCCCGACAGGTTCAACGACATCCACTGGTGCCTTCGCATGACGGGCTCGCACTTCGGTGCTCTCTACCAGACGTGGCTTGCCGGTACCTTCTACAACCGGAGTGCAGTGATCAGAGTCAGACGACTGTTTGCCGACATCCAAGTGCTGCTAACGCACGACAGCCGCGTGAACCGAGGAGTCGTCGTCGACAACAGGCGTATGAAGAGGACGCAGTTGACAATATATGGTGTGCTTTTTTCGTACGCGGGTAATGTTGCAGCATGTCCATCAACCGAAGAAGGGGTATCTTCTGCCTCACTCGCGATGTGTACTTCAGGGACAGCTGTAAATCACACTTTAACCATTACCTACTAAAACATGTGATTGATGCCTGTTGCATAGGAATCGGTAAAACACGAAAGTGAAATGCGCCTTCACATGAGCATTTAAATGTTTGTGGTGCAGCCATATGAACTTGCACATCGCTATTTATATTACGTCGGTACGGCACCGTTAGACGTATCAGCGTTAGACCCTGGATTGCACGCGCCAGAACTTTGCGTAACTCCGACTGAAACCACAGCTCTTTGAAAACTATGCAAACGAAACCGAACCTAAACCAAGCCAAAAGCAGTAGGTGGTGGAGGGTGCCTCAATTCACCCGCGTCCCACGTACACGAAGACGCTGGCATCGAGGTGCCAACTGCCGGCGCTCAATAGCGTCAAATAAAAAAAAGAGAATTCATAGCCCAGTTGGCAGAGCCCTGTGTGCCTCCCGCTGCAGCTAGATGGTTCGTGGCTCGAATCCGGGCGCAGCCGCGTCAATGGAACTTTTTTGGCGATGTCATTTCCGTGACGGATATGACGCCGGTGATAGCTTGGTGTACCCGGGCATAAAACACTTTCGTGTTAAAATGTGACGGGTCACGAACAGTTCTCTCATCAGCTATAGCTTTAAGATAGGAGTGATTCACTATCGACCTTCAATGGAACTGACCCTCAGGGCTACTGGTGGGACAGCGGTAGCTACGTGCCACGATACCTTGCTCGAAGCAGCACTGTAAGACTGGGGTATACGATTTCATCTCCAGGTTTTTATGTGATCCGGGGCCATGCCATACTTTCTAACATGTCTTAGTAGGTGCCGTCTCCGTACGGCAAATAAGGTTTGGGATACCTGGATGTCATCCCTAATACTCTGCAGGCGAAAGCGACGTCCTCAGCGTCCGACAACCACCACTGCCCGATCGGCTGAATGCGACCTTCCTGCCTAATCTGGCCACCGTACTAAAAAGTCGCGTCGGCCAGGACGCAGCACAGGATGAGCGAGTGGCCGACCTGCTGACCTCAGGGTACCTGGGGTACCAACGGAACGAAGGCGAGGAGGACGCCTTTGTTGTGGCTCCCGCTTACCTGTGTACCCACGGGCTACTCGCGCTGCGTTTCGACGAGCTGGACGTGCTGTACCCGACGGTGGCGGTGCTCATGCTGCGCGCCATCTTCGACGAGGGAGCCTACCACTCGCCCGCCGGGCTGGCCAACTACACGGACGAGTGCTTCAGCGAATCTGTGTCGTTCGCCCTAGGAAAACACGTTCCCCCGAACGCGGTAAGAGTTGTCCCTACTACAGGCGATGCGCATAGCCCACAGTAAGACGTTGCAGAAATCTAGTATCGCCAGAGGGTAACAATTGCTGTTATAGTAGGGGGCTCAAAGGTAAGGCATTGTGAACTTAGGGTTGATAGACATGGTGAGAAAATTGCTGGTATTCTACCTGGGAATACTTAGTCTAAATCGAGTTCCTTAAAGAAATCAAGTGAGTTGATCGACAGGAAGTGTGGTCACTGTACTTGAAGGTTGTGCTACGCGAAAGAAAAGGAGTTTCCCTCATATGCACCGCTCGCTGTAGCAAAATGAAGACGTGTTCGCAATAGAACCATGTGTAAATTAGCTGTACGGAAATACGTATAGCTTAACCATCTCGGACAGTGTTTTTTTTCTTTCATTCCTTCGAAAGAGCGCGAGCCCCATCGGCTATTGAAAAGACCAGGCTGCGGTGTGTTCTCTCGTTTTGTGCCAATATTGAAGTTGCACTGACCTATTCCTATGCGGCGTCGATATCAGAGTCTTCATAAAAGATAAAGGGCAAAGACATTTAGAGAAATTAATTTATAGGTGCTTCGGCTTACGCAACTTTATTTTGGGATAGTTGTCACAGCAAATCAGATTAGCTTGCTTACGCAAGCGTTCCTTTCCCCATCATGCAAGCCTTGCGCAGTTGAGTTGGCAGTACGGAAGAGCACACGAAAAGCAGCCTAGTTTTTCGTAGCACCTCTGTAATGCCAGAAGGGCCAATGTTAGTCAGGTTGCCACTTAACACTTTTGATAGGGATGTTAAAAACTAAGACTAAGCAGAAGGGGAAGGTGATGCAGTGGCTAGGAAATACGCTGGCATACGGATGTTGCTCTACAGTTGTTGTTTTTTTTTTCTCAAAAAAAAAGTCAAAAGTCTTTATTTTTATTTTCGACAAACGCGGGGGCAGCCGCAAGAAGCCGCTGGTTGAGGCGGCTTGACGAGGCGACTACCGCGGACACAGGTGCAAGGTTACACTCCTTGATATATATGAAACAAATTGAAAAATAACTCGCGAATTATCATCTGTGTCATATTGCATTCTCTCAGCCATTTAATACACAAATAATGACAGACAAATCACTGAGAAAAAAGTTCGTCTGATACATCATCCCTTACCAAGTACAATATTGACAGAAGAACATGCACAGATACACACACTAATGCATAACTAAATTTGTTTCTTTACAGGTTTATAAAATAATTTAAACAATCATCATGGCCTCCATGATCCTCAATAGCATGCGAACGTGAAATATAAAAAGAAATAAAACATCATATCCACTGTTACAGTAACAGTTCAAATTCACATAATAGTATTGTACGATGTATAGCATACCTTATTTTCTAGTATGAAATTTTTTATTTGTTTCTAAAAACTGCGGGAGCGCAAGCGAAATAATTATTACTGCAGTTTTATTAATTATGTTGGCGCTCTGAAACAAGAAGGTTTGCCTGCCTTAGTTTGTCCTCGCTTTGGGCACATGCCTTTTTTATGCTCCGCAGTGAGTACTACCTAGTCGATGCAGAGCCAGTTGCCAAGGCCAACTTGTCGCTGTACACGATTTGTAGTAGTTTTTGTAGTAGTTTAGGACCTATGTGCTTTAATTTTGCATATTAAACTCAGTTGGGCTGCATTTGCTACCTGCTTGAATTAACCGTTCTCTTAGTCTCAATGAAACTCAACGAAAAGAACTTTCCCCCTTCTTGACCCCCTGCATCCTTCCCACAGGTGAGGCCATTCATGGGTTCTCGCTGGGCCGCCCAGTACTCGTCCTTCCTGTCGAAGCACAAGGCGGGCACCAAGGCTTCACGCCGCCACCTGGACGACAAGGGCCGGTCGCACCTGTTCTTCCGCCTCGGCTGCTTCGTCAGCTGCGGCGACCCAACGCTCCGCGACGCCTGCAACGACGTCGCCTACTCGACGGACGAGTTCGCGCTGGCGCTCGACTGCAAACGCGAGCGCAAGGTCAAGTGCAAGTGCGAACGCGTGGACAACTGTGCAACCTACGTGCCCCACGAATAAAGACGTGTCACTGCCGCTCAAGATGACATATTTGGAAGAGGCTCGAGGTCTGGTGAACAAAGTTGTATATGCTAAAGGATGGCGCACGAGGATGGGCTGCCAGTTAATGCAGTCGTAGATTGTTTTGGCCTCAACAACCGATTGAACGAAATAAACTGATTAAAAGTTTTAGTTCATTTTACATGATGGTTTACTGCGGTTCGACGTTTTAACTCCGAAGCACCCCAGTTTGCGAAATATGCTACGTTTTATAGTAAACTATTTGCTTTACTAATTTCACGACGTTTTGGTGCCAGACCGTCTGGGTCTCTCTTACTGCGAGCATCAACCGTGTCATGCATCAAAGCTTACGCAATACCATACGCAATGCAACACGAATAGAGCAAACCTTGGGGTGACAGCTGGCCTAAAATTTCAGAAAAGAATTATGGCCACTGCATCTTGCGGTACCAAATCCGCATCGTAAAACAAATCACCAGCTGATGAGAACAATAAAACGATCTCGCCTCCCCACCTTGCATATAATCCTAACAATGTAAACAGTGCGTTGGTGCCAGGCTCAAAATATCGTTCACAGGTTATGAACCATGGTGATGTAGCAACCTGCATTTTTTTAATAATGCGTGGACTACGGGCTTAAAATGCTAACAACACCTTCAAGTACCCTCGAGGGAATCTGCTGATAAATACTTCGTGATACATTACAACCAAGAAGTCCTTACCGCGTGGTATCCGTTCATTCGGGAATCAGATAGTCTCCTCTGCTAGCTGCCATGTGGACCTTCCGGATTTTCTTTTCACACCTGCGCGCGTTTTTGCTCGCTACCGCGACAGCAGCACATTCTGTTTCCGTTGTATTCGCTTCCTACTTTTTGCATTTTTTTATACTCTCCTCACTTCTGTTTACCGTTGCACCTGCTTTTAATTCATTTCTATGTAAAAACATATATTTTACTTTTTTCGAAAACCGAGTATACTTTCTGCCGGTAGCACTCTTTTCCTGGCCGACACCCCTGAGTGGGTAAGAGCCATTCATCTGGCCCCATCACCGCCATATTGGTTCCAAACCGAAAAAGTATGGCACGGTGAACTCTCCAGGTGAACAACCACAAGTGCTATGTGAATACGTCCTATGCGTGTGCATTTCGGCATACCCTTAGAAACACCTATAATGTCTATATTTTCTTCAAAAGAACACTATTCAAACATGCCAGCCAGCTAGTTTACATAGTTCAATCATGTTTTGCGGGCACCTAGTCCGTAAATATTCCAAATATTTGGTCAAAAGTCAATTTAGAGCGGCTGTAAAATTAAGAACATTGCTCTATTAGATCTAATTCCTAACTATTTCCTGCCTTTCTTGCCGTCA
The DNA here is from genome assembly GCF_048455015.1 of Haemaphysalis longicornis. Lineage (NCBI taxonomy): Eukaryota > Metazoa > Arthropoda > Arachnida > Ixodida > Ixodidae > Haemaphysalis > Haemaphysalis longicornis. The sequence goes on along the minus strand of NW_027526407.1, from coordinate 70,410,463 downwards.
GGCTATAGGTGGTGCCATTTAAACAGATCAAACGACCCTAAAATGGGGGAAGTTGTAACCTAAGCGGAATCCCCCATTTCTGGTTTAATCGTTGTATATATATAACGGATCCTGCAGAGCAAGACCATCGACATGTCCCCACAGACATCATTTGTGAGGTTTTCGGCCGCTTGTTCTGGTCAATTTAAGATGAAATGCGGACATTTCAGCTTATCGACGAGTAGACCTCATCACAGTTTCCCGGAATTGTCTCTAAAATGAACTGCATGATTTAGATTACTCTAAAATGCGCTTACTGCTTCTTCCAAACTGCAGCTAATCTCTATCACCTTGTCCAACACTTTCTCACCGCCTACGCAATATGCGACCATCCATATTGCCCCATATATTTTCAACGCGAAAACTCTCCTCAGCTTTTTTTAGTTCAAAGCCGTCTACGATCAGCGGTATCGAAGTGGCCCATTACTGCCTCGTTCTTGCAGCAATGATCGCGGGAGGGGAGGGGGTGTAGTTGGATGAAGCAGTGTAACCCTTGCACGAAATGCCAGCAACTGCTCCACGCGAGTTGCGCCCGATGCCTCAAATATGTGCCTCCTTCGCAGTGAACCTGCGAGTTGTGCGTCCCGAAGGAAGCTAAAAGGAAAGTGCGGTACCTCTCTACGAAGTGTCCAATGCCCCACAGGGAAGGGGACGTGGTCCAGAGAGGTGTGTGAGGCTGTTAACTTGCGCGTGGCAGAGAACAATGTTGTCCACTCCGCAGCATACTGTTAGCAACATATTAGGTGATCTACCTCTCCTACAACCCCACATGACGTGCGCACAGGCGATCGCACAAGGCCCAGCTTGAATCGTCAAGCCGGGCTCTTCATCGTCTCCTTCGATTCCCCAGCTACCTCTTACAAGCGTTTGCAAGAGGTGGCTGGAGAATCGGGCTACCGGGTACCGTACCGGTACCAGTTCATTGCTCTGCTTTAACTCTCTAACGTGTTGGACTATGCTTGGTCCGCCTCCGGAAACAATCTGTGGGACCCTAGCCACAGACCGCTTCACTGTAAAATAACATAAAAGACCTAGGGCCTCCATATTTTCACATGACGCGCCCTATATTGCGCCTGAAAAAGATGCCTTGCCAACAATGCATTGGTGTTTAGAGGCGAAGCCGATCGTAAAGGCATCGATGAAAGCTTGGTCTTTGTAAGCGGGCTTTTCCACATTGTGTTGCGCATTGAAGCATGGCGAACTACGAAGGGAGTATGCTTACAGCCCCACTTAATATTCCTCTCCACCACCGCCTCTCCTTTCCCGAATCGCGTATATACTCCCCGCCACGTGAGGCGTCTCCATGACATTGCGCTATGCCGTGCTCTTCTCGGGGGCCACGTCTGCGGCGCACTAGGGCCTGCGCTGTGATTGGCGTAGCCGCGCTATAGTAAAACAATAGCAGTGGCTTAGCTGCTATGCCAGGATATACGTAGCGTGAGCTAAGGTTCAGCTGGTTATTCTTAGCTTTCCTGGTTGTCTCGGCTGCTAAAACGATTTCCAATCCAATCAAATTCAGTCCAGTCCAGTCCAGTTTAGTCCGGTACAGTCACTGCTCCTCGCGCATGCGTAGCACGGCTCTCCAGGAGCTACGCGAAACGGCTATCAAGCGGCTCCCGCGCAGCGTCAGGCTTGGCTACTGCGCTACGGAGGCGCACAGCTGTGCACGCGCCGGCGCCAGTGCGTCTGCCGCGGCTATGACGTCACTTCTCTGAATGCGCAGACCAGCGAATGTGCAGACCCAATTCTCTACACACCGTACTGCAATCGGATTGGATTTCCAATCCATACAATCCAGTTTATTATAATCCGATCCAATCCAATCCAATGCTCCTCGCGCTTGCGCAGCAGGGCCCTTCAAGGTCCACGCGAAACTGCTCAACCTCGGCCAGTGTAGTTTACGCTACAAAAGTCATTATCCGCACCTGCCAATCGCGTGTATCCATCGTCTGTAACGTGTATAGCTCGCGCCACTGTCCTTATAATTTAACATAGCAAATCCCCAATAGAGCTAAACCCCAACATGGCAAATCCCACCAGAGCGCCAGCATCGCTGGACTCTCCTCTTCAGTAGTGGTAAAGCTCTGAAGCAGACGACATAGAAGTGCACCGAAAATAGGAAAGTAGTATGAGCAATTTTTTTCTCTAGAGAGTAAATGGCGGTCATTCCTAAGGAAGACACAGTTACAGTCGTTTACTGCTCAGCGTTCGCGATACATTTATCGTTGCCGTAAGGTGTCTTTGCGCACGCAGAAGAAAATGCACGGAAGCCTAACCTATTTCCGTCCCCCACAGGGACTACTTCCTCTTGTAAATTAAGTATTGTCAATGAAAGAAGTGTTCTCTCGGTGTGTTCGGTGCTGTACAGAGCTTTAGCTCAAGTCCTGAACTCCATTCGTAAAGAAAGTGACAATCCCGCTGTGCTCTATAACTGCGCGATGATATTCTGAATCATAGGATGCTGGAAACAATAGAGGACACACACCGGAACGTTCGTTTTTGAACGCCTTGAGTTTGAAAGACATGTGGAGCCGCGAGAGTTTTCTTTGACGGACAAAAAAATGAATGAAAGCCAAGCTGTATAAGCTTCGCTCCGAAATCATAAAAGAGAAAAACAACGCATAAAGCAGTTAGCACCCATCAAAAGGTTTGCTTTGAATGAACAAAAATGCTTCCATATTTTCTGAACCATTTTCAGTCCATTTAGAAGTAGCGGCACTAAATAATCCACGTGCTTCAAATCCTGTACAGTAAGAAGTAGCCAATTTTCTTGTTGCATTAATTCAAGACTCACACCGGTGGTGTCCTGCAATGCAGTAAGCTACGTAGGGCCACGACATCCCACCCTCAATGGCAGTAAAGCGAACAAACCCGGGTTTCGCACTAGTGTGGAGCAGGCTTACTGTTCGTGTTGTATTTTTAGAAGTGTGGTCCTGTTTGCAGACCAACCCGCGGTGCCGGTCTTATGACGTCGTTGTTGACTGTTCCTCGGCTATTCGAGTGAATTGCTCCTGTAACTGCTTTCTGGGACAAAGATACACGGCGAAATGGTTTTTCAACGGAGAAGCATTTGCTTTGGAAACATGTCTCGCGGTGGGCGTAAAAGGTAAATATGGACACAATGCTTCACCAGGTGACAAGAGTTGCGAACTAAGAGGCCTAAATTCGCGGTGTTTGTAAGCCTCCCCGAATGGAAAGCCAAGGCGATGCTGCGCATTTTACAATTCTAGCACTTTGGCGAGCCGCGTAGACTAAACGCTCGCTATACTTGAGGTAATTGATTAGGCTGAGCTCTGAGATGCACCAACCTTTGACTTCGAGTATCTTATCTAGAACATCGCCTCTCTTGGCGGGTTTCTGCTCGTACAACGCAGCGTAATATCGCGTGTTCTTGGAATAATTATCGGTTAATCTCGACCAAATCATCTGCGTTATTCCAAACTTGTTGTAGTGGTGAAAACGTGAGGGGTGCGTGCGCGTGACTATGATGTGCGTTCTCTTAAGACGCTGTTCGCGGTCTCTTCCTGAGATGCACATCGCGCCGCCACCCCGGAGGCTCACCATAGCGGCCGTCGAGAGAACCCACGAGAGAGTGCTGCCTCAGCGCACTACTGCTGCGCCCAAATATCGCATTAGGGTGTATCGTAATCACCAGTTCCTTTTTTTTTCTTCCGGCGCTCTGAAATTTTTTCCGCTAGGCACCATCTGCATGCGTCACCGGAGAGGAAGAAAAACAAATAAAAATGATTTGGTTGATTAATTGCAAGGTTTAACTCTAACACGTCGAAGCTATACCATGGCTATTAGGCGCACCGTAGTGGAGAACGCCAGCTTAATTTTAACCGCCTGGGGATCCATAACGTGCGCCCAAATCTCGACACACGAGCGTTTCCGCTTTTCGCCTCCATCAAAAAAGCCGCCACCGTGACCGAAATCGAACCCGCGTCTTTGAGCTCATCAGCACAACGCCTTAGCCACTGAGCCGCCTCGGCGGGGAAAATTGATTTGGTGCATCATTTCACCCTTTATACCATAATAATCATAATACTCCCTGTGAATGATATTCAAATAGATTTTTTTTATTTCATTTAATAAACTTCGCCATAATTTTCAATTTTCATGTCTCACTAGGACCTCTTTTAACCGTCACCCTGTGTTCTTGGTCCTTGCCTTCCCGTGAGCCTTTGCGCACTAGGTCAAGAAGAAGAAGAAGAATGTCCATGGCTGCCTCCCCTGCGGCTGCTTCACGGAGCAAAAAGCTTTCGTGCCAGATGCGCGGTCTTGCCATCATCGTACTCCTCACTTGCGGAAAGTGCGTCCAGGCGGGCGACCCCCACGGCCTTCGCTGGCGCAACTACCTCCATGGTCTCCTGGCAGAACTAGCGCGGGTAAGTTCCCGTCATGCTTTGACACTTTTACCTTTCCTAGCCTTTTCGTTGTCTTTGTTCTGCCGCCGTAACAGCTCATATCTTTCTTTTGCGCATCACCAGTTGTAATCGTGTTTACAAAATCTTTGCCAAAGCTTCTTTCGAAGCTATCTTTTCATCCGAAATTCCGAAATTCAACCGAAATTCCGTGAACGCTTCGGTAGAGGACACCAGAGCGGTGCGGTACGAAAATCAGTGTAAATTTCAGCATATGATCCTGCAAACATAACTCAGCCACACGCATTAGCTTATCAGCGGAGACGTCGTTACATAATTATACGCTGCTAGTGATCGACATCCTTCAAGGAAATTCCCACTGCCTATAACACCCTTCACACCCAGCAAAAAAAAAAGAAATCGCCTTTTTAAGGGTGTTTTGACGTTGATAACACCCGTAACAAGGGTGTTTTTTTGTGCTTTTGCTAGTGTACAAGGGTGTTAGTATAGACAGTGGAAACTGCCCTCAATCGTTTTACAGAGTACGATGACCACCAAGCGGACTACGAAGGCTATCAGTTCACTGGGTGAATCTATTATCGTATATAAGTATCTTTCTGCATCTAAACCTTTCACATCGCACACTCTGGAGATCCCAAACCAAGATCTTCATGTAGGAATCTCTTCACTAGCACAGTCGCACATCGGTATAACGAAGTAGTATTGGGACAGCAAATTAGTTCGCTATATCGATATTCGTTGTAACCGCAGAGGTAAAACTCGGCTCTAAAAAATCGACAATATGGCGCACGCAAAAATGCTTGGTACAAAACTTCAGTATTTAGGCTTTTAACCCACTATAAGCAAGGTAACCCTTACCTTTCTCTATGTTGCATTTCAAGCTGAATGAGCCGGAACATGAGTACGTGAAATTGCAAAAAATCAAGGTTCACTTGCCAAAACAGGCCTGCGTCTTTATTTATTTTATGAAGGATGTGATCTTCATCTGGTGGCTATTCACAGCACTGAGCAGGATGGAGTTTTCCACAGTGTTCACGAACAAAGGGGCCTTTATACTTCTGCAGTTTCGGATGCAGAAGATTTAATCCAAGTAGCTTCTCAGCCTCCTGGTCAAATATTTCTTCGTTATATCTGATATCGCGTGCGGCTGATGGTTTCAGTTTCGTTATAAAAGAATAAGTGCCATTGAAATAAAGCTGACCAACCAAAGAACGTATTTAGTTCGCTACAGCCGATAATTCGCTGTATAAGTTTTCCTTATAACACGGTTCGACCGTATATGTCTATGGGCGCTCTCACTCCTCCTTCACGACGAGCTCTATTCTACGTCAACCTAAAGCGCATCAGCCACTCAGCGTAGCCCCACGTCGGTACGCGCGGCACTCCTGCAAATAAGGGGGCCCACGACCACATGCCGATACGGCAATGCAGTCATTTCATTCCCCGTGAAGCACGCGTTCAGCGCCAGCAGGTCTGAAGTTCTCGAAATCGATACCGCTTTTTAAAGGACCCTGCAACACTTTCGATAAGAGCTTTCACTTTTTCCTTCGCATCTGGAACCACTGCGAAAGCTATAGTTATCGCCAGCACGGAGTGGCACTGCGTGATTTGCTCGTCGCACCAGATACGCCTTCCATGACTGTTTTGTTTTTGTGGCTTTTTTTTAAGTTTTTCTCGAAAAGCGTCCTTTGCTGCAACTGAATGAACAGCGGCGAACAGCCGTGACATGGCCTTAGTGACGTAATTCCAGCCGTCGAAGAACGTCAATACCGGGAAAGACGGAGAAATCTTTTGAGCGAGTTTACAAGTTATCTGATGGGCATAGAGCAGTAATTTTTGGCTGAGGTACTTTGCGACCCCCTAATCTAAGTACTGGGTGTGTTGGGTGACTAAGTTCTGCAAGCATTTAAGATTAAAAAAAAAGTTGAGAAAAGTGTTGCAGGGTCCCTTTAAAGAATCGTCCGCGTATGTGCTCGCTTTGCAGAAAATGTCGTTAAAAGACGATAGTTGTCGGCCGACCATGCTACGTAAATGCTTCTCCTCTGCCCTCACCCACCTCTTCCGCTGTTCTCCTGTCCCGGTTTTCCCATGGTAAACAAAATTGGGGTTTGCTGAATTCAACTCAGTTTTCCTGGCATCGCACTGCTGGCTCGCAAGCTGTTGGGCCCTTTTCTTACTGTTAGGCTTGCGCTCGAGCCGCAGGCTGGAGGCTTGAGCGCGAACCCTTCTCAAATTGTGTGGTTGAAATATAGTTTTTAAGGAGGTTTTTTTGTTTCTTTCTTTCTTACGGCCAGAACTGTACCCACATCAGCGTTTATTTAAAATAACACTCCTTGTATTAGTTATGTGATGGGGAACAAAATATTCCAAATTTGGGTGTTTAAAGAGCCAAAACTGCACATGGGCTTTGAGGCGCACCGTAGTGAAGGGCTCCGACTAATACTGACCACCTTGGGAACTTTGCGTGTACCGAAAACTCGACACACGGGCGTTTCCGCTTTTCTCCTCCAACTGAGAATCAACCCCAGCGGGTGGGGTCGAACCCGCGTCATTGCACTCAGCCCATTTTGCTTAGTCCCAAAAAAAATTAGCAGTGGCTTAGCTCGGCTATGCCAGGATATACGTAGCGTGAGCAAAGGTTCAGCAATCCAATCCAGTCCAGCCCAGTCCAGTCCAGTCCAGTCCAGTCCAGTCCAGTCACTGCTCCTCGCGCATGCGCAGCACGGAGGAGCCACGCGAAACGGCTATCAAGCGGCTCCGGCGCAGCGTCAGGCTTGGCTACTGCGCAACGGAGGCGCACATCTCGGCACTCGCCGGCGCCAGTGCGCCTGCCGCGGCTATGACGTCACTCCTCTGGAATGCGCAGACCGGCGAATGTGCAGACCCAATTCTCTACACACCCATACTCCAACTGGATTGGATTGCCTATCCAATCCAATCCAATGCTCCTCGCGCTTGCGCAGCACGGCCCTTCAGGGTTCACGCGAAACTGCTCAACCTCGGCCAGTGTAACGCTACAAAACACGTTCACCTTCTGGTTCCAGGAGCCGCGTCAGTCCAATATTCGGCACGAGCTTTGGAAGCAGCAGCTTTCGAGACGCGTCCGCTCGTTCCTTGTCCAAAGCGCACCTCTTTACCAAGGCTACGGCGCTTACCAAGGAGCCGGAGGAGATGCCTGGGTCGACACTGGAGCAGGAAGCCCGAACGGGGATCGCATCAACGCCGCTTGGAGGCGCCACATTGGCGGAGCTCTGCTCGGGGCACCGGTGCCATTCCAGCCTCGCCGTCACAGCACCAAGACTACAACTACAGGGGATGTCTTGAGGCTGTACCGGAGTCGGTCAACCCACTTGACGACCACGGTATGTATACAAAGCCATATTGGCGCCAAGAGTCAGGAGTTCTGTTCTTCTAAAGTTTTTGCGCATTACGTTCACTAAAAGCGTACTCCGGTCATTAACGCGTTACCACAGGAAAATAAATATCGGCCCCCTTCCTCATAAACTGTTGACAAAAATCTTGCGAGATGGACCCTACAGCCGAACCGTTTCGTTCGTTCGTTTGTTTTTTTTTTAGAGAGAGTATACAGAAAATGGTAAAATTGTTCAATTATTGAAGTGCTTCATTCTCATGCTTTTCAGACAGTTTAAACGTGATTTTGACTTTTACGCCGCCTGTGTATTCATACTGGTAGAGTTCACACTTTACAATGATTTAGTTTGGAACAAGAGGGTGAATGTTCGTGACAAAATTGTTATAGTAATATCACATCCCTGATTCAAGCTCGGCGTGATGATCGTGCCTTCCACGAACTCCAAAGTGACCTGGATGTAATTTTCTGAATGACGCTAAAGAACGGTGCTTCAATTTGAGTACTTGACTTAGGTCTACCTCCCCCGTTCCTCGGACGCGACTTCAATATATGATGTCAAAACATTAACGGTAGAAGTATGTTGAGCAGTAAGTTAATAGATCTAACTGATACTGACCATTCAGCAACGTGAATGTCGAAGCGCGGCTTTTTTTCGTTTTAAGTGTTTATACCTTATTAAAGCGAAGGCGCTACTCCGCCTTGTCTGGCAAGGTCATTCATCGTGTCGAAATGACCTTGAGCCATCGGAGCGCAAATGTGAAGGGTGTGACGTCACTCCACGTGATCCGCTGTGGAGAGGAGTCACTGCTGCGCTCGCTTGAAGCTTCGCAGCTCCGGCACCACATGACTAGGCGAGGGTTTAGCGGCTGTTCCGCCGGCGATTGGTCGCTCAGTCTCGCCATGGCTGGCGCAGTGGATTGGCCATCTGTACATAAGCTTCAGCGCAAGCGCGAGGCTGGATTAAATCATTCAAGACATACTGAATGATTTCAGGCCCTAAACAACGGGAACCAGGAGAAACTCGTAGACAGGGACAAGGCGCCACTTACAGCTAAACTTTATTAGTGAAAAACTCTCGGTTAAATACACTGTTTTGACGTCATGAAAACGTCACACCTCCAACGTGTGCAAACCTACACGTGTCCATCTAAGGACTCGTAAGGCCGGAAACAAGTGCATCAGTACACCATCGGTCACATTATCAATGAAAGAACTGCACTTCTTAGATGTACACGTGTAGGTTCTCACACATTTTTAATGTGACGTTTTTATGACGTCAAAACTGTGCATTTAACCGAGGGTTTTTCACTAATAAAGTTTAGTTGGAAGTGGAACCTTCCCTGTGTCTACGTGCTCCTCCTGGTACCCGTTGTTCAGCGCCTCAAATTATTCAGTATGTTATGTTCAACCAACTACCCCTGATCAGGATTTGTTAAATCATCTAGCAGACAAACGTTTATGAAACACTATGGTCACAGTCCCTGCAAGACGAAGACAGTCTTTTAGCTCGTGATAACAAGGTTTACAATCCTGACTCATTTTTTGAATACATTTGTACTAAAAAAGGTGCTATCTGGGTTTTAACGTTCGTCATAAGCACTGCGACAAGGGCCAAATGGAGCCTGTTTCTAATTACACCCTGTCCTCTTCGTCTCTTTTTTATGCACCAGACGCAGCACCCGAGCACAAGCGACCATCCCCACAGGCGCCCCTTCCTGGACATCATCAAAGCGCAAGGCCTGCGACGGTCGCGCGAGCGTCAGGAGTTCTCATGCCGCTGCTCGGCGGATAATAACGGCACTGTAGAAGCCAGCGTGGTCCGGCTCGCCTCATCGCCATCGTCAACGACACGGCAGCCTCCTCTGCTCTTGGTCGTCCCCGGGCTCATGGTGGCTCCCCGCGATGGACCTTACGCTGTCGTCTTTGAGAAGGGAGCCCACGTGCCGAACGACACGTGGACGACGTCAAGGCCCATCGCTGGTTCAGCAGCGTTGCCGAAACGAACGCTTGGGACGCGACGATTCCGATTGCTCGTGGTCCTCGTGTTCGTAGCGCTCGTCCTGTCTGTATCACTGGTGTTCTTTGTGCGCTCGTTCTTGGCCAGGCATAGACGGGAGTACGACATTATTCAAAACGTCTTGTTTGCGTGAGGCGACAAATCTTACACTGAAGATTGGGAACCTTATTACCACATTATCCCGCGATTGAACTCTGTCTGCTTTAAAACGAATCTAGCTGACGTAAAGCTAGCTAGTAAAACAATTAAATTAATATTAAACGCATTAGCGATGCCACGGTCCTCCTTCAGTACAGTGCCAGCTGCTCTTTCTGCGGTTGACCTCACCAATTTGTGTATAACGGCTGCATTTTAGAGTTCGCCCGTACCCAGTCGCACCTCTTAAACACGTTGGCCTCTCCAGGCACACAGCTTGGAAGACATTCAAGACCCACCGTTCGTAACATAGCAAACGGGACCACGTTCACAATTGTGAAATTTGAGATAGCGCCCGAGAGGGTGCCACTAGTGAGTATCTCTAAATAAGAGTATTCAGCCCGTCAGTCACTTGGTTCAGCATGCGCAGTTTCGTCAGTCACGTGGTTGTGTCTGTTAACCATGATATATCAGGGAGCTGGTTTCTGCGGTTTAAATACTGGACTTGGTGTGTAGGCAGAGTAAACAGGATGCTGAGAATGTCGTGTGAGTCTTTTTATTTCGAAGCAGTATATGTAACCTCCCAGTTTTCATTCCGGTGAAGCCTCTTTACACGGCGCCGCTGCAGCGCTCCTCCTCGCCACCTTCGACCCCGCTTTCCCAACTATTATTCCTGTCGCCAGCACCTACCGTATTTACTCGCGTAATGATCGCACTTTTTTTTCCAAAAAAATTGATCCAAATTTAGGGGTAGTTCATTACGCGAGGTAAATTTTTCGCGAGAAACTTTTGAGCACAGAAAAGGCAACCAAGTTGCGGGTAAAAATTTTTACGATAGGTCTCATGACAATAATAGCAATAATAATAAATAAAAACATAACGAAACTCCGCACACCACCTTCAGCCGCTTTGCAAAGTGACGCAAAATGCATTGTTTTCATGAATTACGGAACGCGATGGAACGAGTTTGCGGCGAGGTGACAACAGAGCGACCAATAAGTGGCTGGCGCTGTCACAGTGCGGGACATCAAAACAGACATGGGGGTCGACGCAGCAAGCTGAGCACCTTCCTTTCTTTGTCTTGTGAGTACATTATGTGCATTTAGTGTGAATTTCTTCCTCATCAATATTGAACGCATGCTTGCCGATATCGCTAATATCGGCAAGTCTGCGGCAATAAGGTAGTTATGTCCGCTTTAAAAGGGAAGGAAACAGAGGTAAGCACGATCATCAGCTAGACATAAATTGGCACACATACGACATACTGCTGCGGCAAGTTCAGGGTGCGTTCATTGCACGGGAAATTTAAAAAATAGGATTTTGACGACAAACTTCAGGGGTGCCATCATTACGCTAGTGCGGTCATTGTGCGAGTAAATACGGTGTTCCTCTTTCACGGGTAATAACGGCGACACTGCCGTTACCAGCCGTTACCGGAGCAACTTGCCAGATTTGAACCCCGACGGGAGCCCATACTGCTTCTTCAGGGGCCCTATTTCCGACGCACTCAATTCCTCGTGAACTGGGAATTTGTCGGAAGTCTTTTCTGATTGGCTTCAAGTTTTGGTCCCGTGCTTCCTGTTTACAAAGCGGTTGTGTGTGCCTTCGTCATTTTGATGTTTCGTGACGTTTACTAGAACCAGTTCTAAAATTTGCCTTATTTCTCCCTGCCGAAAGCGCATAATTCTTGGCGGGCAATGAAAACCTAGACTAAATGAAGCGGACATGACGACGTAAGCCTGTCTTTGCTATTCAACAACAATACGGATTGTATGTCACGCCCTCTCTGTGATTGGTTGAGAAAGCGTGACGTAACTTAAACAGTTCGCGGGAACGTTTACGTCACACATAGGCCACTTCAGCCTGCGTAAAAGTAACGTTTTGTTACGTAACAGCTTGAAAATTGGGGCAGCTGTCGCCGTGAAATAGGGCAAAAAGTTGCGCCGACGTTCGGCGCCGTGAAACACCCCTGAATTTTCAGCAGGCGCAATTTCACATGACGCGCGGTTTAAAGCTGCCTTCTACCGAAAGAAATAATAGTTTTGACTGTTTCCAAGTCAGCGATCAGGGAGCATACAAATGACGTGCCGTATTTTGTTTTTGTCTTTGGCAATAAACTAAAAACTCCCACCTCCCCTCGCGTGCTCACGGCCGTCTTTTTCTGTGATCACGCCATAAACTTGTAACATAGCAGCAGACAATAGCGTGGCGGCGGTGACGGCCGGGAAGGTGACAACGCAACAGAGCTTGCATTGAAGCAAAGAGCTTAATTATATGTTACTTAAAGCGACTTCAAGAAATAGATACGGTGAAAAAGATTTTGTGATGTTCTTTAGCTCAACATCTACCTTTCGCACGCTTTTGGATCAACGTTACTCGATCGCCTTGTCGTGTCGACGGCAATTACGACCTGCAGGAATGTGTTTCTTTTGCCTGCCTCGACTCCCGTCCTAATTTTATAATACATGCCGTGTTTTTTTTTATATATTTTTCATGTACAATTGTATACGAATGCTTTAAATGCAGCCTGTTTTCCGTAACCATATAGCGCTATCAAAAACGCAATAATATCATGCACCTGTGATCCTATTTCCAGCCTGGGCCAATTGTTGGCGCCTCCTGGCATATGAATTTATATTGCCATGGTGCGCCACTTTGAAATTATGCCAACAGTTTGATGTACTAACCAATCAGTAAAAACAATTCAGATTGGCTGAGAGCAGATGTCCCGGATGTGATGCAGCACAAAGCAGGTGGTGGCGTAGGTTTCTGGGCATGTTCATTGGTCAGGGGTCTCGCTAGTGCAGCTGCGCCAGGGTTGAAACGGACACGAAATGGAAATTCTTGAAACGGCCACAACTCATCAGCTTGGACGGGCGCATGTATCTGCTATCACGCGCTTACTTTCTCATTTCAATCTTAACTTTTCAATGCGGAACACCTTTAGGGTTGCGTTTCATGGGGAGGAGCTGTGGTGGTGTTCCATGGCGCCAACCAACCCGAACGTTTTTTGAACACCGACGATTATACGGCGTTGCTTTTTGCGATATGTGAACTCTGGCCGTACTTGTAGTCTACATAAGGTGCGCAGAGGCTAAGCCATTGAGGCCTCTTGAAGGTCGCAGCCGCCTGTCACTCGTTGCAAAGTGAAAATGTTACTGTAACAGAGTAGGCGCTATCTACAGCCGCGGGACAGAGTCCAAGCGCGTAGCCATATTTGTTTGTCTTTTTTTTTTTTTCGGAGAGCTAAGGTTGCAGCCTTTGTAGTCTCTATGATGATTGGTCTGGATTATAAATATTTGTTTCACGAGCTCCCGCCTAACCCAGCTCACCCTGCAAGCAGCGCTTATCTCAGTATTTTATCTCCTTCTCCAGTTCACCGCCGGTAGGTGAGACTGCCCTGACCCGATGACGTGATAGCAGGCGTGGTGTGCTGCCCGTAGGCGAGGTGACCAACACGTTGGAGATCTGCCGAAATGATGATTGCACAAAGTGACGTCATCGTCCTTATTGCGTACTGTGCTTACGAACTTCGTTTTTATTGTTGCGCTTAATTAGCTCTTCATTCTCATCCACCTGCTGCTGATCGAGAATGATCAATAATGAATTGCGATTACCCATTCTGAAATGTCCCCCAGCCCCCGACGACGGGAGAGGTTTTATTATATTCTTGAGCCAGCGTTTCACCCGTACTTCTTAAAGCATGACATCTTCAAGTCATAGAGGCATGTACTCGACTAAGGATGCGCTGTCTTCGCGAACAAAGTACTACAGCACGTCAAAACGAATGACGGTACTTTAATGAAAACACGGCGGCAATTATTTACGATCATGAATTACAATTGACCGTTGCAATGCCTAGAATGTCCATTGGAAAGTTTTGTGGTTTTTGTTTGTGCAACTCAAGGCGCGCACAAGCGTAGGCCGAAATAGTCTTAACGGACTTTTCTTTTTACTAGCCACCGCTGTGAAGCGGTGACGCCGTGTCGCCCTCGTGGCCTAAGATTCTGCTTCCGGCCGCGCTAGTGTGCGGACGCGGGATGATTGGCTCCTCAGGAGCGGTGAATGCGGCCATGTCTGGCCGCGGAAACAGGTTTTTTGGCCAAGAATCCGGAGATTACCCCGTCAGTTTGCCAATGCTGCCAACAGGTCGGTGTGTTTTAAACACCATTTTTCTTCATGCGGACGTTCGTGCGAGGCCTTATCGCGTCGAAGATTTCAGGGACACTTTGGCTCGTTTGGAACTGCTCCCCGAGGTGCTTGCCTTGGGGGCGTATCAAATGAACCACGTATGGGCCCTGACATTCAGGGACGAAAGCGGCGTGAAGCGCATGCTCGCGGCCACCGACGTGAAGGTGAAGGAGCGCCGGTGCCTCGTCATCGATCCGGCGAACCAGGATGTGCGGATGAAACTGCACTGGATTCTGTACAACGTGCCGGACGACGAGGTGCGAGCGGCGCTGCTTCCTTACGGGCGTGTCGTCGACATCGGACGCGAGAGGTGGCGTGTCAAGGGCATGAATGAGAAAGGTTCGACGACGCGGTCGGTGACCCTCAGGCTCAACGCCGGCGTGAGGCTCGACGACCTGCCGCACGAGCTCCGGGTTGCGGGCGGCCAGGCGCTCGTGGTCGTTCCAGGCCGGGCCCCGCAGTGCCTCCGCTGCTCGGGGGCGGGCCATATGAGGCGCGACTGCAAGGTGCCGCGCTGCACTGTCTGCCGCCGCTTCGGTCACGAAGCGACGCAGTGCGTGCGGACGTATGCACATGTCACCGGACCTGTCGGAGACGCGGACGCGGCCGAAAACCGTATGGACGAGGAGGAGGCGGAGGCTGCGGCAGCCGGCGGAGGTGGTGCGTCCGCACCCGGGGACCCTTTGGCGGAACCAGGCGTGGAGGACGTAAATGCTTCGCCCGTGGAGCAGCAATCGACCTCCCAGAACGACCCTACGCCAGTGGCACCTGCGCTGGACGCGAAAAGTGAGGAGTGTGTTGGGGCGGGTTCGACGAACACCGCCTTAACTCGTGAAGTGCGTGACGCCGGCGACGGCGGCGGAGACGACCCGGAAGCCACCGTCAAGCGGCCGCGTAAGGAGGACGACAATCGTGAGGACTCTGGTGACTCCGGCAACGTCAAGGCAAGTGTGGGAGGGGTTATGCTGAGGCGTCCAAGCTTCAAGCCAAAGCCCAACACCACGCCTTATGACAGAGGACATGCAACGGGGAAGCCACCGTAAGCGAAACGTTTGCTGTTTTTTGGGGGGAGAGGTCTTCGAGTGAGCGTTACGGCACGGACAACACTTTTTCTTTTTTTGAGGGGTAGAAAAGGGGGCGGGGCCAGTGTTTCTGTAGCGCGTGTGTAACAATGTGCGGCGTGCCTTCATCTTCCATTCATGCGGTGTTCACATCATCTGCGTTGTGCCACCCTTAATGTACGCGGTCTTTCTGAGCGCAAACGTCAAAGTCAATTGTACAGACTCATCAGCGAAAGGCAGTTAGACGTCGTGGCCTTTCAGGAGACTAAAGTAGAGACCGAGCAAAGCACGGAAAGGATGGTGGGGGTGTTCAATTCCAGTTATGAAGTCTGTGTCAGCCATGCCGTTGGTTTATCGGCTGGGTGTCTCATTTTAATACGTCGGAGCAGCGGCGCAGTAGTGCAAAACGTGACGTCCAGTTTGTCTGGGCGCTTTGTTATTTGTGATTTTATTTTTGCCTCAAAAGAATGGCGTATTGTTTGCGTGTACGCGCCGACAAAAGCCGATGAAAGGAAAGTGTTTTTCGAAGAATTACGGGCGTGGCTTGGCACAGAACGGGTTGTCGTATTAATGGGTGATTTTAATTGTGTGTGCTCGGCTCGCGATAAATCTACTTGTACTCCTTATCGCGACGGAAGCACGATTGCATTGAATGGTATCGCGGCAGATTTTGGTTTGGAAGACGTGGGGGATGCGTTGGAATGTAAGACGCAGATCCAATTCACCCACTTTCAAGGCACGAGCCACGCAAGATTAGACCGAGCATATATTTCGTTAGAACTTCTGCCGGAGTGCTCGGAGTATAGTGTTACACCCGTGTCGTTCAGCGACCATTGCCTAGTGTCGTTCTTGATTGGAAAGCGCAAAGATAAAAAGTCGTTCAACTGGGACTTGTGGAAAATGAACAGCTTATTGTTGAAGGATGAAGAATTTGTAAAACAAGTGACGAAAAAGATTAGGAACCTTGAACAGGATACATGTGACTGTGCCTCTACGTGGGAGAACTTCAAAGCAGAAATTAAGATGTCAGCATTGGAAAGGTCAGCTGCCTTAAATTATGAGAAAAGAAAAAAGGAAGGCCTGCTTAGAGCAAACCTGGAGACGCTTTCTGCACTAGAGTGCAAGTCACCTGGACTGTTCAAGGAAGACATCAAAACTTTGAAACATCAGATAGAGGCTATAGAACAAGAAAAATATCATGGCGCGATAGTGCGAGCTCGTGCGGAAAAGTTCATGTTAGGGGAAGCCCCTACAAAGAGAGCGCTTAGCTCTGAAAAGAGATACGCAACCCGCAACTCTATTGCGGAAATAGAGTATAAAGGGCAGGTTCTCGATGAACAACAAGCAATTAGCAATGCTTTTTGTGAGTTTTATGATGGTTTGTTTTCGTGTCAACCTGTAGACTTAGAACGATTTAAGGACAATTTTTTAAATTTCTTGTCGACGATAGATGAAGAGGTAAAAGAACATTTAGAATTACCAATTACAGTAGAAGAAGTTAGGAAGGCTATCGACGAATTAAGTCCTGGAAAGTCTCCAGGCCCTGACGGGTTGTGCACTGCGTTCTACAAAGCTTTCCGCAATCACCTAAGTCCAATGTTATGTGACCTGTACACAGAAGCGTACACACTAGGAAGATTTCCACCCTCGTTCTCACAATCGCACACTGTTCATACCCAAAACAGATGTAAAAGAAGAGCTCAGAAAAGTTACTGCGTATAGGCCGATATCTTTAACGAATGTAGATTATAAAATATTAATGAAAGTCTTAGCAAGGAGGTTACAGAGTGTGATAATAGACATAGTAGGCGAACACCAAACATGTGGAATAAAAGGAAGGTCTATAACTAGTAATATACACATAGCACGGAGCATTCTCGAGTGTTGTGACGGCATGGGTGAGGTTGTAGCCATGCTACAAATAGACCTTGAGAAGGCCTTTGATAAGGTCTCTCATGAGCTACTCTATACTATTTTGGAAAACATAAACCTAGGAAAAGTAATAACGGAGGGCGTAAGAATGGCGTATAAGGGGTGTTCAACAAGGCTAGTAATAAATAAGTCAGTGAGCCGTCAAATAACTGTTACGCGTTCAGTGCGGCAAGGATGCCCGCTGTCCCCTTTGCTCTTTTGTTTGTACATCGAGTCGTTTTGTGCTAGCATAATAAACAGCAATAATATTAATGGTTTCCAGTTGCAGGCATGCGAGGTACGTGTATTGGCATACGCGGACGATATCGCTTTATTTTGTCGTGACAGAAAAAGTATTAGCAATGCAGTTGCGTTGCTTAAGACATTTTGTGAGTATACTGGGAGCTCTGTAAATTGGAGCAAGTGCATGGGATTCTGGCACGGCAATTGGGACGTAACCCCTAGTGTCTTTGAAGGTATGAGCTGGCAGGTTGTGCCGGTCAAATACTTAGGCGTGCCACTTGAAAACTACGGAGATAGCGACCCGTACTGGCGAAGCCAGACGACTGCGATGCGTGAAAAAGCGGAAAAGTGGGAAGGGAAGGGGCGTGCGCTGTCGATGTTTGCGCGCGCAACGGTGTGCAACATATTTTTGTTCGCGAAACTTTGGTACGTTTTGCAAGTGATTCACTGTTCTCGCGCTAATGTTCAGAGGCTGCATCGCGTTTGTGCTGTTTTTGTTTGGGGCTCGTCCTGGGAAAGGACGAGTAGGACGAATCTTTTTCGAAGAGTACGCGAAGGCGGTTTATCGCTCTCGCATCTTTTTTTGAGACAAGTGGTGAATCGTTTTTATTTCTTGCGCGAGGTAAAGGACCCCTTCCTGCGCACTGTTATTCAAGTCAGGTTAGGCAGGCTATTGCCCCAATTTATTGTTACGTCATGTCAAAGCTACAATGGAGGAGTACACGGGTATTTAAAAGAAGTTGTTCAAGCGACCCAATTTCTTTGTGTACGGTTCTCTATGGAGTACTTGAGTGCCGTGTCGAAGAAAAAGCTGTATAAAGACCTTGCTGACATCTGTTTTCCTGTTCCTTTATACCGATCCATGTTTCCGGTGGGCCCCGGGCAGAACGTTTTGAAACGTGTAAAAGCTATGGCCATTCCCCCGGGTGTTAAAACATTTTTCTTTAAACTGCACTGTGGCGTGTTACCAGTTAAAACATGGATGTTAGAAAAGGGTCTGTTTGTGCCATGGGGTGTGAACTGTTCTTTGTGTAAAAAGCCCGAGACGGTGGAACATGTTTTTTTGGATTGTTGGGATGGGGTGTTTTTGTGGGACGTTCTTCAGCGAACATTGAAAAAGGAGTTTCCGTTGAGCCCTTATGGCATCCGGTTTTTGGCAGTGCAAAACGATAATGGAGTGCCTTACGACCTAGTGATGTCGCTGGCTCTCCACGGAGTATGGAGGTCTCGAATGGCGTTTCGGCACTGTGACGTAGACGGAAGGCCAGCAAGGCAGTATTTCTGTGAGAGTGCCCAACGTATTGTAGAAATGTGGAAGAGTCAGAACTGTACTCCTGAATGGTTGCATGAATTTGAAAAGGTATTGTCTATGCCCCGTTTTTAGTTATGTAGCGCTGGCTTGAGTGAAGTCAGCGATTTTATCATATGTACCGTAGTTTCTGGATTTTGTTTGAAACCGGCAATAAAGAAAAAAAAAAAAAAAAAGCCCTCGTGGCCTAACGGATAAGGCATCGGTCTCCTAAACCGGGGATTGCGGGTTCGAATCCCGCCGAGGGTACAGAAGTCCACCAATGTTCGGGCTGTTTTTTATTTCGCTTTTCCTTTACACTTATTTCTTCTCTCTCTCTCCCTCTCTCTCTCTCTCTCTCTCTCTCTCTCTCTCTCTCTCTACACGGTAAACATGCTTGGCACTGCAGAACAATACCACCCTGCCCAGAAAAGGCTCTTTTGAAAACACGAACAGATAATGGTTTTGCGCCCACACCTGACTGAATTCCGTATACGTTATTTGCGGGTACGCACATTTTACGTGGTGCTTTAACGGCTCAGTGCCAGTTCAGTGCCAGTGCATATTACAAGCGTTCACCACCGGAGCACACTGGCACAGTGTAGACGAGATACATACAAAAATAAAATCGACACAACCAAGCGAACTGATCTTCTTGAAAAAAAATTTTCGATTTACAACATCAAGCGCCCAATTCACAAGCGCACGTCAGTCGACACCCGCATGCTAAGTAGCAGGGGTTTACCCAGAATTTCGATTTTGCAAGGTTCTCGAAATCCTTCTGGAAGGGGAGGGGGGGGGGGTATAAATCCCTGCTAAGCCGTTAAAGTGCTCTCGTGCATATCCCTTGTATACAGGACGATTGTGCTCAGAGCACAGGCCGGTGACCAACTCGGCCGTGTTGTTTATAGCATTTTATGTCACTTTTTCTTTACCTGCTTGAAAGGAATTGTTTGAATCGCTTGAACGGAATTGTCAGCTTGGCCACACACGTAACCACGCATACATACGAGGTGGAGTGGCCCTGGGTATTCTTTAAAGGCTGCGTCTAATCTCACGGCAGCCGTGAGAATTACCTCCGGGAAATTCTCACGGCAGTTTCTTAAAAGGTGGCCGGCCTAAAATTCCCTGAATAATATTACCTCCCAACGTAACCTAACATGACCTAACCTCACCAAACCTAATGTAACCTAACGAATCGTATCATAATGTATACCAAAATCCAGCCCAAGTGACCCAGCCCGACGACACAGAACACAATCTATATTCAACCTAATCCAACGCATTCTAGAAGCCGTGTGCGTCGATCTGTTGATCTCTTGATATAGTAATAACCAGAATAAAAAAACAAAATACGATTAGCGAAAATTTCAAAAATTCCGAAAGCTCAAAAAAAAAAAAGAGAAAAACTTCACAATTCCGGACTCGAACCTGGGCGTTCGTGTTAAAAAGCAACTGCCGCAGGAGCAGCTGTAGAGTCAAGATTTTAGGGAACATTTGTTCCAGAGAATCTTCGGGTGGTGTGTTCAGCCAATCATAGGCGACTGCCGTGAGAAATTTCTGACGGTAATTCTCACGGTTGCCGTGATAATAGACACTGCCTTCTTAAATACACCGGTCGACTGAACCCTGTGCAGATGGCTCTAGGTATGGGCCTTTGGCCATTCCAGCACACCCCGGCCCTCCTGGATTGAAATAAGGTATTCCTGATGTTATTGTTGTTCCGCGTTCTTCAAGGCGAATTCAATCAAATTCGGCGCCAATCCAATCGCGGATGTGGATCTGCCAGTTCAATCACGCACGACGAATAGCACCGCGTGAGCTCGTATGTTGTTGTTGTTGTTGTTGTTGCTGTAAACTTTACTAGAAAGGAAGGCCAAAAGCCGTATGGCACAAAAACCACACCAACTTCCAGGGGTACATCACGCGCGCTGTCTCTTTAAACGTTTAAAGCATAAAATATTCGAGAAACAACGAACACTCCCTTTTTGTCTGGCATCCCGCGCTTAGCTACCCTTCAAATTTCGCGCCGTTACGGGTTTTTAGGGTGAGAAGGTTAACCGGGGCCAGGTGATCGGACTTGCGTACATTTTTCTTACGTATAATTTACACACACTTAGCGCCACTGAATCGCACCTTATTTAAGAAGAGAGAAGCATTCTGAAATGGGTCAGAAGCCACGCTCGGTGAGTGTTGAGCCAAAGTGGCACATAACATAAGTGGCGCTACGAGCGCGTTTCTGCCGTGCGGTGAAGTCACCTTCAGTCCATCCACAGCCGTTTTTTTTGGCATATTATATCATACGGTACAATAAAAGATAGCGCATATTACAATATATACTAACAAAACTATGTACTCTACATCGGGAATGACAAATAGCTCTATGATTTGAGCAAGCAATTAATATAACGATCAGAATGTACACTGAAATTTACAAAGTCACTAGCCCACCGTGGCGCACGGTTGGCGGGGGGTATAAATATAGAAACTGAAAGAAGCGGTAATGTACTTCCAAAGTACATATACTAAAATTGGAACGATACAGAGAAGATTAGCATGGCCCCTGCGCAAGGATGACACGCAAAAATCGCCTTGACAGACAAACCTGTGGCAATTAATGTTGCGTTGCACCACCACACTATCACGTTTTTTTGAAATGTTCAATTCAGCCTCCTCTTGCTGCTGCTGCTAATCTCACATGGTAATCGCGAACCAGGCCATTTGTAATTGAAATGCAACTTACGGCTTCACGTAATTTTTTTGTGCATCTTGCCCGATTCTTTCTTCTTCTTCTTCTTCTTCTTCTTCTTCTTCTTCTTCTTCTTCTTCTTGACAGCCCCGCAGTGCTACCCTACCCTGCGCTACCGTGCCCTGCCCGCACTGGCGTGTTGAACGAGAGCCCGCTCGCAGGCGTGAATGCATGCCGGCGTGCAAGGGGGCGTCAATCAGCTCGCGATGTTCGCAAAATACATCGCAACCCGCCGCTACCATTCCTTCAGAAGCAGGATCGCCAGTGAAAAATGTGCTTGTTCAGTGGCTCTCGATTATTCTGGTCAGCTTGGATCCGAGGGATGCGTATGACCTATTTCTATTTGTGCTTTGCTGGGCACGTGATTGCCAGGTACGTAGTTGTAAACTGAACAAAAAATCACAACTCCCGGTAGCGTAAATGCCTGCAAGTGATCCAAAACGGGATTGGTAGAATTTCATGGGATTGCCTGCTTCATACATGAACGTGTGCATTACGAAGTTGTGTATTGTCGAAAAGCAAGCATGAAACAGGCTGTGAGATTGCAATGTATTAAAATTTTCTTTATCGAATTCACATATTCAACTCTATCGGCCCCCCACCTCACATTTTCCCATACCCCTAGCCCAACGAGAAAACTGCATGATGCTATCGGAAATCCAAATTACCGAAACACCATGCTTTGTTGAAGCGGTGTTCAGCAATCGCTTTCCTTTTATAGCATGTCTGCAAAACCGCTTTAGGTTCTTCCAAGCACTGAGATTCAAATTAATGTCACTTTCTAACTAACTTGCCTGCATACGGCTATGCGTTTCCATGACCACCTCTAAACCAACCGGGTAGCGCAGTATCATTGAGCTGAGCTTTTTATTAACGGCTGTACTCATATTTAATGCATGCCTATCATGAACAACTGTTGCATGGCCTCCATAAAAGCCGCCTATCATCGCAAATACGGTCACTATAGGAACTTCCGTTGCAAAGCAGGAATGCCGCGTCACTACGAGGTTCGTCGCAAACTGTCCCTATGGTATACAAATATTCTAAATGCAGCCTGCTTTCAACAAATAATACCGTGCAACTGTGAGCCTATTTCCTGCCTGCGCTCTTGTTGGCGCCTCCTGGCATGCAAATTTATATTGCCACGGTGCGCCACTTTGAAATTATGCCAACACTTTGATGTACTAACGAATCAGTAAAAACTATTCAGAGTGGCTGAGAGCAGATGACCCGGATGTGACGCAGCCCAAGCAAGGCGGGACGTCAGTTTCTGGGCATGTGATTGGTCAGAGGCCTCTCAAGTTCAGCTGCGGCCGCCAGGATTGAAATGGTCGCGAAATCGACATTTTTGAAACGGACAAAACTCATCAGCTTGGAGGGGCGCATGTATCTGCTATCACGCGCTTACTCTCCCATTTCGATCTTTACTTTTCATTGCGGAACACCCAGGTTTGCGTTTGATGCGGGAGGAGGTGTGGTGGTGTTCCATGGCGCCAACCAACCAGAACGTTTTCGAACGCCTACGATTGATATGTGGACTCCGGCCGTACTTTGAAGGTCGCAGCCGCCTGTCACTCATTGCAAAGTGAAAATGTTAGTGTAACAGAGAAGGTGCTATCTACAGCCGGAAGAAAGAATCCGAGCGCGTAGCCATGTGTTTCTTTTTTTTTTCGGAGGGCTGAGCTTGCAGTGTTTACACCGGCCTTTCTAGTCTCTCTTACGATTTGTCTTGATTATAAATATTTGAACCATAGGTATCCGCATAAACCAGCTCACCCGGCAAGCAGCGCTTATCTTAGTATTTCATCTCCTTCACCAGTTCACCGCCGGTAGGTGAGACTGCCCTGATCCGATGACGTGATAGCAGGCGCGGTGTGCTGGCCGCATGCGAGGTGACCAACAGGCTGGAGATATGCCGAAATGATGGTTGCACAAAGTGACGTCATCGTCCTTATTGCGTACTGTGCTGTATTGCACTGAAACGTTATGCTTCCATTTCTGGTTTCCACTACTCGCACCACCCAGGTTCGAATCCCGCAGGAGCCGCTTTTTTTCTTTTCATTCTACTGCTTACGGGCTTCGCTTTCCTT
This sequence comes from Haemaphysalis longicornis, assembly GCF_048455015.1. NCBI lineage: Eukaryota > Metazoa > Arthropoda > Arachnida > Ixodida > Ixodidae > Haemaphysalis > Haemaphysalis longicornis. Next base: position 70,386,981 of record NW_027526407.1, on the reverse strand, counting down.
TTTGTGCTTGCCGGCACGTGGACTAGCTTTCCAGCCGTCGAACTTCGCCCCGCTTAGCTCTTCATTCCCATATCCGCCTGATGCTGATCGCAGATGATCAATAAAGAAGTGACCGTGGTTACCAATTCTTAAAAACGAGTAATAGATCTATAGGAACAATGAAATGGTCGTGAATTTTAGCGACATTTTCTGCGAAGTGACCTTGCGAACGGGGTTGAAAGCACATACCGGGAATCCCCCGGCCCCGATGACAGGAGAAATTCTATTATATTCTTGAGCCAGCGTTTTACCCGTAGTCCTAGTGACATGTTCGTATCATAGAGACATGCTGTCAACTGAGGATGCGCTGTCTTCCCGAAGGAAGTACGGCACGTCAAAACGAATTACGGTATTTTTAATGGAAACACGGCGGCGATTACTTGCGATCATGAATTATATTTGACCGTTGCAATACCTAGCATGTCCGTTGGAAAGTTTTGTGGTTTTTGTTTGGGCAACTGAAAGCGTGCACAAACGTAGGCCGAGATAGAATCTTAACAAACTTTTTTACAAGCCACCGCTGTGAAGCCGTGAGGCCGGGTCGCCCTCGTGGCCTAACGGATAAGGCATCGGTCTCCTAAACCGGGGATTGCGGGTTCGAATCCCGCCGAGGGTACGGCTGTCCGCCGAAGTGCGGACTGTTTTTGCTTCGTTTTTCCTTCACACATATTTACCCCACTGCAGCCGCAGTGCGACCGGCGTCCAAGATTTCAGGTTGGACGTTTTCTCTCTCTCTCTCTCTCTCTCTCTCTCTCTCTCTCTCTCTCTCTCTCACTACCCAGTAAGACGCTTGGCTTGGCTCTGCTAAGAAAAGTATCTTTTGAAAACCCGCACAGGTCGTGCTTTTTGCGCCCGCAACTGACGTCTTTTCTATGATCGCCGTTACTTGCGTGTACGCACATTTTATGTGGCCCGTTTAGTGCCAGCACATCTTCAAACCGGTTCACTACCGAAGCAGGCACAGTTGAGACCAGAACATAATAAAAATTAATTAAACCAAGTGATTACGGAGAACTCGGAAATTCACCTTCTTGCAAAAACTTCTTGCAAAAGCATCAAGCCCCCAATTTGCAAGCCCACATCTGTCAACTCAACGCCCGAATGTTAAGCCGTTAAAGCGCTCTCTGCTAAGAGTACAGGTCAGCGACCAACTGGGCCCGTGTTGTTTATAGCATTTTATGTCACTATTTATTTGTTTAGTTGAAAGGAATTGTTTCAATTGCTTGAACAGAATTTTCAGCTCGGCCACACACGTACCCACGCATTCACACGCGGCCGAGTAGCCCTGGGTATTCTGTAAATACACCGGTCGACTGAACCCGGTGCAGATCGCTCCAGGTAGATATGGGGGTGTGGCCACTCCAGCACATCCCTGACCTGAAATTTAAAAAAAAAATGTTTTTGTATCGTTGTTCCACGTGCTTCAAGGAGAATTCAATCGCACAGTTCGGCGTGAATCGAATCGCGGATATGGACCTGCCAGTTCAAATCACATACGACGAATAGCACCGCACGAGCTCGTATGGCATGAAAACCCCGCCACTTTCTCGGGTCCATCACACGCACTGTATTTTTAAACGTTTAAAGCATAAAACATTCGCGAAACAACCAACCCCACTTTTTCGCCTAGCATATCGTGCTTAGCTACCTTTCAAATTTCGCGCCGTGACAGGTTTTCAGGGTGAGAAGGTTACGCGAGAACCGGTGATCGGACTTTGTTTTTAGTTGAACCTTATTTAGTGGCTCTATATGAACCATAAAACAACAAAAAGAGAAGAGAAGCATTCCGGGAATGGTCAGAATCCGCGCTCGGTGAGTGCTGAGCCAGAGTGGCACATAATGTAAATGGCGCTACGGGCGCGCTTCTGCCATGCGGTGAAGCCACCTTCAGTAGGTTCACTGCTCTTTTTGTTGATAAATTATATCATGTGGTACAATAAAAAACAATGTATGTTGCACTATATACTAACAAATTTTTGTATTATATTTCAGATATGACAAACGGTTCTACATTTTGAGCAAGCAATTAATAGAACAATCAGAATGTGCACTGAAAACTACAATGTCACTAGCCCGTTGTGGCACACGGTTGGCCGGGGGTATAAATACACAAACTAAACTTTCGGTACTGTACTTCCAAAGTACATATACTAAAATTGGAACGATACAGAGAAGATTAGCATGGCCCCTGCGCAAGGATGACACGCAAAATCGTGAAGCGTTCCACATTTTTTTGCAACATCACCTTGACAGACCAACCTGTGCAAATGTGATGCGCTGCGCCACCATGTTACATCACGTTTTTTTTTAAGTCTTTTTGTTGCTGCTGCTGCTATTACGTAATAGCGAACCAGGCCATTTGTATTCGAAATGAAACATTCCAACTTACGGCTTCACGTGAATCGTAGGTTGAAAACGGAGGCTGGCCAATAGGAGAACTTCCTGTTAACTTCGATGACATAATTTGTTGTTAATCTTGCCCGATTCTTTTTTTTTTCTTCTTCTTCTTGACAGCCCCAACAGCCCCGCGTTTGGCGCCCTACCGTGCCTAGCTGCCCGCGCGGGCGTGTTGAACGACAGCCCGCTCGTTGGCGTGAACGCATGCGGCGTCCAAGGGAGCTTCTAACAGCTCGCGATGTTCGCAACAGATATCGCAACCCGATGCTGCGCATTGAAAAATGTACGCTTCCTCAGTTGCTCTCGCTTACTCTGGTCAGCCTGGATGGATGCATGTGACCTATATGTCTATTTATACCTTTCTGGGTACCAGGTGTAATTGTAAACAGTACAAAAAGTCGCAACCACCAGTAGCATAAACGCATGCAAGCGACTGGTACAATTTCATCTTATTGACTGCTTCACGTGAACGTGTGAATTACGAAGAAGTTGTCTATTGTCAAAAAGTAAACATGACACAAGCTGTAAGATATTGCAATGTATTAAAGTTTTGTTTATCAAATTCACCTATTCAACTCCGTCCCCCTCCTACATCTTCTCATACCCCCACCCTACCCTACCCTACGCCACACGAATGATGCTATCCGAAATCCAAATTACTGAAACACCAAGCTTTGTTGAAGCAGTGATCTGCAATCGCTTTCCTTTTATAGCATGTTTGCAAAACTGCTTTATGCTCTTCCACGCACCGAGATATGTCACGCTCCAAACAACTTCCTTGCATACGGCTGTGCCATTTAAAGTGTTTCATGCATATCCTTCTCGTATGTACTCCACGGTCCCTACACTTGCAGGGTAGCACATAGCATAAAAGCTAAGCTCAACGCTAATGCGTTGAGCTCAGTTCTACATTTTCTACAGTTCTCAGTTCTACAGGGCCCTGCTGTGAAATGCGTTGAGCTCAGCTTTTATTAATGGCTGCACTAATGTTGAATGCATGCCTATCATCAACAACTGTGGCAGGGCCCTCATAGCAGCCGCCTACCAATGCAAATCCGGTCACTAGGAACTTCCTTCACAAAGCAGGAATACCCTGTCACCACGAGGCTTGCGCAAACAGTCCATACGCATGCCTATCATCAACAACTGTGGCAGGGCCCTCGTAGCAGCCGCCTACCAATGCAAATTCGGTCACTAGGAACTTCCTTCACAAAGCAGGAATGCCCCTTCACCAGGAGGCTTGCGCAGTCTCTACAATAAACAAATGCTTTACATGTAGCTTGCTTTCCCCAAGCATAGCAGTATACAAAGGCAATGGGCACACCACGACACCATTTGTTCAGGTGGCATCTCAACTTTGCCCAAAAGCAAGCCACAGAGAACGCTTTCCTGTTCCCCAAGCGGTTTCTTCATGCAGTGGGAAGGACCACATGGTTGCGGGGAGCCAAAGATAGAGCATTACCGGCACCGGCAGCGAACTTGCCTGTGTGCACCGAGCGACATCTACTGGTACTCTTAAAAAACACTCCTTACATTCTTTTCCACAGCTGTAACACAGCTGGTCAGCCTCAGTAACCTCGGGTAGAGTCATGAGATTTGGCGCGAACGCCTTAGGTTCGTTCATTAGCTTGTCGTTCATTAGCTTTACAGTCAGTTTAAGTGACACATCAATGTTTAATTAGCATCGATAACACTGAAAGTGCTGGCCTTGTACCTGTCTCGGAACAGAACATCGAAAGCCTTCATGTGTGTTGGACAAATTATGCCATAAAGCAGGTTTTTGTTTAGTGCCCCAAGCACAACACATGGCCAATGCGCTCAAACGAATCGGCGGAGCGTAGAGAAAATGGTAGCTGGTACCAACTGGTTTATGGTTACATTCCCAGCTTGGCGCAGCTGGTCCCAGCTGAGACGAGCTGCTACCAGCTGGGAATTGAACCAAAAATCAACTGGTACCAGCTACTAGGGGAATGTTCAGACAGTGCAAAATAGCTACACCAACCGCTTCCCAGATTGGTAGCATTTGCGGTAATGCATTGATATGGGCAAGTCGGTTACTAGTGCAGTGAAATGCATTAAAACAGTGCAGTAAACACAGGGCTAACGGGAGAATAAGCCACACTGATCAAGCACTCATCCTGTCTTACCTCTTCCATATTCTCGTCTTTCCTGCACTGTTTTAATGTTTCCGTTCGTGGTAGTTCATCTACAATAAAATCAAAGTTGCTCGCTTGCGATATTGTAATTGCAATAGTTAGAATGGTAAAGGAATTGACTAACAATAGCGACACGCCCTAATGTGAAATGGAAGTGCAGTTATTCGGTGCTTTAATTTCGCAATATACAATGGGATGAATAATTTTGCAGTATTTCAAGAGAACGTTCCAAGTAGCGTGGCTGGCACGAACAAAAGTCGCATTACCCTACAAATGCTACAAATGTGGCGCGACTGCCTCGCTAATTGCGAGATTGTGGGGGACACTGCATTCGAGATGTGGGAGAGCGTTTCACAGCAGTCGCTGTCGACAGGTATTAGCGAACTCCGGCGCCACCTCTAAGTCGCCACAGGCGGACTAACACATTTGCTCCGCAGCATGGGCTCCACCTGTAGTCATCGTTACAGCCTCAGTCAAGCAATCGGCGCCCGTTCAAAAAAAGTGTTCTCTCTTCCTGCGCTTGCGTCCTCACTTTCTCGCAATTTTCGCCTCCACTTTTTTCCTCACGCCTCCGTCGTTCATTCTACGCTGCAGTCTACCTTCAATCTCGCTTAACCTTCCCTGTGGCGATAGAATGCTCGTTCGGTTACGCATACAGCGACACCAAACGCACAAACAGCTCTGAAGCAGATATGCACAGACTGTGGATTAGGATGTCCCTAGTTGGGACATCTCTCCCTTCTAATCTCTCTTCTTCCCGATTTTAAAGCGACGCTGTCTATGGCTAGACAAAAGAAAAACCCCGCCGTCACATGTACGTAGAAAACTCCTTCCGTGCGCATGCACGACAAAAACTGGGTCAGAGAGGAGTTAGAAGTAAAGGAAGAGAGATTGCCTGGGTTTATAGACGATGTAGCGACACTCTCGCATCAACCGGCACTGATAAGAGGGAACGGCGCATTGGAGGGAGCAAACTACACAAGTAAACACCGGCTGCACGTTGCAGATTCGCTCGTTAACCAATGGAGAGCATGGGCAAATTTTGTATAGAGTACACTACAGAGCCACAAAAATAAGTCACTAGGTCAAGACTACTGTGAACAAAACTTACACAGCAGCTATGACACACATTCTTCATACGCACCTGAAAGTCTTTTTTTATATAGGGTATATATTGAAGCAAAATGCTTGAGCATAATTCGTTCTTGCTGCACAGTAGAACTTCGTTGATACACGCTCAGTTCATACCAGTTCCCAGTTAGTACGCTGTCAATTGTGAGCACCAAAAATTCTCCGTAGTACGTTTCTTACCGGATACTAGTACGTTTTCCTGGATAGTACGTTTCTCCCTCGCGTTTTGTTTTAAACGTGTCAGTGAGGTTTTACTGCATTTAATATCACTTCTTCAATGCACAGACACATCCTCAAGCTCAATAAAGGTGAAAACAAGAATAATTTATTTGAGGCAGAAACATACATCAGTGAAATCACATTGTCAAGTTTAATGACACTCAAAACAAGAATAACATATTTTAGATTGTCACAAACTTCTCCACCACTGCTTTTTGACTTTGCGGTGGATTGAAAACTGTGACATGCTGTCTTCGCAACCGTTTCAAACAATGTACATGAGCTTCTCTCCAGGCTTGACTGGCAGGCTAAGTCAATCATGAGCTGCGGACCATTCAAGGCAGTCAAAAAGGCACTGGAATAGGGTGGAAAGTTCAACTTCACTGCGTCCGTGCCACACTCCACAGAGAGGACGATTGTAGATGTACTTGTAAATTCATCAAGCTCGGTGAAGATGAACTCGCAGTGGATGACCTCTTGACGATGGAGATGATCTCTTGGCGAATGATCTGTGAACAAAAGATGAGAAGTAGAACAATGCAAGGAAGTGCTGTCCACGGTCTTTGGGAACATAAGGGATAAAACTACAGCTACCCCATTTGCACTCAGCCTTGCGCGCACTACGTCACAGTCTCACGGCTAACTAAGAAAACATTACACTATTGAATGAAGTCCCGCAAAGGCCACGACCAGCCCGCAGCAATGCTATCAGAGTAAATATGCCATAACTAGAAAGTTAACTGCACCAAGACTTTCTATCTTGCACTGGAAACTACTAGGAATCAGGGATGGAGTACTGCACTGCATCTGGCAGTCTTCTATATGCCGATAAATATACAATCAACCCCCGTGAGCATACACCATCACCATTCAAAGGATAAGGTCTGCAACGTTGAGAGGCACTAGAGAGACAGAGAGAGAATGACTTCAGATCGGATCCATTTCGAAGGGGGGATGCAGGTGAAAACATAACTGTTTATCTTGGTGGGTGGCTGATGCTTGGCGAGTGAGCCGCGAAACCACGGTGGCCACAGCATTCAAGAAGGGCTGTATTTTAAGCTCTCTGATTGGTGCAGAGGGCTAGCACCTGTTCTACCAATCCTGGGAACCTGTTGTTTAAAGGGGCACTGACACAAAATTTTGAAGGCGAGATAACTTCGGAGATAGATTGGTGGGAACACATATACATCATCTGCAAAATATCAGCGGTGAATACAGCCTAGAACATATTTAAAATCAATTTTGAAGTGTGCGAAACGCAACCGAGCGGCCAGCAGAGGACCACGCACAAGTGTAAATAAACAACATCCAAACACGTCACGAGTTTGTGTTTGCCGCTTCCGCACTGCCGGCTCGCCGCTCCAATCGGAGGGCCGGAGGGCGGAGCTTCTGCTCTCGAGAACGAACGACCCGATCGTTGGCGGCGGAGGCGCCGTGATTTCATCAGCTCATCGGGCAGCTGGCCGCGACCAAAGTTCTACAGCGATTCCAGGCACTCTGTTTCTATTACTGTTTATTACCATTGGATGCGGAAACGCGCCGGAGGCACGAAAAGCCCACTGAGCAAGCCGCACGGTCGCTGTGCAGGCGGCGGCCACGGCCGCGAAGTGGCCCACGCCGGCGCAGGTAGCTCGAGTGATAGCTTGTTACCGCTGCACGAAATTGTCCCCAAGTCCCGACCATGGTGGCTTACATGAGAAAGGAGTTAATGATGCCATGGCGGGTTGCATTAAAAATTGTCATCTGCACCGCTTACGAGAGCGGCACTCGAATATCCGCCGCAGTGCTAAGCCGAACACATCTGTAGGCGGACCTGTAGGCAGACCGGCCGGCTGCTCCCAGCGCGCGTCTTGCCACCCACCGTCTCGAGCGTCGCGCGTCGTTCGTTAGCCGCGGTAGCATTTGCACTCGCAGCGCCTGCGTCACATCCACGGTCGGTTTTTAATTAGGCGCCTCACGCGATCAGTACGGGGGGGCATTCGCAGAAACTGCCGTCGATGCGGATTCGACAGTGTACGGCGGCTCTGCTCTGTAACTGTGATATCCCTCCGACGGTCACGTGGTCAGCTTTGTTCACACAAAATCCATCGTTTCGCGGCACTCGCTGAAACCGAAACTGCGACTGGCCGCATTGAAAATGCCTATAATTAAACAACCCTCGCTCGCTCAAGCAAATGAGGTTTCTACAGGTTATAAGTAGGTCACTAGCTACTTATCGCAACAAAAAAAACAAGATGCAAAATTTTTGTGTCAGTGCCCCTTTAAACTCACATAGTTCCCATGAAGTCCCCCCTTTATGTTCTCACCCGGACTCAGTGCACAAGGTATCATTTCCATCCACTCTTTAAAAGAAAACACAGCAGACATTGGTGCGTCGCAGTGATATCAAAATGTTCTGTTTGAGGAGGTACAGCCTCGATGATAGCACAATCGATCCGCATAGCAGGAAAAACCGGCTAGCATTTTACGCAATGCGGCGTCTAAAAACCGAAAGAGTGGGGGCTAGGTTGTACAAGCTACAACGTAAATTAAGGAGCCTACACTGTATGTATGCCCTTACGACCAAACATCACATTGCATCCAACGTACAAAATAGCACAGCCCAATGTTCTTGGCATCGTACCTTGCTCAGAGATTTAATAGCCGCCCTGTCTGGGTAACAGGTTACTTCAGCATGCCTTTGCGAGCACTTCAAGTTAAGTTTTTTTCAGGCCAAATCTAGCAGACGTCTATAGAGCAATCTGACCTCGCGAGGACATTCGAGGGGCGCCGAAGTCTTTGACAAACGTCTCTTACAATTACCTCGAGGTTCATTGTGCGTGAAGTTCAACTACTGCGACTGGCCGGTGACTTTCTTCTGCTCCAGGAAGGCCTTGCACCTGGCGGTCATGGACCGCACGACCTCTGCCAAGACGTCACGGTTCAGCCCTCGATTGTGGGCGAGTGTCAGGGATCCCAGGCTGCTCGCAAGGACCGGGAGTTTTGCCTCCAGGACGCTGCACAAAAACAAAAAACAAAGACAAAATAAAAAATAAAATGGTGCCACGGCCCACAAACCATCCCTTCTGTTCTGTTCGCTTATGTGTTTTATTTTGTACCGTCTGATCGTGCCTGGCTGTGTTATTTATGTTCAAAGCAAAGTGCTTGTATCCTTCTCTCTTTTGTATGCCGCGCACACTATCTTATTTTATAGGGGGAGTGTATCTCCCCCTGTCGTCACTCGACAAGAATGTTATATTTTGATCGCCGTTGTTCTCATTCCCATGAAAATGTGTTCATTCACAAAGACTCCAATAGTAGTGACAAATGGGCAACCTTATTGGTTAGCAGTCGACAGAGTAAGAGCACGGAAGATCACAAAAAAAAAAAAAACTAGGCAAAGGCAAGGAGCATGCAGGTTTCTTTTTTACCTTTCTTTTTATTACTCTACGCCATCAGCTTTAAAGGGACACTGAAGTGATATGTAAACATTGCGGGATTACTAGCGCAAATTGTAGTCCGGAGTCCCCAGGCCATGTTTCGACCACTCTAGGCGCGTTTACGCGATTTTATTTAGTAGAAAAACTAATTCGAAAACGCTGTCCTCCTCTCTTTACGCTCGCCCATTTTCTGTGGCGTTTTCGTGTGACGTCAGGAGGGGATGAGCTGGCAATTGGCTGCGCCACGGCTGCGCTACTGCACGGCTCCCCGGCCGACAGAGTCAGTCGGCCCAGCGTTTCGTCCGCCGGCCGCCGGCGGGTCGTCGCAATCAAGGAGGTTAAAAAAAAATTGCTTGGTCGCAATTCGTTCGCTTAGTTGAAACGAAGCCAGGACACGTTTGTGAATGGAAGAATGTGCCTTTCTTTACTTGGTTTGTTTGTACACTGTATCTAGCTACAAGTCAAGGTCGCTTCACACAAGCGCTGCACATGCGACGCTTCGCTGACTGGTACGCCAGTAGGAAAATATAAGGCCTCTTGAAGGCGGGAGAAGAGTCAGCGAAGTCAATATAGGTACTAAGCAAATAAAATCAACTCATATTTTTACCGTACAGCGTAAAACTAGGGCGCGGGAAGCACTTTTTTGCGCTGGGCGAACAAGCACAGCGGTCAGCAGCACGACTACGCATCTGCGAACGCTTTTCCGTCTACGAAATGCAATTGCTAGACGTGAGCTACTGTGGAAACTCGCGCGACGCTTACTGCACGATCGCAGTACAACAAATAGTCACCTAAGTGGCTTGAAATGCCAAAACTAAATAAAAGTGTAAACCGGTTGTACAACATATACCCTATATTAGCAAGGCTTTCGCGCCCCACTCCGTAGCCTAGCAGTCTGGGGCACTAGGAATTCACCCCAAATGTTTTGCGAGTCACGAGTTCGAATCCCCGCGGGTACGTGCTTTTTTTTTTTTTTTTTGTAAGTTAACTTTTTTGTTTTCCGCCGATGTTTTCTATATTGAGTTCACCTTTTTTGGGGCCGCAACGTTCATGGCTACACGAACTAGTAGTTCACAAAACGCGCGCAGGCTGGCACTGGCGCGCTAGCGAGTTCTTGTTGGCGTGCTGTTGCCATAAGCACCGACTGCTTGCAGGCAGTGGGCACAGGCCAGAATGAACAGACCCTTGGCCTGGTGCGAACACGCTTTTTACGATACAGGCATGAGGGAAGCAAGCTCCAAATATGGGGGAAAAGCGCATGACATTTGGGCGTCTGCGGGTACGCGGAGGGCGTTCATGCACTGCGTAGGTCTCGGCTAGTGAATGCTACGACTACAAGCCGTCCTGGGAGGCTTATCTTGTGCATTTTACAGCCGACAACATGGCAGAAGCGCGGTACGATGATTACTGAGATATTGAGAATGCCCATCCAACAACGCCATTGGTTATGTTTTACAGAACCGAAACCGAAACCGAAACTTGTGTGATTGCTAACCTTGGGCATCGTCCAATCACGGCGCCCCTCCTCTCAACGTCACAGCCTTAGTTGGTGCGGCCGCCGCAAACCGCGCATGGTACTTTTTCTTATTTCGCGCTTTGTAAAATAATTACCGATTTGTCAACCGGATAAACGATGAAAAGTGTGCTAATTTGAGCCAGTCTACGCAGTGCAAGCAAAAACGGGAGCTTGACAAATTCACTTCAGTGTCCCTTTAATATGAAGCCTCAGAAAGGAACTCGGCGCAGATACAAGCCGGACGCCAACTCACCTTTTGCACTCCCCCTGACGACATGCTGTGTGCTTCAAGAGCTCCTGAAGGAAACGCAGCGCCTGCATGGGACACATTAAAAAAAGCAAAGCTCTCACGTCTGCATTTCAATAACCTGCACGCCATAACAAAGGAAAAAAAAATCGCTGCCCTTGCTGCTCCAAATGCCGTCACCGGCAATCGGTCAATGTTAGTTCATCCGGAGAATCATACATACAAAAGCAAAAAAAAAAAAAAAAAAACAATAGCAGCCAGAGTTGCTTTGCAGGTCATGTACCAGTTCGCACACTCTTATTTAACCTTAATGACTGCCCTTGTTCATGAAAGGAAACAATTTTTGTTTTTTCTTGTTTTTCTTTGTTCTTCGCCCTCTCTGAGAGTCTTTCTATTTCCTACCGTACTTATTCGAATCTAAGCCGATAGTTTTTTTGAAATACTGATATATCAAACTCCAGGGTCGGCTTGGATTCGAGGATTTTGAAATACGCGCCAATTTCCAAGTGAAGTGGTGCACAGCTAGCGCCACCCAGAAAAGAAAGTATTGTAGCCATTACTAGACGAGCCAGTAGACATTAAGGGCCATAGGCCGCCATTTTGAATTGTGCAGATAGTGGCCTGCGTGCGGTGTGGCGTTTGGTTTTGACAGCGCAAAAAGAAGCGGTGCCATTATAGTGCCGCTTTTAAAAGAAACGTTGTTTTAGCTGCGGAGTTGTCGTCGAACGTTCAAGCCGGGCCGGACTTCGGCGTGGATGAAAAAAATGTCCGTCGTTGGAGGACGCAACGGGAGAGGATATTTGCGTGCGCCGCAACCGCCGCAACGAGGTTGGCAATCACCGGACCACGACAATGCCGTCACCAAGAAATGGAGATGGCATTGGCTGACTTCGTTCAGACGCAGCGAGCAACTGCCCTTCCAGTAACGACGGAAGTGCTCCAGGCAAAAGCAAGGGAGCTTTTAAGGGAACGAGGCTTATCGCGTGCACACCTCAAAGCCAGTCGGGGCTGGCTACAGAAATTCACGAAGCACTTCGGCTTTAGCCTCCGTCGTCGAACCTCAATCGCCCAGAAGTTGCCCGGTGATTTTGAAGAGAAACTGATTGAGTTCCAGCACTGCACCTTCATGTTCAATAAACGTGTTTTCCTTTTGTGAACGCTGACCTCGCCTTTTTGTTCGGCCTACATTCGAGGTAATTTTTTTTTTTTTCGCGCCTTCGGACTTTCGGGGGTCGGCTTAGAATCGGGGCCGGCCTAGATTCGAATAAATACGGTAAGTTGATGGTTAACAAGCTTATGCCCTCTTGTTCTAACACTTATATTGCAGAAGTACGTGCCTCTGACTTCAGTGCTTTTTCATGAAGTCGCCATGAATTTGGAAGTTAGCATTATTACAAAGAAAGAAAGTACGAGGGTGTGTGAATATGAATTAATAAGCAAATTACATTTGTCAATACCTGAAATTCCCAAGGTCCTTGAGCATTCATTACACTGTGAATATACAGGGTGGTACGACGATAAATGGAACACTTTAAACTTTTTTTCCTGAGCAAATCGCCGCTCTGTTTGCGTTCAAACTTCACACGAAGGTCGCATTTTGTGGTCTATTTTGTTTGACACTGGGAACAATGACAGTGCTTCCCTGTTTATTCTGAAAATAAATAAAAACCATTTTCGCCAATAGGAAAATGGTGGCCAGTTTGGATGTGCGAGCCAGTGCAAGCTGATCTTGGATTGCTGGCGCCACCTGGGATATGCAGAGCGAAACGGACGATCAGGATTCACGGTAGGAAGGAGCCAAATGAAGTAGGAGACGATCAGAAAATCAGAGTTACTTCGAAGAGCTCTGTAGAAAATGTTAAAACAGGTGAGGAAACAAATTATTGGTGACAATGAACCATGAGAATATTTTATTGTGATTGGTATCAGCTGTTATGCAACTATTTGTGATCATCGTAAAACAGGGACTAGAGATTTTCTGATCGTCAAATACCTCATTTGGCTCCTTCCTACCAAGAATCCCCATTGTCCGTTTCACTCTGCACACTATAGGTGGCGCCACCGTTCCAAGATCTGCTTGCACTGGCTCGCACGTCCAAACTGGCCACCATCTTCCCATAGGCGAAAATGGTTTTTATTTATTTTCAGAATAAACAGGCAAGTACCATCATTGTTTCTGAAATCAAACAAAATAGACCACAAAATGCGACCTTCATGTGAAGTTTGAGCGCGAACAGAGCGGCGGTTCGCTCAGGAAAGAAGTTTAAAGTGTTCCAATTATCGTCGTACCACACTGTACATTCCAAAATGTGAAACACGTATCATTTCTGAATCAAGACACATGATAAACCTGGCATAGAGGCTGTGGATGCAATGGTTCAAAACAGCCACCAGGTTCCTTTTTGTGCAAGCTAAACACCTTGGGCTCTAGTCGCAGAATTGCTGCAAAGGACGCTATTCCCGGTTAGGCCGCCACAAGTCTATGCTTTTGAAGCTTAGCCCCCGACATCAGCAAAGTTGATGACGCTACGCTACGGCTTTCTTATGGATCCTCCCACTACCACTCTGCTTAGCCCCCATGAAACGACTGTCTTTATGCCCTACGAAAATTCAAAAATGCAAAAATGTCCGCAACATTAACGAGATTTTTTATATCCTATTTTCCCCGCTTGTTAGGCACCCCGACAACAGTCGTATGGCTCCCACCTGGTTGAGATGTGCTGCCGACACGATCCGGGCCCTGGCTACAAAGTGCTTGTGAATGAAGTCGAGCAGGAAGCCGACATAAGCTGCTCGTCTCTCGGCGGCAGCCCGGCATGCTCCTCCACAGCTTTCCAGTGTGGCCTGCTCGCAAATACATAGACGGAACACTTGGCAGGCACGCAATCAAACGTGATGCTATCAGGACTCCTCAATATAAAGCCTCGACGCCGTTATCTTTCATCGATCCCAACTGCAAATTTAAAATGCCACCAGGACTCTCCAAGCGGGTACAAGCAATTCTACATCGCATGCGATTGAATGCTGCATACACGCGCAACTTCCTCTTCAAGATAAAACAGGCTACGTCACCACTCTGCCCACACTGTGATGTGCGAGAAACCCTGCAGCACCTGCTCTGTGAATGTGCTCGATTCGGTGCTCAAAGAGTATCCCTCGCAGTGGCTTTGGGACAGCCGCTTTCCGTGGACATGCAGCTAAAGGACGTTTTAGGACCATGGGCTTGTCCCAAACGTGCTTTACAGGCTACCAAAGCTCTGATAGAGTACCTGCAACACACAGGTCTAGACCAGTCGCTGTGAATAACTCGCCATATATGTACGCATCAACTTCTTGAACATCATCGCCATCATCTTCATCACGTCATCAACTGGCGTAGCAAGTTAGGCATTTTAGCCCAGCTAACATCGCCAGACTTCGTTAAAGATCGCTCTCTCTCTCTCTCTCGGACTCACTGCAAATAGTTAAAGCATTCTACACGCCTTAGCAATACTAACTATATGAGAAAAACGAATGCCCAACTGCCTCTTCAAGAGGTCGCAGAGAGTCCACGACTGATAATCCAAGAACCCCACCCTCTGAAGGTCAAAATTTGCACCCAACGTTTGACAGGGGGTCACAACAAGCTTCTTGAGCCCAGTATTGCAAAACATAAGGGTGCCGTGTTCCTAGTTCAATTGTTCAAAAGAAACCAAGATAGAATAGCATAAAGTCATGCTGTTACAAGTTTAAATGCCACAGGTGCACTTTCTTTAATTAACACAACATGCTATTTTTTGCTTTCAAAGGGTGATTTTAAAAAATTAGTGTAAGAAAAGCGTCTCACATTAGCCTTGAATATTCCAGTAGAGACGTGCGGAACACATGCTGCGTTGCCAATGCTTTGCCAGTAAGTTACGCCATTCTTTTCATTACACTTAGCACTGAACTAGGGCTTCATACCATGTCTTGAAACATTTCTCCCTACACTATAGACTTCCAATGAACTTCTGTGAGATACCTTGCCCTGCATTTCCCTTTCTTTTTTTTTGGTTACTTTTGCATATTCTTGGGCCTGAGGCGCTGTGCCTTTATTTAGGCCGTCGTAAAATGTCTTCAAACTTCAGGGAAAACATATCAAAGCTATCACCTATTTGAACACATACAGTGTAAAGACATTTCAAAGAATCAAAAATGAGGGAATCGAATTGCCCGCTCCCTTTTCCTACACTCCGGACAGTTTGTTCACAACGGAGTGCTCGCTTCATTCCGTGAGAAAGGCACAAAACGTTTCAACGCGAACACGAACGAACAGGAGAAAAATAAAGAAGTGCGCCCTCACCAAGAGTGGGTGCTCCCCCGTATGGTGAATGGAGCTTTGCGTTTGCTGGAACGAAGGAGCGGGAAAGAGCATGCAACACTTACAACGGTGAAACGAGGAAAGAGTCATGCAACGTAAGCACCACTCAACTGCCTTGGTTGCAATTTCTGCACCCCGCCACTTTGAACACTACATTATGAAACAACATAAAAGGCTAGGGCAGCCTTTCAATCCCTTTCTGCAACCCAGCTAACACAACGCTGCAAGCATTGCGTGGGTGTTAGCTGGGTGGGTAGGTGGGTGGGTGGGTGGGTGTTAATGAATGAGATGACACCTTCGGTAAGTGTACTAGAAGACAGAGGTCACGTGTGTCGTTTAGAGCTGATTCGGATGGTCCCTTTTGCGATGAAAATTTCTGCTGAGGAACTCCTGCTGTAAGCAGCGCCCCTGGTGTTCACTGCTTACCAGTTGATTCCAGAAGTTTAGTTTGTTAAATTAATCCTTATTTATTGCCCAAAATAGTCTTATTTCTTCATTTAATGACAAACTTTTATAAAACCCGTCAAATAACGGTTTATTTTGATTAAAAAACGTATACTAGGTGGCACTGGTTGCAACAGGAGTTCTCTGGGGAACGCCTGCTGCTCCATACAATTTTTTCATCGCAAAAGGGACCCGCGCTCTCCATTGGTTTTTCCCCCGCACCACTGTACCTCCGGACTCATCGGCCAGTGGTATTTTATCGTCTTCGCTGCCACAGAATAGCACAGTAAAATAATGGCAGCCCTCCACACTCAAAACTGGGACTCCCACACACGACACACAAAAAAAAACCCTTGCCAAAAGCCCTTGGCACAGTCAGGGGCAAAACGTATCACACACACAAGAAACTCAGCTTCTTTGCAGCCATTGGCTTCGGGAAGCCATCCGTTCTGGCTTTGGCCATCGGCTCCACTCTACTGATCTGGGCTGGACATAAGCTTGGCTTCCCGCAGCAAATAGGCTTTAGCTCCAGGAAGCAAGTGGCTTCGGCCTTGGCCACCGGCTTGGCTGTATCGAGCTGTGAGGCTTGGCCTACCGTGGGGAACATTGGCAGGTAGTGGACGACGATGTCCTTCAGCTTGCGTTCGATGTAGGCGTCGGACTGTGGGCTCAGGATCAGAAGACCGCACACGAACTGCACGGATGAACGCAGGGAGAGAGTAAAGACCAGTCGAATGCAGAGCATGCCAAATATTGTGGGGCGAATAACAGTTAGCAAAATGTACTGTTGGGAGAGTTGGTAGGTTGTATTATTTTAAATATCCAGTGAGGATGGTGGAACAATGACGCGACTGATCACAGATTAAGCACTGAACAGATTAAGTAATGAACAGCAAACATGAACAGTAAACCAATATTGAGTTATGAAAAGTGACAGAAAAAATGAAGGAAGCTCACACTAACGTGCAAGACTTGAAGGTAATGAAGCTGTACGCAACCTTCACGACCATCACTGAGGTTTCAGTTCACGATTTCTGCTGATTTGCTTCTTCTTCGCTGCCGCAACGACCATTACTTCATCATTGCTGCTATAAGTGTGAGCTCCTTTCATTTTTTTGGAAGTGATAATCATTCGACATCACCTTGGAGGGGCGTTAGCTATGATGTGTTTTTCTCATTCCGAGCGAGTGTTGCCACAATTACGGCGAGCGCTGGATTTTTTTGGGGGGCTAATTTTGGCCAATCTCTCTAAGCGGGTATGCTTGGCTTGAGCGCTGGGCATTTTCTTTGCTTTGTTAACTGCCGGACAGTTGTCACGAGGCCCGCGCTCCCATGGGCGCGCTCACCAGTTTTTCGGTATTTTTAACTGCGGACACGAAAAATTACGATTTGCTGAAGAGCTTAGCTGTTAAAAAGTTCCAACCTTGTTGGTCATATGGTCGCATGGCCAACAGAAAAGATGCATCAACTAAGTAAGATAGTGAACAATATCCGATGTGCATGATTACCTACCCAGTTCCGGTGTCCCTGTCGTTTTTCACAGCACGGCTCAGAAAAAACGGTGATTAGTAGCACGTACTGCTTCGAACTATTACAATTCCTCTGCTATGCAAACAGGCCACTAACAGTGCTACCTAGTGCCGCTGTTTTAAGTGACAGGAGATGTCTTCTGTCGGGAAAAAGATGCCGTGTGCCTGGCTTGCACGGTGGAGAATTAATGCATTGGTCTCACGACATTGGCATGAGCTCCGACAGTCAACAAATTTTGTTCTTCAGTCATTTACTTTTAAAAACTATTTCACTTCTTGTTCTTTGCGAAAAAAATTTGCGTCTAACGGACTTTCGTGGCTCAAACACGAGCACGTTACCATCAATGTCACGGCAAGAATCGTCAATCCAAATTTCACTGCTAAGTCTCTTTGTTCCACTCCACTTTTTTTTCTCCACTTTTTTCTCGCTTAAGCATTATGCCACTTACAAATGCTAGCGAACACAAGTTAGCTTGAATGGTTACAAATATATTAGAAAACAATAGTATTCCATTCCCTCATTCTATTTTTCAATGGCCACATCAAGAAACACGCAATCAAACCAACCTTCGTTTCAACCTCCCTGCTATCCACAATAATTATGGCAAACGTAGTATAGCATTTCCCGGAGCTGTAATCTGGAATACTCTGCCTTTAGATATTAAAACTAATGCAACTACCGCCAATTTTACGAGAAGTGTAAAAGAGTTCTTTCGTGACGGAAAGTATGTATCACCATTGTAGCCAAGCGGCATTTCTTTACAGTGTTGTCTTCTCTTCATATGTGTAATGTGATTTCCCACTGCAATGTTTATGACCCGCGTACAATTTTATGAAGCCTTTACTGCATGGGCCCGGGTACTAGCCAGTTGACTAAGGGCCCAGATGGTAAAATTGTACAGTATGCAAAGAATGAAATAAACGTTCTTCTTTGTTCTTCTTTGTTCCTGGCTATGCTGTACAGCGAAGGAAATGCAAATTTGCTGCCAACCACCCCGGCCGGGGGGAAGGGACCCCACCAAGCTGCCTCCTTCCCAACTCACCAGAGGCAAGTGCTGTTTGATGGCGGCCAGCTGAGCCTGGGGGATCAGCTTCCCTGCGTACAGTGCACTTGGCAGCACAAGGGAGTCCAGGAGCTTCGGCAGCAGGCAATCCGCCATCCCCTGCAAGGGTACACAGCAGCAACTTTGGTTGACATGCCCTTGCTATTTTTCAGCACACAGATACAGATACACAACAGCTACAAAGAGATGCAAGACTGTGAGCTAATCACGTTTGCGAGAATTCCGGGACAGCAATTGCTAGTCGAAGCCATAGTTGGACTTAGTTATTTTAGCATGCAGTAAAGTTTGCTGGCTAAGTCACGAATGCGGAAAGGCAAACTAAGAGGAACTGTTGTGCTTTTTTACTGCACAGGCTCGGTTGACGTCGCACTCGGTTTCTACCGATACACAGCGAGATCAACGCAGGGCTCTGGGGCTCCTCTTCCAGACTCATCAGAGATACAGTAGACTCGCAATAATTCAAACTCGAAAGGACCGGAGGATTTTGCTTGAATTATCAGAAACTCTCATAAATGTGACTTGGTGCAACATACCAACTTCCATTGTAATGAAACAGTCACATATATTTAGTAAGACAACATTCACGCACAATACTGAAATGCTATTCATGCTCCGGAAAAAAAAATAATAATAAAAAAAGATCACGAAGGTATGACTGTTTTGTCTTTGCATGAGAGTTCAAAACAGTTTTCAACGCCAGCAAGGTCTGCCAGTTCGTTGTTTTGACAAGTGCATGCAGATAACCGGCTTTATTTGCAACTGTTCGTGACACAATCAATCCTCGTTACTTCAAACTCACCTAATTCGAACTTCTGGTTCATTTGAACTGACATGGCGGTCCTGGCAAAGTCATATGTATTTAAATAGCTTTCATTATTTCGAACTCGTTTGAATTTGAACAAATTTTTGGGCCCATTCAAGTTCTAATTTACGAGATTCGACTGTATAAGGATGCAAATGTGCAGCCAGAAGTGGCATAAGAGACAGATATTTTCCAACACAAACAAGCAAAAAGTACGAACTAACCAAATTTACGCAATGAAGCAGTTTGAGTTAAGCGGCTTCAAAATACACTGAAAACATAGCGGGCCAACCGGAATGTTGAAATTTGTTTGATTTGCCCGAAAGTTTGAACTATCACGAGTCCACCGTAGTTCTCAGGAAGTCTAAGGATTCCCCACGACACAGAAATATAGTATGTGAAAAAGAAGTGCCAGATTGCTTCTGAGTGAGTCCGCAGTGAGACCGGGACTGACCATCAAAGAGCCCCCCGGTCATCATCAGGTCTCCTTTCCACCAGAGTAATTCTGAAGATTAATTAGCCCCTATGATATCAAGAGCGCTTCTTACCTCACTAAGCAAGTTCAACCATTCAAATTTTGGCTTATTAAAAATACTTCTTTGTCCCGATGAGAGCGATAGCAATTTTCATCACAAACTTTAACGAATAGTCATGATATTACAGAATAGCCACTTTCTAGCAACGCCTCCATGATGTCACAGAACCTTGTCTGTGTGGTTGGTGGCCGCCGGGAAACATGAATGGGCAATTTTACTGGGGCCTCTAGTCCTGTTGGACTCTATCCCCTAAATGCCAACCTGCAGCTTTTGATCGTATCACTTGAAGGATAATCTGCATCTGACACACTCATAACTGTCATTTTAGTGCTGACATCTACTGCATCACTCCTCCTTACAATAAGTCACTGTAGCACGAAACTTGACGGTTTTTCAATATTTCTGGCATTTTTCTTTTCGGTGTTAAAACATATACAGTCGAACCTGTTTACAATAAATCATTCTTTATATCAAACTATTTACGGACATGGTACATTTAAAATGAGAATACATGGCTGACACTACGCTTATATAGAACGAAAATTCCAGCGACAACCGATGTATCGAACGCAAAATGCCGCAGAAGTGCCCCCCAAGTTGGCTTTCCCTCAGGACAGAGGAGAAATTCCCCCGGCACACCCTTCAAAGTGGTTTAGCGCGGCTACTCATGGGCAGCGGGCGGCTCTTCCCCCTCCCTCATCTTGCTCTCCCTATCGTAACTGCACCATCGTGCCGCATAGGGCGAGCTGTCGACACCCTCCCCCCCCCCTTGCAAAGAATGACCCCAGCCCACCTGCCATGCTTTTTTTTTTCATTGTGTTTGCGTCGTTTGCGCTTTGTGGACGCTAGTGTCACTAAACAAAGGCCTATTTAGTTGCTCTAGCTAGCTTGAAGCAACCAAATTCGCCTTTCGCCGTGAAGCAGGTAGGCAATCGCGAATCGAGTGGAACTTGGTGAAAAGTCGGACGTCCCCTTCAGGCACAAGATGCTCGAGAACACCTTGTCGAAGTAGGTTCTGGGCAGACGTTACTAAAGAAACCGCCTACAATTGCCTCAAATCCTGAGGAGTGCAACGAACATCTTGAAGTGCAGAGGTGCGCTGCCTGACACCAAAACATAGAACAGGGTGAATTACACAAAAAAAAGAAAATGTGAGGTGCAAACTTTTTCATGGCCATCTTATATAACCGCCCCCCTTCACACGATAATAAACAGTTGATAGTTTGCGCCTCACCTTGTCTGTTTTTGTGTAATTCACCCTGTTCCATGTTTTGGTGTCAGGCAGCGCACCTCTGCACTTCAAGATCTTAAAACACCAGCTAGCCCACTCCCAAGCCTTGCTGAGTGCAACGAAGCCACTGCTGGTGCTGCCGTAGTGTGGAGCGAGCTGTCGGAATTTCCGGACACCATTGCCGGATCAACGGTCGACGATTTGCAAGTGTCGATGATGGTGTCACAACCATAGGAGAGTCTGGAAGACTGCATCGCCGACATCGTACCAAGTGCAAGTGAAAGCGGGTGCAATGAGGAAAGCAACAACTACCCTTTGCCCAACACCTCCAAAGTGATTGGTGCACTCGGACTAGTCCACCGCTTCTTCGCAAATGTGAAAGGTTGGGGCCTCAACCGCTCCAATCCTATAGACAATGTGGAGAGGTGTGTACTGTCTAGGCCAGCGAGGTTGTTCATGCAGAAGAAGATACAGGACTGTTTCATGCGAAAGTAAGGCAGTTTCACCTATAAAATTATTTTAAAAATGCGACGTGCTTTTACGACGTCCAATTCCTTAGCTTGCTTATATCGAATTATCCGCCATATCAAACTGATATGTGTTTTTTCGCGAGTTCGATATAACTGGGTTTGACTGTATATGGGCAAATTTAGACTTCAAGCCAGGCATAGAGGGAAGTGGACAATATTCCAACACAAATGAAGGTCTTCTTTCCGCTGATACATTAGCGGCAGGCATTCACGCCTACGTACACACTCCAGATCATACAATGTCTCGTCCACCCCTCCGCAAAAACACGCACAAGACGGAAGGCCTCGCAGCTCATCGCTAAAGCAAACATTTTCACCCACACTCACCCTCGTGTACAGAAGGCCCGCACACAGACGGAAGAGCTGCCCACACAAGAAGTACACGTTGGCCAGACGGGTCGAGGTGGCCGTGCCGCTCCTCAGCTGTGCGACAACCAGGGACGCAAAGTCCCGGAGGTAGAAGGCGACGCTCTGCCTCAGCTGGGAGAGTGCAGACAGGCCGTCCATGGCTGAGACGATGTCCGCGTACTGCGCCAGGCAGTCCAGGAAGTGGACGGCCAGCTCGTCGTGGGTCAGCAGGTCGTCGTCCTTGGACGGGACGACGGCCCCCACCAGGGCGTTGTAGCGCTCAAACTCCTTGCGGCTCAGGATGATCCTGCGTGTGCGGGACACGTCATCAGCAGCATCACCACCATCCACGGTCCAATCATGTCCACTGCAGGATGGATGATGGCCTCTCCCAGTGATGTGAAACCCTTCCTGTCATGAGCTTTCAAAAGAGTTACTCAATATACACTGTTGTGAAACTCCCCATAGGCTCCACGCATCAAAAAAATTCAAGCCGTTCCGCTCAACGTAAACATCGGAAGTGCAGAGCAGGGATTCGCTCTAACGGGCTGTAACGCTGTTATCCGCTCGCTGCTACCACCCAATGCAATTCCAATTTCCCGCCTTCGCAGTGTTCGCGCGCCGCCTGCCTGAAACTGCTTGAGCGGGAGTTCTGTTCTTGTGCTTGCTTTTCCTCCCGCACGTGCCGGCGTTGCTACGCCACTTTTTTTCGCTTACTATCGTGAAAACCAACCCAACAAGCGTTTCTATCTAAATAAACGTGGACGCTGCCGGTTAGTTACGTATATTTTGCCTCAAATGTGCGTACAGTTTTCTTTGCGCTAAATAACGGGGGGATGTATGACAAGCGCCAGCGGTTCACGAGCTTCAAACGATTATGACTATATAAACCGATTGGCTTTCGAAGCTTCTGTGGGATGCCGCTCCGACAGAACACCGTGTAGCTCTACTTGGGTACAGCGAGTGAGCTACAATGACAAGGTGAGCCCCTAAAGTGCTCTGCACTTAAAAAGGTCTGCAATTGGCACCCCCTGCACTGGGGGAAAACATGGCGCAAGTTCACTTGCCTGCCATCAGTAGGCAGAAAGTTGACGTAACCCAAGTGTTTGCAGCTGCTGCCGTAAGTCATAAAAGGACAAACTGTGTACACTAAGGTGAAAATTACCTAATTAGATGCTTTTTAATTTGAAAAGCAAGCTTTATTTCAGTAAATTGCATTACTAAGCAAATGATCAGCAAAGTCCAGTTTTTGCTGTCCCCCACACCAAGTCACTTACCTCTCAGCTTCAAAAAAATCAGTGGTGCTCGCATGGCCTGAATTCTGAAGCAGAGTTTCACAACTTGTGTATATTGACGAACTCCGAATAGCAGCAAGAAACAGAAAAATGTTAAATTTCAAATTTCAAATTTTAGTGCTTTCTGCACAGAGAAACAGAGAGAGAGAGCGAGAGAAAGGTTTATGGAAAAGAGAAAAGATTGGCAGGAGACACCACTCTTTTGCCTCCTATTTCCTGCTGGGACAGGGGGGTGTCACTAGTAGGCTTGTGTGAATAGTAATATATTAGTTCAAAGCAAATTTGAAGCGAATAGTCCTTGGGGTCAATACTTTCGAAGCGAATTAAAATTGTTGTCAGGTGTCCCTGAGACACTGAGCTTCCGGGCCTGGCAGGACCTTCATCAAAAAAACCCGCCGGCATTTTCCCACGGGGGGAACTCGAGTAAATGCGTCGCAGAGTAGTGGGGTATCACGTGAATGTTGCGTAATTGGGTATGGTTTGGGAATGCTTATTTGTTATTTCGTCTTTACTATTCTTATTTATTGAATGAAGGAGAAGCGAAGGCAAGGAGTGTAAAGTTAAAGTCTGTCTTTATTGCTTGGTGCCGTCAAGCAAAGCGTCAAGTCAAGCGAAAGCCAAGCAAAGACGCCCTTGACTGAATTCTGAATGCGCGCTCCGCCACTTATATACACACCGCCCGCGTTCGAGGGAGAGGAGTACGAGGGAGAGATGCGCATGCGCACACTTCCGTACACAAGCGCGCGAACTTTCCACGCACCCACCACGCCGTTATCACGTGCACACGCCCTGCCGCCGATACTGTTGAGCGCGACGCAGCGCACGGGTAGCTACGACGCATGCGCGCACAGACGCGCTCCCCCCGCACCGCCGCAGCTGTTGTTGAGAGCGACGGAGCGCACGGGGTACACGCGCTCCTCTCGCACCGCCGCACCTAATGTTGAGAGCGAGGAGGGTACGGGGGAGAGACGCACACCTGCGCCTCGACGCGACGCGCATGCACAGTGAGCGTGTGGACGGCGCCGACAACATCGACGAGTGACATCGCGGGCCTAAGAAATGCTCCGCATTTAAAAGTTCTATTGCATGTATTCGCTGGTGAGGCGCGCATGCAGGCAACCGTGTGAGTGCGCCTCCACTCATTACGTCGGGCTCCGTGGGATGGCGATACTTGTCCGTGCTAAGCACATGACTGTGTTGCACGTTAACAAACTGTACCTTACCGAACGCAAACTATTGCCTCGAGTCCAATGTGAGTGCGATTAATAACGTGTCTGTTTACACCATTGTTGAATTCGAGTTGAAATGGAGCAGATGACGCATGCCAGTGTTGTTTTTTCTACGGCGTGCAAGCGCAGTGGCCCAAGCCGCGCCATGTCCGTGGCGCATCAAACATGTTTGTGGCTGTTTCCAGTGTTGCCCAGCAATAAAATTCACAGCTAAACTTTTCAACGAATACCACCTATATCGGGTTGGCACCCGTCAACGCATTGGCTATGTCACTCGACTGATTGAAGTAGCTGATGCCCACTAAAGTTCAAGCGTGGAGTGCAATCAACACCTGCTCACTGCACGCGTGCCACACGGTAACCAACCATATTGTTTCGTTACCATTTCACTGTTTGAAACAATGACACGGGAGCCTTGACTACCTTGACGAATGTGCGCGCGTAAGATGGCTCCGACAGTGCCCTGAATGTGGCTTAGCTTGTGTTGGCTCCGAATGTAGTCGAGATGTAGGTCTGATGTCAATGGCACTGCGGCTTGCCCAACGAAACCAAAACTCCTCATATTACTTGAACGCAGTGTCTATATTCGCCCACCCCGAATACTTCGAAATATCAGAAATTTTAAATTCGGGTTCAAGCGAATTCGAATACTGTAATATTCGCACAAGCCTAGTCATTAGCTTATTTAGTGGCTCTAGGGCAGGCGTCAGGGTGACAAAGAGAAAGAAATGAGGAATAAAGAAGCTATGAGAAAAGACAATGAAAGCAACTGATGAACTATACGCGCCCAAGGTGCATGAACCTGGACACACACGGGCATTGTTTTTCAAATGCATCAGAAAAACAGCGGCGCAAGACAGGATATAACCTGCGTCTGTGAGCTTAGCTGAGAGAACAATAGACGAACACCTTGCTCAAAGGAACAGGAGCACCTGAACAAACTTTTCGCTCCTCATTCTTTGAAGAGCTGAAAGCTCTCTACCGTCGTCCCTTGGCCTGGAATGATTACTGAAATGTTTTCAGAAAGTTCTCACCTGAAAAAGACAAAAGGCCCCAGCCACATGCACTCAGTCTACGAATAGCTCCTTGTATATCAAACACTCTTCATCACTCAGTAGTTCGCCTTCCGACCGATTCCTTGGTCTTCCCCTATTCTATTCACCGTCCTTTTGCAGTCACTCTCAAACGGATGTCCACCTGTTGTCCTTTATCCGCTCACATGACTGACGGAACCACACTTCTTTCCCTTAATTTGAAGCAGAATGTCTTCTACCCACACTTCTGTTTTCTATTCGCTTATTGTTAGTTTCAACAGCGAAGCAGTTTGAAAAATTGTAATTTTTCGTGTCTGCCGTTAAAAATACCACGAAATTGCCAAGCGCGCGTACGTCAGCGTGGGCCTCGCGGCGATCGCCCGGCAGTTAACAAAGCCAAGAAAATACCTAGTGTTCGTGTGTGCGTGGCTCGTGATGACGACTGTGCACGTTTGTCAAGCCAAGCATACCTCTCAGGGAGACTGGCCAAAATTGCCCCCCCCCCCCCCCCCCCCCCCGCCCCCCACAAAGAAAAAAATCCCTCCAGCGTTAGTTGTAATCGTGGCAACTGCTTGGAACGAGAAAGAAACGTCATAGCGTACGCCCCTCCAAGGCGATGCCCAATGATTATCACTTTCAAAAAAATGAAAGAAGCTCACACTTATCCCAACAGTGATGGAGTAAAGGTTGTTGCGGCAGCGAAGAATAAGAAGCAAACCAGCTGCAATCATGGACTTAAACCTACGTGACGGACGTGAAGGTGACGTGCAGCTTCGCTACCTTCAAGTCTTACGCGTTAGTGTGAGCTTCATTCATTTTTTCTTTTTTACTTAACTGTTTTCGCACTGCCCTTCAAATCTGGCGGCGAGCATCCATCGGCCAAGGCCTTTCATACCCTGCTTACAGCTATAAAACTGCGGAAATTAAATGTCATGGAGGGTGCGGAGGAAACCGTAAAGTTGTTCACAACAATTACGACGATGGTAATACGGATTCCACAACGTAACAGCCGGCACTGCATTCTAAGGGAACAGCAGCCCAGTAAGCGGCTGGCAGAGCCATCTCACCGCGAGAGGCGTGTCATCTCGGCGCAGGGGGGCTCCACCGCGACGCAGCAGCGCAGCCAGGACTGCACGATCCGGGCTTCAGCGTTGGCCGCACGTGTTTCAAGCTCGCTCGACACCTGGTCGTCTTCCAGCAGCAGGCAGAGGAAGCGCCCAGATGCACTGCACCACACCGCACCCACGTCATACGTTAACCCCATAATTGGGGGTGTTGTCGAGAGATGGAACACTTGTTTGTTTGCATGTTTGTTTATTGATCACCACCAGCCTGTGTACACCCACTGCAGGGCAAAGGCCTCTCCCATGGATTTCCAACTATCCCGGGCCTGTGCTAACTGCGACCAATTTATCCCCGCAAACTTCTTGATCTCATCTGCCCACCTACATTTCTGCTGCCCCCTGCCACGCTTGCCTTCTCTAGGGATTCACTCTGTTGCCCTTCATGACCAACGGTTATCTTGCCTTCGCATCACATGCCCTGCCCACGCCCATTTCTTCTTATTTCTACTAATGTGTCCTTAACACGCGTTTGTTCCCTGACCCACTCTGCTCTCTTCTTGACCCTTAATGTTACACCTATCATCTTCCGTTCCATTGCTCGCTGAGTCGTTCTCAATTTACCTAAGTTGAACCCTTTTAATGACCCCCCAAGTTTCTGCCCCGTAGGTGAGTACCGGTAATATGCAGCTGTCATAAACTTTCTTCTTTAGGAACAATGGTACATGACAAAGAAGGAGATGCTGACACCAGGTTGCGAGCAGGCTTGCTCCTTCTCACGTTAGTTGTAAGGTTCCCGTGAAGTGACTGCAAAGTTCTGAGTTAGACAGCGTCTTAGAGAGGATAACAAACTACACAAAATTGCACACAAGGTACTAAGCACAACACTTGGTCCCTTGTACCAAGTAAGTGAATTACAGAAATGGCACGGAGTGAGTTCGTATAGAAACAGCGATAGTGCACAAATAGATGCAAAGTATGCATGACATAAGACAATAAATAATATGCCTTAACGACGTAAAGAGATTGCACAACGAAAAACATTTGTTGCACGTTTAGTGGGGAAGGGGAGTAAGGAAGAGTGAAACCAAACGAACTGTTAAAGGTGTTGTGCCACCAAATTTGTTGTTTGTGCATTCTTTGTTGCAAACGCTTTATATTTCTTTAGAAAGCATGATACATGCTCTCACATGCACATATTCTGAGTAAAAAATTTATTATTGCACGATTTATGTGAACAGGATTCGGTTTGTTTCTGGGCGTCCATTTAAGCAGTGATGTCACAGTGTTGCGAGGACGCTCTGCCACGAGTGTCTACCATGCGGCGCTGCGGTACGCTGCGACTTTACTGCGGCGTCTGCTCCCGCACACACGTGCTTCCCCACGGAAGTAAACACGCCGGCTCGTCATGTCAAGCCGCGACAGCTCCGACATGGGCTCTTTGTCTGCATCCTCGGATGCAGACAAATGAAAACCATGGATATGCAAGCAAACCATAAAAATGTAACCGCTCAAAAAAAAAGGTCTTTGTCGCGAATTGAATTTGCAACGTTGACCGCCGAGCGGGCGCGACGTGCAAGACCACTGCGCCACCGCACAAATGGGGCTCCGGCTGCGAAGTAGCCGGTGTACTAGATGGAGGCCCATCCTTTGAGTCGTACGTCGGCGTTTACTAGCTAGTTTACAGAATTCCTGGCTGGTAAACTGAAATTTCTTGAATAGCGCTTGCGCAGCAAAGTTCCGCGAAGCTCCTGCAATAGCTTATCGCCATCAACTGTGCTCCTTCGCGAAAGCGCTCGCAAAGATAAGTGGGCCCGGCTGCGACTGCGATTTTGCACTGTAGGAATAGTGCTTGTTGTAATTTGGTTTTACGTTTTACGTTAAAAACCTTCGCCGATATTGATCTCTTATTACCCAAATTACCCTACGTAACTCTTCTTCTGCACGAAACTGACCTTATATTTACTACAGGCGAGCCGATCGCACGTGCATATGCAGTTTGCAGCTCCGGGGTAGCGGCGTCGCCGAAGAGCACGGCCGAAGCACCGAACGCCAAAATACGGATCGCATTAGCGCTAGTGTTGAGCTGTATGGGCTTCATGAACCTTAGTGAGTTTATTACACTCCAGAAACTAACAAAATAGCGCCGCATTCATTGCGGCACGAATGTTGTCGGGGCGCAGTTTTCGCTTCTCGGTCGATTCCCGACGACGCGTCGGGCAACCAGTCGGGCGACCGGTTTTGTTGGCATCTTCGGTTGGCGAGTCAGTCACACTACGGCGACTTTCCATGGGCCGACGTGTTTGTGTCGCCGTCGGCGTGTGACAACACGGTCTTGCGATTCGGCAGCTGACCGATGGTTTGGCGACTCGTCTGCGTCGCCATCGCGTCGGCCTAGTGTGTCTGATACGACCAAGCGACCCAACAAACTGTGGTAACTGGAGTTCACATTGACGTCGCTCGAGTCGCTAACGCGGTTCTTCAAAAAAATATTCTGCGCTCCCTTATTTGAAATAACTGACCCAATTAGAAAACAAGTACACATAGTGACTAGGCTTGTGCGAAATTCGGGCGCTTCGAATATTCGAACGAATATTACAATATTCGAATTCGCTTCGACTCGAATTTAAAATTTCCGATATTTCGAAGTATTCGGGATGAACGAATATCAAAACTTCGTTCAAGTTTCGGTTTCGTTAGGCAAGCCGCAGTGCCATTGACATCAGTCCTACATCTTGACTAATGTGGAGCCAAGACAAGCTAAGCCACAATCAGAGTGTTGTCGCGTCGTCGCAGCCTTCGCGCATGTTCGGCAGTGTAGTCGAGGCTCCTGTTTCACTGTTTCGAACAATGAAATTGTTCCCATTGCAACAATGGGGAAAATTTCGGCTCTCACGAACGGGCCTGCGCGGCTTGGCGGATGATACGAACGAGCCGGCGAGGCGCCCAACTGCCGAACGAGCGAGAGACGGCGACGTATGGGCTCCTTCTCCAGGAACGGCCGGGCTGTTGTTTTCTGTTCGCGAAAACGCGCCGCGGACTCCGCAGGCACGCTGACGCTGCCGCGAAACCACCCGCATGCTGCGCGGGGCACGGCCGGCCGCGGCAACCAGGCGGCACCTTCGGTCGCGAAGTGGTGCGGGGCGCTCGAGCCACCGCTTCTAACTGCTACTTAAGATACCGCTCAAAGCACACACGAAGTTTCTTGTGCGGTAAATGAGCTAATGATGTGGGCGAAAACGGTGCTATAAAAAATCATCCGCGCCGCTAGCGAAAGTGCCCATGAAATATCTGCCGGGGTGCTAAGCCTAAACATCTCCTGTGGAGCCAGCCAGCTGTCTCGAGCGCTTCGAAACTGTTGCCCTGAGGTGCACGCCTTCCCATTGGCGCAAATAGTCAGGCTCCTCCCACTGCCACGCGCGTCATTTTCTCACCGTGGCACAGGCGACCGCAAGCGCGGAATCGCCAAGGCGGGCATTAAAATCGCGCGCGCAACGCTGACGTGCATGAATCGCGTGCAAAAACGCTCCTGTTGTGAGCTTGGGCACCGCGAGTGAGGAGATGAAAGTCCAGAAATTACCGCTCGGCAACACAAAGGTTAAGAAAAAGCAGAAAAACGTCACGGATTTCTCCACGCGAAAGTAAGAAAAGAAATAAACGCCAACTTTTTTCAGTGCTCAATTTCTTGGTCTGTGTTTATTCATACGAATTTAGGATGATACGAATATTTTTGGCGGTCCCGCGATATTCGTATCATCGAGATTTTACTGTAGAACTTCTTTACCAGAATGTCTCAGTGACAGGAAGCTCAGTGACACCTGACAACTACCGTAATTACCCGATTCTAACGCGCACTTTTTTTCCGGAAAAATAGGTCGAAAAATCGCATGCGCGTTAGAATCGGATACGAAACCGAAACTGCCGAAACAATGGGAATTGCGTCCAGCCCACCACCATCGCCATCTCAAGCAGGCGCCAAAGCTCTTAGCAACGATTTTTCAGACGCAGGAAGAATAGGTATAGTGCCTAGAATATTCTAGGCACTATAGCATAGGCGCCTAGGCTTTTCTATCGGCGTTCACACAAATCGTCAAATCGTTCCACTTGCGCGCTTGATAACAGAAATGGCGGCAGCGGCTCTCACGCGTTCAAAACGAGCGGTCGGCTGAAGCGTGCGCCTCTGGAGAAGCTCGCAGGATGGGTGTGCAAGGCATGGGCCACGATCCCATCGATCATGTTTGAACGTTCGTTATGAAGTGTGGCGTCGCGAACGCGCTTGACGGCACCAAGAACAAGATGTTGTGGTCAGCGGAGAGCGACGAGGAGTGAGATGAGTGCGATTATTTCGAGAAATAAATCGCCCATTTCTCTCGCATTCGTTTCTCTGGCTCACAAAGTTCCGTGCGCGTTACAATCGGAGGTGCAAATTTTTTCGGTTTTTTTGCCAGGAAAATGGGGTGCGCGTTAGAATCGGGGGCGCGTTAGAATCGGGTAATTACGGTATTCGAATTCGCTTCGAAAGTATTCGACCCCTACGACTATTCGCTTCGAATTCGCTTCGAACTAAAATATCACTATTCGCACAAGCCTAACACATACCCGTCAACAAAACCCTTCCCATGAAACCTAGGTGAAACACAAAACCCACCTGGGGTGTGTGTGAGGTGAACAGCCAAAGTGGTCGAAGAGGCTCACAAAGCTGGCCTTCACTTGTCCTGATTGCGGTGGTGGCCTGGGGAAAAAAGCACCAAAACATTCCCGCAACAATGGCTGCTCACTTGCAAAGGAGAGCGTCAAATCTTGCGACTGGGCACCAAATGCAACGAGGAATACTGCAACAATGGCTCAACATCGTGTCCGGTTGTTCCCTTCAATGCGCTTCAGTGGGACCCTTTGAGTATCTGCCTCAGACTCACTGCGGACACCCTGCGAAGCAATGTAACATTTGTTTTAAGTGCACAGCACTTTAGGGGCTTGCCTTGTCGTCGTAGCTCGCTCGCTGGGCCCAAGTAGAGCCACACGGTGTTCCGTCGTTGCGGCGTAACCCAGAGGCTTCAAAAGCCAAGCGGTCTATACATCCGAAGCGTTCGAAACTCGTGAACCACGGGCGCTTGTCATACATCTCCCCGCTGTTTAGTGCAAAGAAAACTGCAGGTACATTTGAGGCAAAATATACGTAATTGACCGGCAGCGCTTGCATTCATAGTTAGGAACGCTCGTTGGGTTGGTTTTTACGATAGTAAGCGAAAAAAAGTGGCAGTGCAACGCCAGCACGTGCAGGAGGAAAAGCGAGCACAAAAATAACGGAACTCCTGCTGGTGCAGTTTCAGGCAGGGGGCGCTCGAGCACTGCGAAGGCGGGAAATTTTAAATGCGTGGGACAAACGTCCGTTGAATTCATCAGGAAAGGAATGAGCCAGGCCGAAGAGTGTGATGGGTCATAAAAGTGAGCGGATAACGGTGCCACAGCCCATTATGACGAATCACTGCTCTGCACTTCCGACAGCTTTCACATTGCGCGGAACGGCTTTAATATTTTCACATATATCTCTACGGGGTGAGGTATCCTTGGACTGAGGCATGTTTCCTAGCACAAAAAAAGGCCCAAACAGAGAAGAAGCACGCAGACAACACAGGCACTTCTTTTTATCCTTCTCCCATGTCCTTCTCTACTTACAGTAATTGCACGATTCTAACACGCACCTTTCTTCGCTACAAGTAGCCTTCAAATTTGTGCACGCGTTACAACCGGAATCAAAACCAAAACTGGCTTACAAGCAGCCAGCCGCATTGCCAGGCACATGAACTCCTCCCAAAAGCCAACTCAATCCAATCCAAAACAACCCATCAACATCACTTGAGTAAATTTTGGTGGACCCATTTCTTAATGGGCATACCTTGGCAGGCTGTTGCACATATTTCTGCTGCTGTACTTGGCGACGCGTTTCAGTCGTTACGGCTCTGAAAAGATGCCACTATCAAACACCCATCACGCGCAAGGAAATTTTCCTTCCCGACAGCGAGGGGGATCGAGCGGCATCATGCATATTGGGCGTACCGGAAACATGAGTGGGTGCTTGACATAAACAAAGCAGAGCCACATTTTAATGCATGGCTTCACCGCCTCGAAGCTTGGGCGTTTTCAACAACTTGAAGACTTCCAAGGCGGAATTCATAAATTTGCAGCGAATGAACCAACCCTAAACGGTCAGGTCTAAAATTACGAAGTTAAAAAGGCGCTTGAAATTCCAAATCCTTTCAATGCATTTCCCACTCCAGTTTTAACGCCAGCAGTAACTGGATAAGCGGTGCTACTGTGAAGCACAAGAGACTTTTGCTGCCACCATTGCGTGCATCAAATAAAATTAAAATGTCCTCCGCCAGTACCATGGTTTCATGTCACTTACATCTGATTTATACTGGTCAGCCTAAATTTAACTCAGGACACAGACAAGGACGAACGAAAAAGCACAAACGCTGACGTACTTGTCTGCCCTTGTTCTTATCCTTTCGTCCTTGTCTGTGTCCCGAGTTAAATTTAGGCTGACCAGTATTTAGACCAATTATGATCCAACTAGCTCAGATTCTGCCTATACTTACATCTGCGCTGAAGAACTGGCATCAAATTATGTTTTTGAATTTTCCTAAGCAAACTTACCAGCACGTTACAATCAGGGGGGTGCGTTAGAATCACGCAAGTATGGGGCTCTTCTCCTGTGTTCGTGTCTTTTTTAAAAACGATAGTCTTTCTTGGGCTACTTAAACCCAGAAATTTGGTGTGTCTGTATGTCTGTCTGTCTGTCTGTCTGTGACTCGATTCAGCCACCCGGCCAAAGTAAAACAATGCCTGTGCAATAGTCTTATATAGTCACAGCTAAATCTACCCGTCTAAGTCCGGTGTAATGTTCATACCTGTCAACATTGTTGAAGAAGAACAAGACATTACGCAAATATAAGACAACAAATTAATACAGAAGTGATGTTTGCAGTGTTCCTTTAAAAAAAATCATACATGCTTGACTTTGGCGAAATTTAAATACTTCATCAACTCCAGAAAAAAAATTCACTTCGCCGTCGCCTGATGTCACCCGCGCCACTATAGCTTCTTGCGGCATTTTAAGGAATCAACCGGCAACCGTTACGAAAGGTTCCACTAGATAGGTTCCACGTTCTGCTCGAAACGCACATGGAGTAGGGAAACGCGGTTCTATAAACGTTGAAGTAGGGCACCTCGATTCACGCGCGTCTTCGCCGTACGGCAGCGTTGGCATCGAGACACCCGGTTTGGAGCAGTGGAACGCGGGAAATTTAAAATGATTTAAGCAAACCTTTGGCGTCTTTACCTTGGGAGGAGCGCGACGCAAGAGGAACAACATGAGAGGTGAGTGGGAAAGAGAAGGGAGGCATTTACTTGGCAAAAGTCGATAAAGACTATCGTCTTTTGACGAAATTTGCAACGAAAGGAGCAGATACGCGGCCAATTTTTTGCACTAGGAAACATGCCTCCGTTATCTCAGCCCCAACTTGCCCAACTTTCTGTTTTAATCCTCACACTGCCAACGGACTATCTGCAGTGAGTCCAACACTGTAAATCCAAGGTCCCCAGTGTCTCTTTGAACACTGCACGTGTGGCACCCCACTCACAGGTCCAGTGCCAGGAGCGTGATGCTGACCGCCAGGTCGGTGAAGCAGGCTTGGGGTGCGGGAGCGTGGACTGGGAGCGCCAGGGCTTTGTGCAGGAACTGCAGAGAGCTCCGACAGATGGCGCCACTGAAGGCTGCAAGGAGAAACCGCACACTCAAAGGGGGCCGACAACCAGGTGACTTTGTTCCAAGTATAGGGTCTTTTTGTACTTCTCAGTACTACTTTGACCGCTGGGAATGTAGGCAGGATGTAGTGGCTCCCTGCTGGAAATCATCGGTATCGTTCAACGTTTTCCACCCGATGTTACGTCTTGACAACGCTTGACGTTTGTTGGGGCGAAGAATAACAAGACATTGTGCGGCAGCCATGGTGTAAGAAAAGTCTACCTGAGTTGGAGCGTGTAGTTCTGTGCAGTTGGAAAGAATATTTATGAAAGACATAGGTGAAGCTAGTAGCCTACAACGCACAGCCCAACAGCATTCACAACATGCGGTGAAAAAGAAAGGGTTGTCTCCTCATTCAAAGGAACCAGACACTTTCAAGCACTCATCCCAAAAAAGGGCAGACCTCCAAGCTAGCATGACAAAAAGATCTCTTATTAAATTTTTTTCGCCGTTTTAGTCATTCTTTCCGTGGCTGACTTGGGCTACGATAACACCAACTGCAGCCCGTATGTTGAGCTTCCTAGTTTTGTGCACTTCTCTTCAACACCTCAAATCATGTTCTTTAGACTTTAGAGTTTCCCCTTTCTGTTTAAATTGCTTGCATCATCCCCGTCTGCACCCTTGTATGTCTTTTTAGCGCCCTGTTCCTGAGGTGCTGCTTGCAGTCCCAAAATAAGAAAACAAATAGACGAAATCAAATCCATCTGTAACCGAACGCCCGCGTCAGGATCTTACCCTGCACCACATTTTGTGCCACATTTTAGGTTCATGCCCCCTTCCTCCCCCTGCGGTCCTCATGCTATCTACTCACCTGCGTGCCGTTCAAACAGCCTGTCGTCCCTGCTACCACCTTCAGCGTACCGGGCGACACTCCTCTTGTGAATGCTCCTGTGCCAAGAGCCATGGTGGCGGCGAAAAAAAGAGGGCAAAGTGCAGTTCCCTGCGGTACACCGGCTCTTCTTGTAGAAAAAGAAAACAAAACGTATGCACCCACAAGTAACCTTGCATTCCCCCTTCTTTTACAGTTTCTATATCGTGTATGGTCCAAGATCGACCACCCTCTTAAAATCACCATACTTTTTTACAAGTTAAAATTTTGCAAATTTTGTTACACGCCCCCTTTTACCAATTCCTGGCTCTTACAGCGCATTTCAAAATTCTCGCCAGCTTCATAAAATCGGGTGTCCACTGTGAAAAAATGAATGAATGAGTGATAATGTTGAGAATGTGCAGGTGATCCCAACAAAACAAACAAGACAATAACTGCTCATCAAAAAGGACACCAAGTTTGTTTTCAGATACGTACACACAAAGAAAAAAAGCGCGTGCCTCTAATGTAAGAATTAACCTACACGTCTTCCCCGCTTTCCTCTTCCATTGTTTCGTTAAGGAACAAATAACAAGAATGCTCGAGCTATAGACTGTCTTTCACTAGTCTGTGCAGACGTGCTGGATCCTAGAATTCCCCGGGCGATCTTCCTCGCAGTTTAAACTTGTAAAACAAAAGGAAAAACTCAGGCAAAACCCACCTACAATGAGTGTCAATTAGGTACTACTAGCATTCTTCAAATTGTGTGACACACTTGTGTTAACAAACTATTCCCTTCCCCCTGATTAAAAGTAGAACCAACCCCTGTACACTGATAATAAAAGTGCAAAGCCTTCCCTGATAAACTGTGACACACAAACTGTGTTTCCCCACCACCCATACAGTTCTTACCTCAGCTTTTCCGCTGCCTCTTGGATGGTGACTATGATGTCCTCCTGCTGCGAGGTGGAACACTGTTCGAGCAGCAAGGATGTCTCCGGAACTAGAACCAAAGGGGTGATGGCTTAAAAAATCTTTACGAGGTTTTTGTCCTGAATGATAACCATTTTAAAGGGGACACTACTCTTAAAACAGCTTCCTTTAATTTTTAAGTAAACTCTGTGAAGTTTGTCAGACTTGCTGTTTTTTTTTCACTGATTTCAAATATTCCATTATTTTTTCAGTTTATTAATTCCCAATATAATTAGAGATAATTAGTCCTGTTTGGAGGAGCAATAGACAAAACAGCGTTAGTCATGGAACTGTAATCTTTATATTTTCCAATACTATGAACCCTGGTGAGTGCAACAAGAGAATGTTTTTTTTGATGCACTGCTTGGAACCAATTTTACAGCTCATTACACTTTGGTGTTTCAAATGGCCATTTGAAATGGTTCCTTGCCACTGGTGCCGCCAAGGTTTAATGAACTTCAAAATTAGTTCCAAGCGATGCATGAAAAAAAACTGATTCTCTTATTGCACTCACCAGGGTTCATAGTACTGGAAAACATAAAAATTAAAGCTCTGTGACCAACACTGCTTTGTCTATTGCTCTTCCACATATGACTACTTATCTCTTGGTAACTAATCAACTTACTCAAAAAATAACACACATTTTAAATCAGTGGGAAAAAAGCAGCTAGACTGACAAGTGTCACAGAGTTTACTTAACATTTAAAGGAAGCTGTTTTAAGAGCAGCGTCCCCCCCTTCAAAGCACTGGCCATAACCTGAAAGGTAGGGCAATAAAAGGAGTATGATTTTTCTGACTCCATTACGTGAAAATGCCCATTAGGAACGATCGGAAAGTGACAAATGACCACTAAATCAAGTAACTACTGTATCGACGAAAGGTCTGACTGGAATCCCGCTTCCATAAGCTAAGAGATATTGTCTTCCCACCAAGGGGCCAAACAGCTGTGGAGTAGGAAATTGGTAAGTGGCCTCACCCAGGAGTGCTTGCTCCGACAGCGCCAGGTTCGAGCTGGCATCCACCACGTCACGGATGCCCTGAGTGTACACTGGGAGCAGGGCAGTGCGCAGCGACTGGCACTGGGAGCCGCCCTGTGGCGCCAAGCCCCTGCACCAAAGAGGATGTGACAAAGCCAATCG
Organism: Haemaphysalis longicornis; assembly: GCF_048455015.1. Classification (NCBI taxonomy): domain Eukaryota; kingdom Metazoa; phylum Arthropoda; class Arachnida; order Ixodida; family Ixodidae; genus Haemaphysalis; species Haemaphysalis longicornis. Next base: position 70,349,689 of record NW_027526407.1, on the reverse strand, counting down.
ATGTGACTTCGCTGAACGTTTCGACTGTGTGCACCCTAAAATGGGACTTATCAGCGGAGCCGAACGCACTGCGCCAAAGACAAGGACAAGGGAGGGCACAGGACAGGCACACTGCCCTCTGTCCTTGCCTTCTCTTGTCCTTGTCTTTTACGCTGTGCGTTATAGTCGAATATGCACCACCAACAAGCCCAAGCTTTCCACTTTATTAGTGGCGCGCACATGGTTGACATGACTGCAGCAACAGCAGCACTCCTTTTTCTTCTTGTGTGTGTATACTCACCCAACTTTTACAAATAACTGCCAGTTTGGGTGACTGCATGTGCCACATCTGCATTCTGCAAAACTTTCACTCGATACTTCAGTGTGCACTAGAAGGTTAAAAATCCCCGCACTGCAAGCATTTACTGTACAATTCACCCGCTATATGGCAAGCTTCGAAACAAGACAGTGGATGTGGCAGATTGCAAAACGACATCAGCATCTGGTGCTGCACATACAAGTTCCCACTGGTACGACGAACCGGTAAGGCGTTGAAAAATTAGCAAGATGAACCAGAAAGAAGCTGTGGAAGCTCGCTGGAAAAACAAGAGAAGACTGCAAACGCACGCGTCAGCTAAAGAGGAGTGCGAGACCCTGCCGTGCAATCACAAGCAGTTGAAAGGGCATGAAAACAAAATACGACCACGTTTAATTTGAAAGATGCAGCCCTTGGTAAATCCCTCAGCTCCGATCTAGTCACGAAAGACGTTTTTGACCGCCCCCCCCCCAAAAAATGTAGAAATCTTTTAAAAATTTTCAAATTTCATGTGATACCAGCAGGGACCCTATACTGGTCGGCACTGTAAACGTCTCTCTGAGTTATTTAACTGCACGTTAGCATTCAAGCGATACGATTCAACAGGAGTAGAGGCCCCACTCCAAGTGCACAGTCCTGTTACTTGCAGTGGCTTGGATGGTGGCTACTAACCACACAAATAAGATGCTGTGATGTCAGAGAAACGTTGCTCGAAAGTGGCTGCGGAGTCGCCACCGCTTCCCCTTTATTTTTAATTCGTATCTCGGTAATTTTTTTTTAAGTTTCCAATGAATTTGCTGTCATTGTTACCGGGACAAAGCGGCCTTTCGAATAAACCGGACTGGTATTTTGTCTTGACAGCTCCCTCAATTAAGCACCTGCCGCGGTGGCTCAGTGGCTAAGACATTGTGCCGCTGAGCACGAGGTCGCGGGTTCGATTCCTGGCCGCGGTAGCCACATTTCTGACAGAGGCGAAAAACAAAAACGCCCGCGTGTACGAGATTTTCACATACGTTAAAGATCCCCAGGTGGTCAAAATTAATCCGGAGCCCTCCACTACGGCGCGCCTCATCGCCTGCGTTGCGTCGGCGCGTTAGAACCCTACAATCAAATCAATCAATCAATCAATCCCCTTAATTAAGCAAGGCCAGGCACCACCCACACAGCAATGCGAGACAAGAGACTGACACGCAGCGCTCGAAGAACCACGCCGCCGTCTTCTGAGCGGCCGTGCTGAGGTCGGCCGACGTCGTCTGCAAAAGCAGCAGCACTGCAAACAGGCTTCGTAAGGCAGCCTGCAGTTTCTCCACTGGGCTGTCCGCTGGCACCAGGGCAAGCACGGACAGCAGCCGGTCCACCTGAGACAAGGAAAATTAGCGGGCTGTTAAAGGGGCCATGCAGACAAAATACAAGTTTACTTTATTCGAACGATTTCGTGTTTCATAGTGCCCCAGCGCTTGTCCGGCAACAAATGACGCCGTCTTCACTGAGAAATTAATCAATATAGGTTAAAATTTTGATTCTCTTGCCAAATCGTGTGGTTTCGTGATGTGCTGTGAAGTCATGAGGGCAGGTATTCAAACGAACTTCCAGTGCGTCATTAGGCTCTGCAGCCTTGTTTGCCTTCAGTCCTCCCAGATGGCGCTACCATACTCAGCCGCAGACCACCGTTGCTTTATTTCCGACCGTATTTGCACCTGGCTTGTTTCTGTTACAGTAGAACGTAATCGTTTTGTAAAACATGGGGTCTCCTTGGCAAACGGTGTGATGTAAGACGACGTCGCTTACACCAATCAGCCAGTGTTGTGTAAGACAACTCCAAAACGGCGCAGTGCTGTGCAGCTAAAGCAAACAGTGCGCCCAGTACCAACAGCCGCGTGCATCGGTACTTCTATGTTTACGTCTGTTTTCATAACTTTCATTGCTTCTTGCACAATTCTTACTGTTGTAAAATGAATATGCAATACATTTGGACGCAAATAGCTCGTACAGCAAGCTTATAGGCCCTGCCTAGTGTGCATTCTTTTTTTTGCCGGCCTCAACCAGTCGCAGAGCATTCTCGTGTGACATCATAGGTTCTGTTGCAAGAAATGAGCTAGTGGGTCGCACGGCCGTTCCATTTTATCCTGATTATGTAGCTTACTTGAGCAAAGTGTGTGTTAAAAGGCATGTCAGTATGATTTTAACAAGGCAACTTTTTGAATGAATCAAACTTCTGTTTTGTCTGCATGGCCCCTTTAAAGCCGGTGACGTGAAACGGATTGGCGACTCTCAAATCGGGGGCCTGTTAGGTTGTTTTCAATGCGAAAGCATTAAATGGCCCGACGGGCGAAAAAACCAGCCTCGGCATTTTCGTTTGGGTTTGGGCCTGGAAGGTGGAAACCAGAAAAACCGGTTTTGCGTTCCAGGCCCAAACCTCAAATGGTCATAACTTCTGCTACAGGCCAGATAGAACGATACTGTTAGTCTTACTGCACTCCTTGATTTGTGCACAGTTCACTGGTACCTCTTTCAGCTGCACCACTCCAGCAGTTTTCTCACAAAGGCGGTTAAAAAACCAAATATAAAAATTCAAATGAATTTGGACATAGTCGTTTTACACAAATACAAATTTAAATCTACAGTCACAATGAAAAGCTACATAAGTCCCCCAATTTTCATAGTCATAGCTGTAAAAATAAACTTTTTTGGTTTAAGGCCAGTGTGCCCTCTTAATAATGGAACTTAATAAAAGAAAGCTTGCTTTTCAAATTATAAAACAACAAATTAGGTTAATACTTACTTACCTTTTCACACTTTTTCTGCTCATGACTTACAACAACAGCTGCAACGAAGCGCTTGAGCACTACTTCAACTCTCTGCCGACAGATGGCAGGCTCATCAACTTGCCCGTGCTTTCCCGTTTGACCCGAGAGCAGAAGGGGCCAACCGCGGACTGGCTTTTGATACATGGGGCCTATGGGGAGTTTCGAAACTGGTGTATATTTAAACCTACGCTCCATAGTGCAAGCCTAAATTCGCCGGTAGCAGGAGTGGCTGTCCAGGCCATTATACCGCAGATGAAGAGAGTGGGAGAACGCAGCCAAAGGAGCAAAAAGACAAGCTGAGAATTCCACCCTCGTCCTCAACTCTTCAACTGCACGACGGCAGGAACGAAAGCAGTGCAGCGCATAAGAGGCCGGTCACAGCCATTTGAAAGCATCAACAAGGATTGCAAAGCAAGGCCTCTCGAGCGGCAAAATATTTAAAAAGCCTGTCGACGAGGCGAGGCTGAAAGCGAGGCTGAAAGCAAGGCCAGGAGTTCATTAGCAGATACACGTTTCTGCATTTGAAACCCATAAAAAGTGGCAAGTTTTACTTGGACCTGTTATAGACGTAATACTTCATAAACAGGTTGGAGAAATGGGAAGAATGTATGCCGTTGTAGAAAGAATGTAGGACCGCAGCTTTCAAGGTGCCAGTTTTTGAAGGCACACACACACTACCAACATACACAGAGTTGTTTTAGTAGAATACTACGGCACAAAACTTAATGGTGACGCCAATGCTTTGAGCACTGTAGTGGTTGCCGCTACGGTGACAGCAGCCTCTGCAGACACCAGTGTGTTTATGTGCTTGACCCACCCATTGAACAAGTCATCATCATCATCACCACAATCATCACCATCATCAGCTTATCTACACCCACTGCAGGACAAAGGCCTCTCCCATGGATCTCCAATTATCCCCGCAAACTTTTTGATCTCATCTGCCCACCTAACTTTCCGCCGCCCCCTGCCATGCTTGCCTTCTCTAGGGATACACTCTGTTACCTTCAATGATCTTGCCTTCGCATTACATGCCCTGCCCACCAGGGCCGCAGCCAGAAAATTTTTTTCGTGGGGGGTTACGGATTTTGGAAAGGGGGTAGTTTTGCTGAAAGCAACAGTAAGTATTGCTTACATCCTGCCTGGAAAAAATTTCATGAGGGGTTTTAACCCCCAAACCCCCCCTCTGAATACGACCCTGCTGCCCACACCCATTTCTTCTTCCTAATTTCTACTAATATCTCCTTAACACGCGTTTGTTCCCTGACCCAATCCGCTCTCTTCTTGTCCCTTAACGTCGCACCCACCATCTTCCGTTCCATTGCCCACTGAGTCGCCCTCAATTTAAGTTGAACCCTCTTAGTGAGCCTCCAAGTTTCTGCCCCATAGGTGAGTACCGGTAAGATGCAGCTGCCATACACTTTCTTCTTCAGGGACAATGGTCGGCTGAACAAGTACCAACACCTTAATATTAGACCAGGGATAGCATCCCTCCTATCTCTCCCTGCCACAGGAGAGCAGAGAAGGCCTACTCACGGGCTCCTCGGGATGCTGACGGATGGAGAGGGAAAGGACGAGGAAGAGGAGGGAGCAGTTGCGGAGGCCCACTTCGGTCAGTTCTTCCACCCGGTTGGCATGGAAACGACTGCAGATGCTGCACACAGAGGGGAGGAGGGAGGAGAAGAAAAGCAACGGCATGAGAGGAAGGATGGTAAAGAATTCAACCAAGGGCTCTGAGAAAGGACAGGAGGCTTTTGACAAACGATACATGTGGCAAGGGGGCGTTCTAATGGGGAGAGTGTCGAGAACAGCTGAAACAGCATACTACCGCATTTGCACAATTCTAACGCGCACCCTTTTTTGCTAAAACTAGCCTTCGTACTTGTGTGCGCGTTACAGTCGAGCTCAAAGACAAAATCGGCTTCAAAGCGGCCAGTAGCATTGCCGTGGACACGAACTCCTCCCGATATCCATTTGTAAATCGGTGCTGCAGAATCCGCATGAAGTAATTTTTTTCAAATTTTTATAAGTAAAGTTACCGGCACATTACAACTGGGGGCGCGTTAGAATCGTGCAAAATCAACCCGCGCGGTGGCTCAGTGGCTAGGGCGTTGCGCTGCTGAGCACGAGGTCGCGGGTTCGATTCCCGGCCGCGGCGGCCACTTTTCTGATGGAGGCGAAAAGCAAAAACGCCCGTGTGTACGAGATTTCGGCGCACGTTAAAGATCCCCAGGTGGTCAAAATTAATCCGGAGCCCTCCATTACGGCGTGCCTCATCGCCTGCGTTGCGTCGGCGCGTTAAACCCTACGAGCAACGAGCAATCGTGCAAATACGGTAACTTCAAGGCGCACTTCGAGACCTGTAGGCACTGCCTGGTCGCTTTGCCAACTTGGGGTTCAGATTGCGCAAACTGTTATCCAATTTTCTCTGCTTGGATAATTTAGCCGGATATTTCTCACCCCCACACGAGATCACACCAAAAGTGTCATGCGTAAGAGCCTCGTCACAGAATGGCAGCCCTCACGCCGAAATGTTAACCCTAACAAGCATTTTGCAGATAGCAAGCACACTCGTCCTGTCGCTGTCGCCCAAATGACACAGGTCGTAGCATTCAGCTCCAATTCACGTCGCTTTGCCCTACACCTCTGCACCGTAGCAATGCCTAATTGCCTTATCAGCATAAAAAATGTTTTCAACCTGAAACAAGACCTGTCTAAGCTGCAACAAAAAAGTTTTAATCATTTTTTTTTATTAGAAAGACCCAGATAAGGCAAAACAGTACAGTGACGAAAGGATTTAGTACATAGATTCAAGAGAGAACGTGAAAAAAGAAAGGAAAGAGAAAGCAAAATAAAAGACAGCCTGGTCGGAATCGTTTTAGCACGGCAGACGAGCCGTCTCCGAAATGAAGGAATGGATGGTGCGACAAACATCCCCACGGCAGTGGCTTAGCTTCGTGCACCCCAAAGACAAAAGCACAGGCAGAATTAATGGCAGTCCAAGATGTCGCATGGGTGCTCCCAGCAGCCTTCTTCAATGATTAGAGAATCGGCGGCAAAAACGGAAGGAAATCCCGATTTAATTTCGTCACTGAAGTGGTACAAGGGTGGGTTGTTAGATCTGCCCGATATAGGTACTGATTAAGCGGGGGAACACCACAATGAAGCGAGGTCAGCGAAACTTCACCCGAGCGAATTTGGCAGAGGCTTCTTTTGCAGCGGAACCTGAGAGTTTCGAGTTCAGGAGAAGTGTGTAGTATGTACATATGTAAATATGTACACACACATATGTAAACACATATGTATGTACAGGTGCCGTAAGAAGTAATTGGAGCACGGGAGCTGTGGCCGAACCGCAAAGGAATGCCAAGTAGCTGCACCGGCGGTAAACGAAAGGAGCAGAGTACACATGCGCGCCTGCCGACGGTGATAGCTTATCTATACTTCTCAACCCACTTCTTTTAATGCATCTTCGAGCAAATTATTCGCAGCATACTGCAATGACGCTGATAGCATACCCACCTAAACATATTCGAAAAAAAAAAATTGTCACTTCAGCGTCAGCCAAACAGTCTTGCAGAGCCACAAGTTGAGTGCGGGAAGGTAGCTGGCCAGCCAATCTCCTGTTTTTCTCATCAAACATCTATCAAGGGCAACGAAGCGGCCTACGGTACAGCTCGCAAGTTGATACATCGAGTCATTGGAGTCACTGTCGAAGACGGCGACAGTAAAAGTAAAAGACCTCAGAAGAAGACCTCAGTAAAAGACCTCCAGTACCCGTCACAGCCACTTGGAACAAATACGATATCCGGCCACATTACCCGCACAAACACTGAAGTACCCACGCCCACATTGGTGCCTCACTCTCTCTCAAATAGACATAATGGGCATTACTGTTAGTACTCCAATGATGCAGCCTCTCAAGCAGATGTTGGCTGTGTGGTCCCTTTAAAGGAAAGAAGTGCACTCTTTATATAAAGACAACTTTTTCCAATGTTATGGCCCGATACCAGCTTTTGGCAGAGGCCGGTCCTTGGCCGAAATGTTTAAAAGTTTTTCGAAGATTCAGTTTTTTAATATTGATACTCGTAGATATTCATAATATTGATAACTTTAATTCGTTATTACTACACACATACACACAAATATATATTGTCACACAGCGAAGAACAATGGAAGGATCTGATAGAAATTAACGTTCACTGGAGTGAAGTTGTGCTCTGCAAAGACACTGGAACAGTCTGAGGCAGTGACCTCAACGCAACATCCTTTCACCATCAAAACAATACTGGTGGCTCAGCATACAAAAGGAGTATAAACACGTGATTTTTTTTATACAAGATAGCATAGCTGGGAATGGCCAGACACTCGTAAGAAAGCATAAACAAACAAGTCAAAAAGGCATGATACGCAGCAAATAGGCATACAGTAGAATCTCGATAAACGGAAATCGCTTAAACGGAATTGCCGCTTAAACGGAACAGTTGCCGGGAATTTGGTTGGTTTTGTATTCAGATAACGTAAAAAAACTCTCGGTAATCGGAACTAAAATTTCCGCATCACCGTGTAAACGGAACCAGAAATGGAACTTCTTGTGAAATCCACTGGCATGAGAATCAGCTTTTTACGGTTCTGGCTGTTTCGTTCTTGTTTTTTTTTTTTTTCTTCCTCCATGCTTTTTTAACCTTGTTGGGCTCGTAAGCCTCGTCTCGTAAGTGGTTAGCCGTGTTAGAGCAACGAATGCAACATCGCAGTTCTTGTTCCAGTCGTTCGGTCTCGATTCTAGACGCTGAGGCTACAGGGCTCACCTCCTGTCGCCTCGTTTGTGCCATCGTTGTGCTATTCGTCCTTCATTACCACGTTGCCGTCTTCTAAATTCGGTGGCTCGTAAGCACTCGCAAAGTTGAGGCCTCTAGCCTCCGTGAAGATGCAGTTGCAAGGACTCACACAAAAATAATTGACCCATTTTGTAGTGCACAGCAACTCATTGTTGCCAAATCAACTTTGTGAATGCTGTGCCTACGCTTCTTGTAGTTTTCTTGCTTTCTGAAAACTATCAGCTACAGTCGCTTTCTAGTGGTTAGAGTTCCATGAAATGCCCTTAAAAGTGTGTACGCACATAAATTTGCACCTTAGAACATATCTCTCAGTAAATGGAACTCCCGTTAAACTGAACTAATTTTTCCGGTCCCTTGAAGTTCCGTTTATCGAGAGTCTACTGTACATACATACCATAAAGTTCCAAAAAAACACCTACCCGAAGTACAGTGACATCAAGCGAAAAATACGGGAAGGGCGATTTTTCGGGTCAGGTGCGAAAAACTAGAAAAAAAATGGCCGCACTGCCAACCAAAACTGCGGAGATATCAAGAAAAAAATACCAGATGGGGAAACTTTCGGGTCAAGTACGGAAAGGACAAATAAGTGACTGTATCAACACGTGAATAAATGATTCGCATTCATTTTGCTGACTCATCGGTGCTAAAGCCATCGATTTTAGGGAGGTCTTTGGGGTCTTTTAGTAAATTGAATATTTCACCCCTAAAAGGGAGGTGGGCGATGTTTCGGGGGTGGGGCGGTCGCTCGGAACTTTACGGTACACACATAACGTATTTACTCGCGTAACGAACACATCCGCATAATGAACACACCCCAAACCTTAGTTGTCAAAATTAGGTTTCTTTTTTTCCCCACGTAATGAACGCACCCCAAACTTTTCAACCCCGCAGTCCCACGAATGGTCGTACTGTAGCTTTTAGATGCGACTGCATCTCATTCACTCGCTCGCCTTGTACCTGCATCTGGCGTCGTCGGCGTCCGCCCCTCCCCCATTCTCCTCGCCGCGTGAGCTGCGCTCTCCGCCGCTCACCCCCTCCCCTCTCCGATAGCGAACACTCTCTTGCGAGGGGCATTGGATTGGATTCGATTGGGTTGGATTGGCTTCACTTGGATTGGCATTGGATTGGATTAAAGTGGATTGTGTTGGATTGTGTTGCGTCATAGCCGTGGCAGACGCACTGGCGCCGGCGCGTGCCCTCACCGTTATGCGCGCTATAAAACGCGGTGCCTGCGCCGCTCCACTCCATCGTTCCAGCGCCGTTCCTCCGCTGTACAACGCTGCAACGTGAACCCCCTATGCGTCGCATCTACACAGGGGTTCCCGCGAGGGGAGGTGGGAGTTTTCTTTTTCACTTTACTCACTCCCACTGATGATGATCGCGCATGCAACCTAGAGCCATCTCTCGGAGTAAAAACGAACAAACACTCCGGCACGCCGTCGTGGAACAGCCAGTCACAATGACGCTCAGTCGGCCCAGCGTCCAGCCCTACTTTTTTTCGTGGTAGCGTTGTTACTTGCTTGCTTTTCTGCTCGTCTTGCACTTTGCAGTCAGCAATGACCCTAAATGTCAGTTACACGGCCAGATTTAAGTTAAACGCTGTGGAGTACGCAGTTGAGCGCGGGAACTGTGCTACCGGCAGACATTTCCGGATTGAGGAAGTGAAACCTTGACAAACGAATACGAGTGAGGTTCAATAGAAACACTATTTGTTTGCCAATTGTGTGCGCGTATATTTAATGAGAAAGGTAGATTATGTAATGCACTATTTTTTGTGTCGCGGCCTTCTTTCATCACTCCAAGAAAGTTTCCGGAAAATTACCCCGCATAATAAACGTACCCCCAACTTTGCTTGTTTTACGGAAAAAAAAGTGCCTTCACTACGCGAGTAAATACGGTACATACATTCACACATACACACATACGTACATATGTACAGGTGCTGTCAGAAGTAATTGGAGCACGGGAGTTGTAGTGAAACAATAGGAGTGCCCGGTAAGAAACGAAGGAAGTGGAACAGACATGAGCGCTTGCCGACGGTGACAGCCCCTCTATACTTCTCAACCCACTCCTTTTAACGCGGCTTCGAGCAAATTATTCGCAGCATACTGGTCTCAGCAATGGCGCTGATAGCAGAGGCAGTATCTGGCAGCATCGCTCACTCACTTTCAGCGCACGCGACCTGCTGGGAGAAGCGTCGCAATCGCAGGGATCTGAAGTGACAATTTTTCTTTTCTAATATTTTTAGGTGGGTATGCTATCAACGCCATCGCAGTATGCTGCGGGTAATTTGCTCGAAGCCGCGTTAACAGAAGTGGGTTGAGAAGTAGAGATGGGCTATCACCATCGGCAGGCGCACATGCATCTTCTGCTCCTTTCGTTTACCGCCGGTGCAACTACACGGTGCTCCTATGTGGTTTGGCTACAGCTTCCATGTTCCAATTACTTCTGACAACACCTGTACATACATTTGTATTTACATATGTGTGTGTACATATTTACATATGCACATACACACCAGACTTCATCATTATCACATACATACAAGCATACACAGGTACATGCATATGTACGTACATACGTATGTGCATGTGCACGTATACGTACGTATGTGCATGTGCACGTATACGTGTACATACGTACATACATGCATACACACATGCAGACATGCATGCATGCACACATTAAGACTCCCGCAATCTATCAGTGCCTATCAGTCATTCTCAGCAAACTACTAAAGCGCTAAGTTGGGCGAGTTGGTTACTAAGGAATTCATCGTACTAGCGAACATTGAGGGGGCTCACTGGTCTTTGATCAAAAAGTTTATTTTTGCAGTTATGATGATGAAAATTGGGGGGCATATGTAGTTTTTCATTCTGATTGTAGATATAAAAGTTGTTTTTGAGTAAAAAGATTATATTCAGATTTATTTGGATTTTTATATTCGATTTTTTGACAGCCTTTGTAAAAAAACTGCTGGAGGGATGCAGCTAAACAGGGTACCAGTGAACTGAGCACAAATCGAGGAGTGCCATAAGACTACCATTATCATTCTATCTGGTCTGTAGCAGAAGTTACGACCGTTTGAAATTTGGGGTTGGAAGGGAAAACCGGTTTTTCTGGTTGCCACCTTTGAACCCCAAATTTCAAACGGTCGTAACTTCTGCTACAGACCAGATAGAATGATAATGGTAGTCTTATGGCACTCCTCGATTTGTGCTCAGTTCACTGGTACCCTGTTTAGCTGCATCCCTCCAGCAGTTTTTTTACAAGGGCTGTCAAAAAATCGAATATAAAAATCCAAATAAATCTGAATATAATCTTTTTACTCAAAAACAACTTTTATATCTACAATCAGAATGAAAAACTACATATGCCCCCCAATTTTCATCATCATAACTGCAAAAATAAACTTTTTGATCAAAGACCAGTGAGCCCCCTTAAGACAGGGACAAAGCTAAAGAGAAGCATGTGTTTCGTCTTCTCTTTAGCTTTGTCCCTGTCTTAGTGTTTGCTAGTACGATGAATTCCTTATTCTCAGCAAAGCAAAGGGCCTCCTCCCTCACCGGCCCCGGAGAGTCTTCCACGCGCTGGTGGCTCCCTCTGGGGTGTTCTTACGCAGAGTCTTTGCCAACAGCATCAGGAACAGCTCGTAACTGCTCTCCACACCTCTGGGAGAGAAAAAAAACAAAAAAACAGGCGGCACTGCTTCGGCAAGGTACATTACAAGCCCGTGGAGACGACGCCCCAATTTTTACCCTTCCAACCAGCCGATGCACGATTCAATCTTTTACTTTTAGCCAAATGGCCATACCTTGCAGCCTCACAATCTACACCTGCTCTCCAATCAACCCGAGAACCATTCACCGCTCTAGGCTCTTGCGCCCGAACTCCCATTCAAACCAAGTTGACTTCCAAGCTACTCGAGAAATTTATTCAGTGCTTAAAGGCGCCATGAAGACAAATTACAACTTCGTTCAATTCGAAACAAGTAGGCCGAGAGCTGCGTGCTAACAATGGAGATGACAAATTGCGAGGCCTTTTTTTTTTTTTTTTTTCCTGAGACGGAAACGCAGGCGTAAGCACGTTAAACACGGCCATGACGGTTTTCAGTGCTCCCAAGAGAAGAGATCGGCCGTTAAGCTTTTAAGTGAATACCACCTATACAGGCAGGAGTGATGCAACAGAAGCCAGCCCTAAAAACACAATCATCACTGAGTTAACTACACGTTAGCATTCCAGTGATGGATCAAACTGAACTAGAGATGCCATGTCACGTTTCTTGGTGGTGGCTTAGCTCAGCAGCTCACACCGACAAGCTGATGCGACGTTGGCTGGGGAGTGGCCACTGCTTCATCTGTTTTCGCTGATATCTCGATGACTTGTTTGAAGCTTGCCATAAAATTAGTAGGATTGTTATCAGGACAAAGCAGTTTTTACGGACCAAACTTGTCTTCATGGCTCTTTAAGACGTAACAAATCAGGCACGCAGCACAATTAAGAGAGCACACCTCACAGCACACTGATTACTTCCCCGATTTGACAGAAACAGGGTACAAACAGAGCCCGACGACCCGAAACTATTCACTCACCTCACTCCGAGATCGTCACATTCGGCCAAAGCTAGGGCCCGCACCTGTATCTGCTGGCTGGTTTGGCTGCAAGCACGGCACACAATGGAAACGACCATTCACTGCAGTGGCTGGAGAATCAGGGGCCTGCTTTATCATCATCATCATCATCATCATCATCATCATCATCATAAGCATCGTCATCATCATCATCCTACCTACACCCACTGCAGGGCAAAGGCCTCTCCCATTATTCTCCAATTACCTCGGTCCTGTGCTAACTGCGACTGATTTCTCCCTGCAAACTTCTTGATCTCATCTGCCCCCCTAACTTTATGCCGCCCCCTGCCAGGCTTGCCTTCTCTAGGGATCCACTCTGTTGCCCTTAATGACCAACGGTTGTCTTGCCTTCACATTACAGGCCCTGCCCACGTCCATTTCTTCTTCTTAATTTCTACTGATATGTCCTTAACACGTGTTTGTTCCCTGACTCACTCCGCTCTCTTTTTGTCCCTTAATGTTACACCTGTCATCTTCCTCTCCATTGCCCGCTGAATCATTCTCAATTTAAGTTGAACCCTCTTAGTGAGCCTCCAAGTTTCTGCCCCGTAGGTGAGCCCCTGTGAGATGCAGCTGTCATACACTATCTTCTTCAGGGGCCCGCTTACTGTCACTAGCCCCCGTCAATAGGAACAGTTTTGAGGCACGCTGTGACCCACAAACTTCATCTTTGGGGGCAATTTTAAAGACAATTGTCTTTTTGCACTGCTAAAACCGAAAAATTTTGGTCTGTCTGTATGTCTGTCTGTCCCTCGATTCAGCCACCCGGTTAAAGGATAAAAGAATTCCGAAACAACAAGTTTATACAGGCAAAACCTTTCCAAACCCCTAAATCTGGTACCACACTTCATAGTATTTAACATCGTTGGGCAAAGAAGAAAACATCAAGCATATCTGAGGCAAAAGAACAATACAAAACTGGTAGTGATTAGTGTTCTTTTAATGAAGAATACATGGCTGCTTGATTTTTGTGATAGCAAATAAATAAATCGGTGCTGAAAAGAATGTTTTGACCCGAAAATATCAAAAGTGCCAGAGCTCGACTCTAGAAAACCATGGCAGCTAAGAGGCCCAGCAGTAACGAGAGGTTCCAGTCAATGGTGTGAGAGTTGTGGAACGCGGTAAAATTGAATTTACTTAAAGGAGCCATGAAGAGAAAATACAACTTCGTTTAATTTGAAAGAACTAGGAATCAGTATCTCACTCAGCTCCATTACAGCCCCAAAAGATGTTTTTTTACTGAAAAAAAAGCAAGAAGTGTTTAAAAACTTTCAAATTTTGCGCCACAGTGACGTGTTATGAGCAACAATGACGTCATACGGGCCAACAATAAGACACAATTTTCAGTACGTTAACTGCACGTTAGCATTCAAGTGATGCGGTCAAATGGAACTAGAGGCCCCATTACAGACGTCCAGTCATGTGTCGTCGCGACAGGTCAGTTAGGCGGCCGCCAAACGCACAAACAAGGTTCCGTGACGCCATAGAAAAGTTGCGGGAAATTGGCTAGGGGGTCGCGACTGCTTCACACGTTTTCTTTAACATCTCCGTTATTTGTTCGAAGATTGCGATGAGATTGGTATCATTGTTATCGGGACTAAGCAGTCTTCCTAATAAACCCAACTTGTATTTTGTCTTCATGGCTCCTTTAAGCAAACCTCCACCGTGTTTATCGTGGGAGCAGCCAGATGGGAGGCGAAGAGCGCGAGAGAGAAGAGAGGCACTTGCACGGCGGGGGCAGCAGATGACTATCATTTTTCGACGACATTTGCAGCAGAGCGAGCAGATACGCAGCCAATTTTTTTATTTCTACTGACGTTTAGTTTTTCATGAGGGTTCCTCCCAAAAGCAGAAATTTATTAAATTTTGCACCATCACAGCAGAGACTTGAGGTTAACTCTGCAGATAGAAGTTATGAGACGGGTGTTCAGAAGATAGTTTTCTTCACAACACGTAGCCCTCCTTTTTCTGAGTTGGAATGAAGAACAGGACAACAGCAGAACTTAATAGCCATTCACTCTGTGAAGGTGAAGGACCAGCAGAGCTTTTTATCGAACAGATATAGAGGTGACAGAATTTAGGTGAAAGGTACGAGCAAATTTTATTTCTCCCAAGCATTGACAGCGGTCATCCCTAAGAAAAGGTTTTGCGGTTCGTACATGACACATAGTAGATGGAATGTAGCAATGTATGTGCCACTGTTGTATGCAGTTAAACTAAGTTGGTCAAGAGATCGCCCTGTTCTCGCAAAGCAGTTGCCAGACAGCCGCGTCACACAGCAGAGGGCAGAGTGAAACCAAAACGTTCCGGTTTTCCGCAACGAGGGCACACCGTGAAAGCACGCGTTTTCTGATGGCATGCGCCTCTACTCTTTCCCCCTAAATCCCCCCTTTGAACCCCCTCCCCCCACCCACTGGAACAAACAAGTGATCGGATGCTTTCACTAGTTCTTTGTCAACGCAATGGTGAACACACATGGACGCAGAAAATTTGCTGCGGTAGCCATGTACAACGCTGCTGTAAAAAATAAGACAAACAACCCAAGCGCCCTCGTCTTGAACCTCATTTTTCTGCCCTATTTTGTTATTTTTTTGTTCACTAGCTTCTCCAGCATATTTCACTACGGGTCACAAAGCACAGTGAGCTCATGTGGTTCATTTCAGTTCTACAGAATAACAAAAATTTATGCTGCGTGTTCCCTGGAGTAGAGTTGAGCCTGGCTGCGAGGCTAGCTCTCGACGCTGCTGGAAGCTGGGCTAAACTAGAGTTGAGCCCTGCTTGGAGGCTAGGCTAGCACATGCCCTGCACTCTTATCTGACACATGTGCTGCTTTTCCCTCGCAAGGACACCATCTCTCTCTCTCTCTCTCTCTCTCTCTCTCTCTCTCTCTCTCTCTCTCTCCATGCTCTACATTACGTGCTTGAAAGGTGGCTACTAGAAACCCCGGTTTTGCCTTCCATGCCCAAACTTCGATAGGTCGTAACTTCTGCTACAGACCAGATAGAATGATGATGTTGGTCTTATCACACTCCTTGATTTGTGCACAGATCACTGGTACCTTGTTCAACTGTATCTTTCCAGAGGTCCTTTTACAAAGGCTGTCAAAAACTCAAATATAAAAATCCAGATAAATTTGAACATAGTCAATTTACACAAAAACAAATTTTATATCTGCAATCAGAATAAAAAACTACATGTGCTGCCCAATTTTTATCATCATAACTGTAAAAATAATGTCTTTGAGCAAAGACCTATGTCCCCCCCTTAAGACAACTCTTGTTCTCCTCCAATACAAAAAGTGTTTACTGCGCAGTGACAAGTAACATAAAGATAAGCTATACGAAAGTCCCACACATTGTTAAGCCACATTGTGGTGTTAAATCCCCTCTGCTCGTGCGATGTACCATTCGCCCCACCACCCCTACCTGAAGAAAAATTGTCAAACTGACACTTCTCTCACCATGCGGCTTGGAAGGCCTGGAAGTGACACGAAGCAATCATGAAGCTTTCATCCTGAAAGACACAATGCAGCAGTTCCAAACAGATCACAGAAAATTCAATTTCAATGCTTTGAACACGATATTGCAGCACACCAGAATAGGTAAACAGCCTTGTAGGCATTCGACAGACCAGACCCCCCCCCCTTCCCTGCAATGTAGCACGCTACATAGCCAGTGCAAAATGTAAAAGTAGAACTCGCCAAATAATTTGTTTTTGTTTTTTTTTTTTAATTCCTCGGGGCACTTAAATATGCTTACATGCTTTGAAAGTGAAAGCATGGTGGCCTCCCCTGGCAATAGTACTTATCAAAGATGTCATTACTGCAACATTGTGTTTCTTTCCTTTTTATGGGCAAAACCCCTTAACTCTTTCACTACCGCGCCTATCAAAATCGATCAATTTGATCAATACTTTTGGGAGCGTCTTTTCATAGCGTTCCAGGCGTTTCTCGAACAAGTAAAGCTGTTCGGAGTTAGATCAGAAAATGGCCTTTCAAAATCAGTTTTGTTTTTATTTTTGCAACGGAAACGTGATTTTTGACACGCTTTTGAATCACCTGGGTGTGGAAAAGGGGCGTGGTCATCGCGCGTCACGGCTACCAACGAAGAATGCGTGCAACTCGTAATTACTCTGCACCAGCGCTTGTTTTTTGCTATCAGGGCGTGAATGGGGAACTAGCAAACGATTTTCAATCGTCAGGTTCGCGCTCTGACAGTAATAATCCCAGAAATCGGCTAAAAATGTCAAGCAGTGCCTGGTTGCAAAGCTACTTTATGATTTTAGGCAGTTTTATTGCCTTTGCGCAAGTTGTTCTAAGTACTGTGGTAGGTCTACTTACCCCAGGACCATTCGCAAACAGTTTACAACAGTTTCGGTTTCTTTTCTGCATCGCGAAATTCATATTTAGCGCTACTACGCAGTTACCCAACTTCAAGGCTACCTGCCATGGCGCCTGAAGCGTCCGCGACTGATCCTCGAACAATGCACGGCGCTCCTGATTTCCCCCCACCCTAACCCGATTTCTGCGATAACAACTTCAGATGCAAGTCAAAAGGTGACACCCAGTCGCCAGATATCTGTTCCGCCGAGGACAGCGCTTCAAACTGGCCTTACACTGCCAGCTGTTCGCCTTCCAGTTTCGTTTCCATGCGAGAGTATATCCGGGTGTCTAATGTTGCTGCTTAGTTGAACTGTCTATTCGGACGGAGTCTCTGATAAGTTTTTGTACTGTTTCATTTGAAAAATGTTAGGTGGCGCTGCAATAGAGGAGGCTCGTTGTGCTGATCTTTTTTATCGCGCAACTGCTACTCGGCCAAAGATCGCAGGGCACGATTCTAGCTCATCGTACCTCATTTTTGCGAGCAAGGCTACAATTCCAAGTAAGAAGATGATAATAAAGCTCAGCTTTATGTTTTGAGAGATAACTGACCGTGAACGACAACAAGCATCAGCCGCGGCGTTCCGTTTTCAACTTCATGCATGTTTTTTTCCGCATCGCGTGCTTGTCCCAAATATTGTGCTTGCTGTAAATGCAAAGTCAGCCATTTACAAGATGTTTTTACGTTATGTGGGGGCAAATTGGTGCCTCTGATAACGTCAAACCGCCAGATTTATTCCAGGGAACCACCCGAAATTGCACATTTTGAATTAGAGGTTGGGCTTCACCGCATGACACGAGCACCGTGCGTGCTAACATTTTTTTTTATATCTGAAAAACTGTTCCGCGCAAGTCGACATTTTTTTTTAGGGTGTGTTTTTGAAATGTTTCCCTACAAAATGTATATTCTAATTTTTTTCTACTACCGGTGGTTTGATATACACAACTCCTTTTTTATCATTTTTTTCGACAACTTGACAAAAATTTTGATTTTGATATTTTTTTTCACAACTATGATATATGAAAACCTTTAAAAAACTGGTGTTATTGGAAAGGCCGTTAAATAATCTGCATTTTGTGCTCCTGCAATTAGTGCCTAACCAATTTTTTAGCAGGAAAAAAAAATGTTTTCTTGGACCCCTAAAAATTGGTCAATTTTCTGCGGTAGCGAAAGAGTTAAGGGTTGGGGCTGTTGGCATCTCCTGTCGTCGTCGTAATCGTCCTTTGTTTCATGTAGTCAGGGTACTAAAACACCGGGACACTCGTTCATGCCTCGCGCTAGAGAGCTTCGTGCTTCAAAGACAAGAGACTTTTACAACATAGCTGTATACTTCTACCCCCCAATGGTTTCATCTCCGTTGGCAAAAACGCCAAGGCGCCAAGAATGCACTTAACACTGCATGCTTTGCCCCTCACCAGGTTTCACGTTAGTGGAAATGGCCCGGGATTTTTGTTTTGTTTTTGTATTTGAGCATGAATTACATTACAGGCCGAATGGCTGCACTTCGCACCACTACAGCTCCCCAATAAAACCAGAGCTCTCTGTGGCTGACATGGACCTGTCCTTATCGTACACCGTCATGTTCACCTGTAATGCAATACAACGTCATTGCCACGTGCTCTACGCTAAACCTCGTCCTGCCACCAGCAACGTGCTGATGTTCCGTAAAGTTGTGAAAGAACGCCCACCTAAAGGTCAGACATATCAAGTGAAAAATACGAAATGGGCGAACTTTCAGGTCAGGTCCCGAAAGGACAAATAACGGACCGCATCAACACATGAATAGATGATTCCCGTTTATTTTGTTCACTCATCGGCACTAAAGCTATCGATTTTAGGGGCGTGGGCAATCTTTGGAGTATTTCAGTAAATTGAATCTTTCAGCCCTAAAGTGGGTGGGCGATGTTTCGAGAGAGGGCGTTCTCTTGGAACTTTACCGTAGTGTGGTGCTAAGAAATTCAATTTCTAGTGCGCATGCCTGTTAAATGCATACATGTTTTCTTTCATACGTGATTTTATGCACGTTTCTCCATATGGGAGTTACTTTGAGAGATGGAGATTGTGTCTTTTGTTTTTGTAGGCATTAGTATATTTACATGTTATTAGTTCCACAGTTTCATCCTACTTTATTTCATTCTATCTTTTGATGACACATTTTGTGTGTGAAAATGCATATTTAAACCCCTATTGTAATGCCCTCTGGGCAAAGTGTAGGCATGTGAAAAATAAATAAATAAATAAAAAACAAGGCTGAATTCCAATACGAACACAGACATGTTATTTCCTTTTTTTGCCAGACAAGAGCAATGCTGGCTTTTACACAATGAGGCACTTAAGGGTTCTTCTGCCTTGAAAAGCTTGGATCAACAAAAGGATCCATTACGCAATTGAAAAACCCCAAGTACTGACTACTCTAGCTGATTTTGACCGAGCAGTCTGCTCCACACTTTTCTATTATTATTATTTTTCCGCCTTGCCCCGAAAAATGTTTACCTTTTTACCTTCACCTTTTACCTTCACCTTTTTTTTTTTTTTTTCAATGTTTACCTTTTCTCGCCATGTTCCCTCCACTTTTTTTTCCCGACAATGGTTTTTTTATCCTCCAAGACGGACTAACAAGAGCGGAGGAAAAGGCGGCGTCACCCACCAGGTGCTTGAGGTAGAAGTCCAGCAGGGGCTGCACCAATTCCAGGCTGGGCTCCCACAGCCCGCACAGCCTGATGCAGGAACGGACCACGACTCGCATCAGGCGCTCCTTCTGGAAACCCACACACATGCACGCACGGTCTTTGTCAAAATTGTCTAGGCCATGTTGAAAGTGGATATGCCACACAAAATTCAAAGTACAAGCCAAGCGTACGCACGTCTCGAGCGAGGCCGTGGGCGGTTGTGAAAGAGCACTTGGCCCCCCAAAGCCGCTCTAGAATAATTGCTCTCTCTCTCTCTCTCTCTCTCTCTCTCTCTCTCTCTCTCTCTCTCTCTCTCTCTCTCTCTCTCTCTCTCAAGTTCAGGTTTATTGTACCAGAAATAAATATATCTGCATGGAAGTATACAGGTGGAACCCGTGAAGTCGGGAATGAGTTGTAAAAGGGGTCCCTAAATGGATGAGGTATTATTGTTTTCGAGCATTTATAAACAAAACATTCATTCTCCTCGTACAGACAATTGTTACAAAGACTTGTACAAAGACTTCTAGGTTCTACTGTAGTCACGACAATGCTGCCAACTCACGGATTCAGCTGTGACCGCCGCTGTCACAAACCTCCGAGCTGCCAAGTAGTTGCTCTGCAAAAAAAAACGGGAGTGCAATTGCACCATTTCGCACAATAGTTGTTATGTTTGTTGCACTAGCATTGGTGTAAATAACTAATTCTTAAATCGTGTACCTTAATAAGAGGAACAATAAAAAAAACTAAAGCCTTTCTAGTCAATGTGAAAGCTGTCAGAAGTGCAGTGCAGTGATTCGCCCTAATGGGCTGTGGCGCCGCTATCCGCTCACTGCAACCACCCAATGCAATTCAAATTTCCCACCGTCGCAGTGCTCGCACGCCCCCTGCCTGAAACTGCGCCAGTGGGAGGTCTGTTCTCTTTGTGCATGCTTTTCCTCCCACACGTGCCTCTGTTGCACTGCCATTTTTTTTCGCTTAAAAAAAAAAGCAACCCAACGAGCGTTCCGAACTAAATGAACGCGGGCGCTGCCAGTTAGTTACGTACATTTTGCCTCAAATGCAGCTACAGTTTTCTTTGCACTAAACAACGGGAGATGTATGACAAGCGCCAGCGGTTCACAAGTTTCAAACGCTTATGACTATATAAACCACTTGTCTTTCGAAGCCTCTGGGATAAGGCGCGATGACAGCCGCTACGACGGAATGCTGTGTGGCTCTACTTGGGCCCAGCGAGCGAGCTACAACAACAAGGCAAGCCCCTAAAATGCTCCGCACTTAACGCATTACATTTCAAGGGCTTGTATGGTGTAACAATGCCTTTCACATTGCATGTTTAGGAAAGCAAAAACATGCAGCACTAAAAATTACAGCTGGCAGGTTAATAAGGGAGTAAGGACCCTGGCTATGCAATTGTAATTATTATGTCTGCCAATTCAGTCACACATGCTACACTTTTTTTTTCTCTCTCCCATGAGGGAGCTAGAAAGTTGTTGGTACGGCGTTTTTGCAGCAAGGAACATGGTGTAAAAAATTAACAGCCCTACGAAATGTGTGCACTATCTGAAAGGAAGCAAGCATTTTCCAATTGAAGTAAGTATTTTTTTCAACCACCCCTACAAAAAATGCTAAAAATTTCACAATTGTAGTTTTGTAATGAGTAAAACAAAAAAGGAGTGAAACATTGTACCAGTTGTTTCAGCTTTGTATCAAATAGGACTATTCGGAAACTTTGAATATTTTAATTTTTAAAGCTTTTTCCAAGTTCG
Source organism: Haemaphysalis longicornis (assembly GCF_048455015.1). Classification (NCBI taxonomy): domain Eukaryota; kingdom Metazoa; phylum Arthropoda; class Arachnida; order Ixodida; family Ixodidae; genus Haemaphysalis; species Haemaphysalis longicornis. Next base: position 70,328,304 of record NW_027526407.1, on the reverse strand, counting down.
AAGATGCTGAAAATATCCTGCATCAAGCATTCAAAACACCTTGCTGAGAGCACGTGCACAAAAGTATATCCTCAGTAACGAACTACACCTGAAATGTAGCGTGCTCAGCGTTTAAAACAACCGCCAAAACAAGTTTTACGGCCTTTTTTACCTCGTTCATGCTGACATTACAAAGTTTGAGACATTTGCAGAACAGTGCAAACGAGTAGGGTTAAAAGCTAAAGTGTGAACCAGATAAATACCGTATTTGCACGATTCTAACGCGCCCCCGATTGTGGCTCGCAGGTACATTTAGCAGAGGAATTCAATAAAATAATTTGACGCCGATTGTACCGCGCACGTGTAGAATACATGACGCCACGCATTTCTCAGAAGACATCTTATGTGACGTATGTAACTGTGGCAGCAAAAATCATTAGTGATTCATAAACTCGCTTGGCCAGCTCCTGCTGGAAATAAGACCGAACCGGGGAACATTGAAAGTGTCTGCCTATTCAAATGCCTCAACCTTCATGATTTTTAGACGTGACATGCTCATTGCAGCAGCAGAAAAAATATTACAGCTGAATAAGGTATACCCATCGGGGAATGGGTGCGCGAAAATTTACTCATGTGGTGTTGGAGGATTGTTTTTGATTGGAGTTATTGTATTTACTCGAATCTAACGCGCCCTCGATTGTAACGCGCACCCGTTTTTCGCGGTACGAAGAAGAAAAAATGCTATGTCATCGATTGTAATGTGCAGTGGACTTTCATAAATTAATACAAAAATGCAACTTTTTCTCACTTGGAACGAGCCAGGTTTAGTCCAAAGGTGGCACGAAATTAAATGTGCCGGTTATCGCATGCAAGACAGCCACCACGACAACGGTTCGGGGCAGCGCCGCCCCGGCAGCTCTGTCATTTACGGGGGTCTAAGCCGCTTGCTGCTGCACGTACTCCGCCAACAGGTCTTCGATTCGGGGATATTGCCCCCTCTTTGGTCTGCTGAACCCTTTCCGTGTCACCTTGCTTGTGAAAATTTTCTCTTTCTGTTTGCGCCAGTTCCACACGCAGGTGTCTGGAACACTGAATGCACGTGAGGCGGGCCGATTTCCATCGCTCTCTGCGCACAGGATTACTTTCTCTTAAACGCGGCATCGTGATGAACACGCAAAGTCTTTGCAGTGGGAAATTCCACGGCAGAAAGAACAGAGGAATGCAAAAAAAGACTACGCAGACAACAAAGGCAAACATGCGCCGACTGCAAAGTGCTGGCTACGCGTACAGTCGTTAAGCGGCCCCCTTGAAGCGTCGATGACGACACGGCGCCGCAGTTTTGAGTCATACTCGATCGTAAAGCGCATGTGATTTCGGAAGCTATTTAGCTATTTTTCCGGAAAAAAGGTGCGCGTTAGATTCGAGTAAATACGTTAGTTGGATTTTAGAAAGTGTTCATGTCCATGGCGATGTTGCTGGCCGCTTGACGTTTATTTTGGTTTTGAGCCCGATTGTAACGCGCACACAAATCTGTAGGCTACTTCTTGCAAAAAAGGATGTGCGTTAGAATCAGGCAAACATGGTAACTGTACGATATGTCCCTTCTGCCTCAAAAACCCCGCACAAGCGATCGTCCATGCAAGTGTAATGTTAACAGCTTTTCGTACCTTGGCACCCCACACACAATTTTTTCTTGCCTCAGCTGCAGCAGCCAGCAACCAGAGGCAGAAGGAGTCTCTTTCAGTGCGTTCCACGCCTGCTGTGAACGACGACAGGCAGAACCCGGCTGCGAAGAACAAGACAGCAACAACTCCTCATTTCATTCAATTACTGTGCCTTCAAGCGGCTGGGAAGACACCGGCCTTAAAACAATTTCTTTTAAGTGCAGAGCGCTTTAGGGGCTCACATTGTTGTCGTAGCTCGCTCACTGGACTCAAGTAGAACCACACGGCATTTCGTTGTCGCGGCGTAACCCAGAAGCGTCGAAAGCCAAGCGGTCTATATAGTCAAGCTTTAGAAACTCATGAACCGCCGGCGCTTGTCACACATCTCCCCGTTGTTTAGCGCAAAGAAAACCGCAGGTGCATTTGAGGCAAAATATATGTAATTGACCGGCAGCGCCAGCGTTCATTTAGTTAGGAACGCTCGTTGGGTTGGTTTTTTAAGATATTAAGTGAAAAAAAGTGGCAGTTAAAGCCAGCACGTGCGGGAGGAAAAGCAAGCACAAAAAGAAGAGAACTCCTGCCGACGCTGTTTCGGGCAGGGGGCACGCGAGCACTGCAAAGGCGGGAAGTTTGAATCGCATTTTGTGGTAGCAGTGAGCGGATAACGGCGCTACAGCCCATTATGGCGAATCACTGCTCTGCACTTCCGACAGCTTTCACATTGAGTGGAACAGCTTTAATTTTTTATTTTTAAGTAAACTCTGTGAAACTTGTTGGTGTTGCTGCTTTTTTTCCAACTGATTTCAAATATGGCATTATTTTTTGAGTCAGTCAATTAGTTCCCAAAATAATTACACAGCCATTTTTTGGAGGAACGACCGACAACTTGGTGGCACCAGTGGCAAGGAACAATTTTGAACACCCATTTCATAGACCAAACTTTAACGAGCTGTAAAATTAGTTCCAACTGATGCATTAAAAAAATGCTTCCTACATTGTATCCCCCAGGGTTCATGTCACCAGAAAATATGAAGATTAGTTTTTTTTCCTCCAAAAATGGCTCATTATCTCTAATTATATTGGGAACTAATTGACTGACAAAAAATAATGGCATATTTGAAATCAGTGGAAAAAAAGCAGCAAGACTGACACGTTTCACAGAGTTTACTTAAAAATTGAAAGAAAATGTTTTAAGACCCCTGGAGCCGTGAAGATAAAATGCAACTTTGTTCGATTCCAGAGAGCTAGAGCTCACGCCACTGCATTCCAGCCATGAAAAGCGCTTTTCTAAAAAAGGCGCTGAAGAAATGCGAAAAATATTTACAAATGCTTAACATTTGCGCTGCACTGTGACACAATATGGACCAGCACTGAAAACATTTTTATCACTGTGCTAACTGCACATTATCGCTTAAAGGGCCGTGCAGACAAAACACAAGTTTGGTTCATTCGAAACATTGCCTCGTTAGAATTATGCTGACACCACTTTTAACGTAAACTTCGCTCAAATAAGCTCTACAATTAGGAAAAAAGGAAATGGCCCTGCGAACCCCCAGTTCATTTCCCGCAAGAGAACCTATGATGTCACATGCCCAGCTGAGCGATTGGCTGAGGCCGGCAAAAGTGAACGCAAATTAGGCAGGGCTTATAAAAGCTTGCCAAACGAGCTGTTTGCGCTTACAATTAGTGCACATTCTTTATAAAGCAGCAGGAACGGTGGGGCAAAAAGTGGAAGTTACGAAAACACACGTAAACATAGAACTACCGATGCGCACTGCTGTTGGTACTGGGTGCACTACGCTTGTTTTAGCTGTACAACAGTACACCGCTTTGGAGTTGTCTCACACGAAATTGGCGTAAGCGACATTGTCTTATGTGACCATGTTTGTCGAGGATACCCCATGTTTCATGAAGCGATTACTTTCTGCCGTAACAAAAACAAGCCAGGTGCAAATACAGTCAAAAGCAAAGCAACGGTGGACAACGGTCCACGGCTGTATACGGTAGCGCTATCAGGGGGGACTGATGGTAAGCAAGGCTGCAGAGCCTAATGACGCACTGGAAGTTCGTTTGGATACCCGCTTTTGTGACTTTATTGCAGACGTCACAAAAACACACGATTTGGCGGCAGAGTCAAAATTTTAACCTGAATTGTGTAATTTCTCAGCGAATATGGCATCGTTTGCTGCCGGACAACGCTGGGGGCATAAAACATGAAATCTTTCGAATAAAACAAACTTGTATTTGTCTGCATGGCCCCTTTAAAGCAACGTCCTATCAGCTGCACCACTGCTGAAGATTCAGAACAAATCCAGTAGCTCTACCACATGCACAAAGCGTCAAAGGATGTTATGACAAAAAATATGGCGCGCCCACCATCAATCAGCCCGACTTCGTTGACTGACTAAGTCAAAGGAAGCGAAAGATGACCGCAAATAACTAAAGGCCTCGTCCTCACTCAAGAGAGGGCAGCACTCACTCAAACTCATTTCCGGCTCAGGCTTTGACTGCGGACAGACCACCTCGAGGACAAAGTTGACGTACGTCCAGAAGCCCTGACAGAGAGAGGGGAAAGAAGAAGTGCAAATAATTATTCCAGGTTGATTCCTCTATCAAAGAAGTGGGTGACAATATACAGTGGAACCCCGTTCATACGTTTTTCACCGGACCGGAAAAACAAAACGTAACAACCAGGAAAACAGAGCAGCGAGGAAACCTTCTGAAATGAACGAAAACAGCGTAGCTTTGCCTTGCAACCATGTATTTCTGCAACTTTGGCTTTCGAACTTTACAAAACTCGAGAATGTAGGATTGCCGCCTTTTGCGATCGCTGGAAAACACCACGCGTGGCAATGCTAGGTCCCTAGCGATGTCAACTTTCTTCCGCGCTGGCTGCTTGTCTTCTGCGTTTAGTACGTCAAGCTTTAACTGAAGGAAAAGCGCCTCCCATTTTCGCGACGCCATCAAGGCACGGCAAAGTTCGCGGTTGAAAGTTCAACAGTGTTCTCAAAGCTTGAAGCGCACGATGACGACGAGAGCGTGTGCCATTCTTGCGGTGGTGCTTTATGGCAAACACGCACTTCCGGCATCCGAAGTGAAACTTCCATTGTAAGCGCAGTGATGATGGTGATAGCATGAAGTAACATAGGGCCACCTAGTGGTGCCGAATCGCACCGGCGTGCGGCTTCATGCAGTCAGTTCCGTAGCCAAGCCTGGCCAAGGCTCGTCAAACATTAAAATGGCGGTCCGTGCATGCTGCCCGGGCAGCTTCGGAGTGTCAGACTGCGACGAATGATCTGGGAACATACTCTGATTGATTGATTGATTGTAGGGTTTAACGCGCCGACGCAATGCAGGCGATGAGGCGCGCCGTAGTGGAGGGCTCCGGATTAATTTTGACCACCTGGGGATCTTTAACATGCGCTGAAATCTCGTACACACGGGCGTTTTTGCTTTTCGCCTCCATCAGAAAAGCGGCCGCCGCGGCCGGGAATCGAACCCGCGACCTCGTGCTCAGCAGCGCAACGCCTTAGCCACTGAGCCACCGCGGCGGGTGGGAACATACTCTGAGCCGCGACGTAACAGTGAGGACTTTAATACATAGGACTCTATGTGAGCTGCGCCGGGACTAGACAAAAACAACGTAGCAGTCGAGAAAACGCAGCACTGAGGAGTGTAAGAGCGGGGTTCTACTGTAGATTGTGAAGGCACGTGACGACTGCGTTGATGCATATGCCAAGCACATAGCACATGGCTTCTCAATTTACTCTTTAAACTGCCGAAGAGTATACGTCACTCAGCTGTTCCCCATGGACTTAATCCTATTCCTCCACGAAAATTTGCCACTGAGAAACAAGTTTATCGCATGAAGTTCTTTCAACAATGTAAGGTCGCACTGATTAGAAATCACTGCTCGACTCTATCCATTCAAGATCAAAGAGGTCAACGGCTTAATGGTTCCTTTCGTCAGTAAAAATGATTCCTGCTTTCGGTGGCAAACTACAAAAACTTGCTTTGAAGAGAGTTTCAGTGACTTGAGTTTGAAGAGAATTGCTAGAACACAGGTACGCAGTTTACAGGCGATTACTTGTGGTTTTGGCAAAAGTTCACAGTAAATGCCGCATTGACGTTATTTTAATTACAAAACTTTCACTCAAGGACTTGTCCAAACTCAAAGCTACTTGTCCAAACGTGATGCGGAGATTTTCCGAGCTGAAACACCTTGTTTCTTGTTTTGTTTCATTTTGTGTAATGACATAGCTCACGTCTTGTTGCAACCTGCCGCGGTGGCTCAGTGGCTAAGGCGTTGTGCTGCTGAGCACAAGGTCGCGGGTTCGATTCCCGGCCGCGGCGGCCGCTTTTCTGATGGAGGCGAAAAGCAAAAACGCTCGTGTGTACGAGATTTCGGCGCACGGTAAAGATCCCCAGGTGGTCCAAATTAATCCAGAGACCTCCACTACGGCGCGCCTCATCGCCTGCGCTGCGTCGGCGCGTTAAACCCTACAATCAATCAATCACGTCTTGTTGCATCCTTAGATAAACTAAAGGCACTGATTTTTCATTTCAGAGGTTTGGGTTAGTTGGTGATAGAAGCTCAACACGATAAACAGCAAAACAAAAAAGGGGACACAGCGAAGAACACTTAGGCACAACTGCTTTCTCCTAGTTGACAATCCCCTCAACTTCAAATATTATAAAACCATCAAATATTATAAAACCGCAAACCAATCGACCATAGTCACATCCTACGACAACAATCACCACTCACACAAAGCAGAAAAACGAAAATACAATTTCCCATTTCGTCGCGGGCTCCTTGATCAAGCCTCTAGAGTACAGACAAGGAAAACAAGCGCGGTAGTATGTATGTGTATTACCTCCTCGGCAAAGTGTTCGTGCCTACGGCCAATCAGGTCAGCGAGCATGGCCCAGGCTTCCCGCACGCACGCACACGGAAAGGCTCCGTCCCCGACTTCCACGACGGGCATGGCGCTCTTCAAACCCAAACTCTGAAACCAAAGCAAGAAACATTGCCTGCACATCTGCTTGCTTCACTACAAATGTCGTCAAAAACGAAAGTCGTCTGCCACCCCCGCCACGTAAACTCTTCTTCCATCCGATCTGACCGACCCATCCGACCTATCTCGCTCCTAGCGAGGAATGCAATAGAGCAACGTGGAAAACTGGGCCTGTTGGTTCATGATTTAGGGATTAAAAACCAGCCAAGAAGACGGAGACACGAGGAAAGAAACAGACAGGACGGAAGTCTGTCTAGCATCATTGTTAGTACAGCACCGTCCTGTATGTTTCTTTCCTTGTGTCTCCGTCTCCTTGGCTGGTTTTTAATCCCTAAATGCAATAGAGGTTTGCTCTATGCGGTTTAATTTTCCCACCTTCACACTGATGTCTGCATAGAGCTGTATTTTCTCCAATTTTGATGGGGGTGTAGGTGATATGTTATCTGTATTGAAAAAAAAGAAACCTTGCTTCGTTGCAGTTAACCCACAGCTGACCCCGATGCTGCCAAGCTAAGCGATGCAACATACAAGCATGCCAGTTAATCCCCAAGCCCTTGTTGAATTGAATTAAATTGAACTTATTTTACAAGCGTGTTGCGGGGAGACCAGGCAGAAGGCTGTTGAAACAGCTTGAAGGGCCCTCAAACAGCACACCTCAAAGCAAATCTGAAAATACAAAAAAAAATAATGGCTCCAATCCACGCTGTGAAGGTGGCTGGAAAGCAGAGCTTTAAACGACACCCACAACAATTGCCCATGCGAAATCACTTGAATTCCCACACGTGGCTCTACAAAGAGTGAAACCAGAGCTTCTGCCAGCCGTTACTCTGAATTCGCGGGGCGGCGTCCCAAACGCAGCAGCAGCGTCGGCCACAGCCGGGCTAAAGCGGCAGTTGCCGCTGCTGTAGCCCGGCCACGAGTCGGAACAAAGAAAACGAAAAGGAGCATCTTTCGAAGGGTGAGACAGCGGAACCTAGCCATCCTGATGTGCTAGATCCGGGCTACACCACCGCGCGACACAAGTGCAGATACTGAAACAATTCAGCATGTGAGCTTAGTGATTCCTGTTTATGCCGATTAAAACTAGTTCATTTAGTAAGTTTGAGAATTGCAAGAAAATTGAGGGGACTTCTTTAATCGCTATTTATTATGACTAGTTGCTACTTTTGCCTTTTGTAATACCTCTTAAAACACAACCAATCGGTAATCCTCAATTTGGAAAAAGGAGTCCCATTCGTGGCAAGCAGTGCGTAAAAGGTAGCGTTTCTCTAGAGGCCAGATGTCTGTATGTGGTCTCTACATTATGTTTTTCCGCCCTGCAAACCAATCGTAAACGCATCTTTGCCACACGACCACTTAATTCAGTCGGGTGCGGATTACTCAAGAGGTGCTGTCGAACAAGTTAATCAAGCCGTGCGAAGGAAGCGCGCACTGGTTGCGAAGCTGCGCCAAAACAGGCGCAAAACAACCGTCGTTAAAGCAGACGACAAAGCCGTACTGCCGACGCGCCCGCTGGCGAGCACGCACTTCCGCGGGGGAACGCTGGGTAAATTCGCCACGCCATCTACAGTGTGCTCTGTGGGTGAACCCCCCCCCCTCCTCCGCCACCTCCGCCGCGTTGGGAGTTTATTGTCCTGCATGCCGCAAAAGAATCGTTGGCTGGTAGAGGCGGAAAGCTTTACTTTAAATTAGTAGTAGTTGAAGGAAGGCCATTATTTCTGCAGTATGTACCCTTTGAAACCTTCAAATGCCGAACATTTCCCTCCCAAGCATGCACTCCGACCAGACATGTGAATCCAAGGGGGGGCATTTTGTCACGCGACTCCTTCAGGTAAAGTTTGCTTTGAAGCAGTCACTGGGTTCAGCCTCTTACCACAAACTGTCGCGACGAGATGCGGCAGAGGTCAGCCATGAAAAGGGCCGCCACTTGTGCAAAGAGACCGTTCTGACCGAATCCACCCAGATCGCAGAAGGGCACCACCAGACCTGTCAAAAAGGCAACAAAAAACACACCAAAGTGCTACACCTACAACTTGATTCCCCAGGCCTTTACTGTCAGTGACGCAACTTGAAGAGCCCAGCAGGTGGTCAAGAGAACCATCGCGAATGGAAACTGAATTTGCGATTTGAAAGCTCTGTTTAGAACGAATGGCTTAAATTTCTTTCCTTGTCTCTCCCTTTGAACACAAGACATGTGGGGAGAGGAGCTCATGCAAGGTAGCTTCATAAACCCACTGCACCTCACGTTACAAAATCACTATACTCGGGGACAACTTAAAAACGACAACGGAAGTTGCCCCTGGATCTTACGGCTGAAGTCGGCTGCTCTTCCAGGACATGGTGCAAAGATTGTGAATTACTGCCAGAGTTTGCAACATGACGCAGTTTCTTTCCAGCATGTTTTGGACTTAAGGGAGGACACTGCTCTTAAAACAGCTCCTTTTAATTTCTAAGTAAACTCTGTGAAACTTGCCAGTCTTGCTGCTTTTTTCCCACTGATATCAAATATGCCATTATTTTTTGAGTCAGTCAATTAGCTCCAAAGATAAGCAGAGGTAATTAGTCATTTCTGGAGCAACAATAGACAAAACAGTGCTGGTCATAATATTTTTCAATACTATGAACCCTGGTGAATGCAATAAGAGAAGTGGTTTTTGATGCACCGCTTGGAAGTAATTTTACAGCTCATTAAACTTTGGTGGCACCAGTGGCAAGGAACCATTTTTAATGCCCATTTCAAACACCAAAGTTTAATGAGCTGTAAAATTAGTTGCAAGCAGTGCATTAAAAAAACGCTTCCTACATTGCATCCACCAGGGTTAATAGTGTTGGAAAATATAAAGATTACAGTATTATGACCAGCACTGTTCTGTCTATTGGTTCTCCAAAAATGACTAATTACCTCTGCTTATCTCTGGAGCTAATTGACTTACTCAAAAAATAATGGCATATTTTAAATCAGTGGGAAAAAAGCAGCAAGACTGACAAGTTTCAGAGTTCCCTTAGAAATTAAAAGAAATAGTTCTAAGAGCCACGTCCCCCCACAATATGGTTGTAGATTAGTGCACCGATGACAACAAACTAGATAAGAAAAAGCAGACGATGTTTGCGTTGGTTGCAATCTCCTTTCAGAAATGCGCACACACGCTCTGAAATTTCCGATCGTCGCTTCGGTAGAGTGGTACACTACATGAGCTATTGCCGTTCCTAACTTGTACCTGAGTATAGCTTGAGGAAGTGTCGTTCGCTGCTTACGCTCAATAACCATCAGTTACATACACGAACAAGCAGCAAACTACTTCTTACTAGCCATTAGCATAGATCTAAATGCAGTTCAGAGAAATGTATTGCGTAACAGATCGAATCAACAAGCATGGTTTGTCTTGTGTCATCATATATTGCTTGTCATTGGTTCTACAGGCACCAAATCATGCAGACAAAATATTACACTAACGTTGTTTTTAAAAGCTGCAAAGAGAAATACAACAATGTCACTAGCTTGCATCTAACTTAGTTGGAACACTGGCTGAGATGTTCCAAGAATCTTGTGCATTAATTTGTAAAAGCACGTGGTATGGAAGGAGTTTTTCAATGGCGGCTCTGCTATTGTATTTGGTTTTCAGAATGATGAACAACCAATGAACAGTATAGTCCTGCTCCACAAAACATGCTTCTTGTTGCTCAAGCACTCTAAATAGCTTTGTTCATCGTTGTTTCTCTGGTTGTTTATTTTAGGTCGTTTATCCGAAATAGTCGTTGTTTATCCGATTTTAGGTATTTCCTAAGAAACAGATCAGCTCATAAAAGGACTAGTAAAGGGGCCAGTTTTTATGTTTATGGACTGATCATCTGTTGAAATTTGCCGTAAAGGTGCCTATAAAGAGTTCTATGCCCGGCATTGTTAATTTAATGTCCGTTCCTGAATATCTTGAGTGAGTTTAAGAAGTCCTGAAGGCTTTCAAAAGGTTATTTTGCAAATTGAGAGCATTTCATTTCCTTAATGCCTGAAAATGGCGAATTTCTTTTGCTGAGAATACAAGTTCGATAATCTATTCCTTGAAAGAAACTTTGGCAAGTTTAGTTGGACCGATTAGATTTGCAAGTCACTCAGGGGGTCTCTCATTACGCAATGAATCAAACCTGAATTCTTCAAAACCACTCAAAACGTTCCACAAAGCAGCTTTTTTTTGTTGCTTTCAAAAAGATAAAGATAAAGATAAATAAAGGTGCAAAAGATTAAGAAGGGTGCAATTTCTCAAATGTTTTCACTGTAGATTAACAACTTTCCCCTGCTTTTGTGTGAATGCAGATCGTGTGCTGCTACCACCAACCAACAGTGTGCGAAGCACCCAGTTTCTGTAGAACACTGAAAGAAGCCAAAAATCTCGCGCAAGATATTGAAAGAAGAAAAACGGCTTATACAAAAAACAGAAAGAAGATGAAAAGCTCACAGGTGTCGAAAGAAAATGCAAAAGTTTGCGCAAGACCATGAAAAAAGGCAAGAGTCTAGCCCAAGGCATTGAAAGATAAGAAGCAAATACAAGGTAGGCTCAAGCAAGATGAAATACTTGCACAGGAAACTGAAAGAAAACGCTCGCAAAAGGCCTCAAAAGGAACCGGACAGCTCGCACAATATTGTGAAAGAAGGCGAAAGGATAGAACAGGGAATTGAACGAGGACAAAAAGATTGCACAGGGCACCGAAAGAAGACGGACAGTTTGCACGATACAGTGAAAGAAGGTAAAAGGCTAGCACAAGGCACTGAAAGAAGATATAAATATTGTACTGAAAAAAGACTAAAGGCTTTCACTAGGCACTGAAAGAAGACAAAAAGCTCGCATTGAAAAAAGACCAAAGGCTTGCACTAGGCACTGAATGAACATAGAAATCTTGCACTGAAAACTAAAAAAGACTAAAGGCTTGCACAAGCACTGAAAGAAGACAGAAAGTTCACACTGACAGTGGTACCACTGATGAATGGTGATTTGGAGCAATTTTTGTATCAGAAAATTATTCATTTTGGAGCAATTTGGAGCACGTAAATGCCAGTTTTGGAGCACCTTGGAGCAACTAAACATCAACTGCTACACGTGTCCAAAGCATCTCTCAACACTAAAACTTGACCAGTATCGTCCAGTAATTGATGTGGAGGTGGTCACCATGGAATGTGCTTCAACGTGCTTTTCACACTTGCGATCACAAATGGACGGCACAGCTGAAGAATAATGGTCATCTTGTCGAACATGCATTAAAAATAGCTTTCACAGTCAGCTCTCCCAATAGCCCAAGAATAGCCACATAGCCAACCACAGAAAGTAGCCGTATTTGGCTATTTGTAGCCCAATTTGGCATCCCTGGGACAATAGGATTTTTTTTCCACTTGTTTGGAAACAGTCGCTAGAAGTCGCCAGAAGTTTGATGCAATTAAATCCCCTAAGTATCACGCAATAGCAAAAATGCAACAAAACATAATTTGTCAGGTATTTAGTCCCTTTCTGGTGCTGATAAAAGGCAACATGCAACACGATAATGAATATTGAGAGGCTTCGGCAAACCTGCATAGCAAAAAAACGCGTCTCTGGCGCCTTTTCTCTAGTTTGTTAATTGTTGAGGCCATTCTAGCTTATTATTGTTGATGCAAGCCCTCGTGTTTTACTGTTTCAGTTTATTGGATGCAGGCGCTTGCTATCAGTCCTCGTGCGCACCTTCCACGCTAGCTGGAAATGCGCACGAGAAATGCGCATGGAGCATTTTTGCATGCGATTCATGCGCGTCGGCGTTGCGCGTGCGATTTTTTCACGCACGCGGCAGCTTCTGCCTCGCTCAGAAAATGCCTCATGGCGGCAGTTTTGAAGTGCTCGAGACACCCCGGTCACGGCCGGCTGGCTCCGCTGGAGGTATTTAGGCTTACCACCCCGGCAGATATTGCATGGACGCTTTCACTAGCAACGCGGATGATGTTTCATAGTACTGATTTCGCCCACATTATAAGCTCCTTTACCCCACAAGCAACTTCGTGTGTGCCTTGAGCAGGATTTCAGAGAGCGCTTAAAAGTGGTCGCTCGAGCTCCCCACACCACTTCGCGGCCCATGTCGCGGCCGCAGCCGCCGCCATGTTGCCGTGCCGCGCGCAGCGTGCGGGTGGTTACGCGGCGGCACCAGCGCGCCTGTGGCGTGCGCGGCGCGTTTTCGCGAGCAGAAAACGCTCCATGAGGTTCATGCTTCAGAGAGACTGGTCGTTTTTCACGACCCGCTTCCCTTGCGACGGTCCACTCCGCGAGCCCAACAAGCGAAGCGGGAGCTTGCAACCAAGCGCGTCACGCATGCCGCGAAACGGCGCTCCCGCTGGATCTCGGAGCGGAGAGGGCTGGCAATAAACGCCACCTAAAACTACCTATTGTTTATAGCAGGAACCATTGGAAACTACAGCAAGAAGGAAAGTTTTTAACCGCGGTACGCCAGCGCTGCAATGACTTGCTAGACGAAAACACTGTATCGACGGTACAGTGACGGCGCCAACTAAACTCACCGCGGCAAACACGATGACGGGTGCTAGGGAGTTCAAGTTATCAAGCCGAATTAGCTATACATGTCTAGAGACCACTGTGAAGTAGTGCTTGTAACAGGCTGCACGCGATTTGCACGACACAAATTTTGGCGCACTTTTGGCACACTTGCTTGCAAAATCGTGGTTTTTTTATCAGGGTGGCGCAAGATACCTTATTTTGCGCAAATTGGCGCATTTGGCGCAGGAGTGGGAGCACTGCATTGAAAAAATACTGAAAGAAGATAGACATCTTGTACTGAAAACTGAAAAAAGACTAAAGGCTTGCACAAGCACTGAAAGGAGACAGAAAGCTCACGCAAGACAGTGAAAGAGAATGAAAGGCTCCCACAGGATACTGAAAGAAGACAAAAAGTTGGAGCAGGGCACCAGAAGAAGAAAAAAAGACCTATGCACGAAAGCCGAGTTCGTCCGCGGCGCAGAATGAGTTAACAGCACATGCACAAGCAGGATGACTCAGTGAGCACTGCAACGGAAGATGATTGGTGTAACACTAAGGCACAAGAAGAGAGCGGAGTGGGTCAGGTTACAAATGCGTGTTAAGGACCTATTAGTAGAAATTAAGAAGAAGAAATGGGCATGGGCAGGGGATGTTGCGCAAAGGCAAGATAACCATTTTTCATTAAGGGTAATAGAGTGGATCCCTAGAGAAGGCAAGTGTTGCAGGGGGCGGCAGAAAGTTAGATGGGCAGATGAGATCAAGAAGTTTGCGGGGATAAATTGGTCGCAGTTAGCACAGGACCAGGATAGTTGGAGATCTATGGGAGAGGCCTTTGCCCTGCAGTGGGTGTACACGGGCTGATGATAATGATGATGATTCACAAGCAGAAATGTGTGTCCCACTGCCCCTCCTTATAAGTTGCCAAGCATCAATTAGGTGCAAACGCAATGAAGACATGGAGGAAAGAAGAACAGCCCATCCTTATCCAAACCTCTGAGCAGGTTGAATGACATGGCGACGTCCACCACGTGCAGAGCCGTCCACCACACTTCGAGGGCCAGGTGGAAGCGGTGGCCGTCCCCGGAGTCACAGTGCTGTGGGGAAGTTGGTTTAAAATTCAAGCTGCCAAATTGACAAAAAGCAGCTTGAAAGTACGTGTGAAACTACAAGTGAGAAATTACTGGAAAGTGCAACATGCCACAAACAGGAAAACAAGTTTCAATTTTTGCAAAAAATGGTAAGCAGACTGGTAAAAGTTTGACAAAGTAGAAGACTTGGTTTATTCTTTCGGTGAGTGAAATTTGCTCTAATTGCCAACCATTTAGCACAACTGCGTTAATTAAAAACTTGTTCCATTCGATTTTTCTCGAAATGTCACACTGTGAGTCAGTTTATTGTTTCTTTATTGCCATTTTGCTGTTTTTTATTGCCATTTCTTTTGGTTCGCTTCATTTTTTTTTGTATTTGTAAGTTTGTTGTTCTCTTTTCTGTTTCTCTTCTATATGGTAATGAATTCCCTATTTATTGCACACAATAGATTCACCAGCCAATGAGATGGCTTCAGTGACACCGTAATCTACCGCAGTTTCGCGTAATGTCGCGCAAAAAAACTAATTCGACAGGCCGACATTTTTTTAAACCCGAGTGACAGCTCATTGTTGGTAGCAGCTCCAAAGAATCGTTGGCTACTTTCCCAGAAAACCAGAAAGCATTCCAATACCTCGGTCAAACACAACGGGTTGAACTGTGTGCCTTTCATTAAAGCACCCGGTAGCATGACTTTATGTCACATTTCGCGCTTGTACTCGTTATTTCTAGTTTGAAATTCCCACCCGCCGCGGTGGCTCAGTGGCTAAGGCGTTGCGCTGCTGAGCACGAGGTCGCGGGTTCGATTCCCGGCCGCGGCGGCCGCTTTTCTGATGGAGGCGAAAAGCAAAAACGCCCGTGTGTACGAGATTTCGGCGCACGTTAAAGATCCCCAGGTGGTCAAAATTAATCCGGAGCCCTCCACTACGGCGCACCTCATCGCCTGCGTTGCGTCGGCGCGTTAAACCCTAAAAATCAATCAATAGTTTGAAATTCCCGCTCTTATTCCGCACATAAGTAACAAAAAAGCATTCAACTATGCTTCTCATGTCTTGCACCTCCTTTCAATAACCGTCCTACTCTTTGTATTGCTTTACTGGTTCACTACCGGACTTAAACATGCTCACAGAATTCACAGACTTGTTCACTCGGGCTGCCACTACTATAATTTTCTATTTATGGTACTAAATTGTTGCACTAATTTATTGCACTAAGTTAATGCACTAATTTGTTCCCACTCATGGAGTATTGAATGCATCACAGTCGATTTAGTTGCAACACTGCTTCCAAACTTTTATATACAGTCTAAAAATACAAAATCCACACATGTTGAATCTTCAAGTGAGAAATATATCTTTACATCTTAATACTGGCACCACCGAGGAATACATACATTAAGCTGTTGAAGTCAATAGTTGGATGGCATACCATCTCATCAGGTAGTATAATAATACAAAATATGAAATACGGGTCACTGAACGAGTCAAAAACATAACGTCATTTTTGTTTTTGACCTGGTTAATGACTTGTGGTTCATCCTTTTACATTAAGGTGCACCTATATTTTTCTTTTGTAATGTGAGCACGAAAATATAAACCGGAACCACAAATATTGCGATTTCTTTTCATGCAAGTCAAATTGAGGCTTGGCTTCAACTATTGTAACAAAGTTTGAAAATGTTGCTTTGAAAATATAACAATAGTGCCCCATTACTGTACCTCCTTGAACAGTATTTTTCAATTCTGAGTGTTCTGGTTCATATTTTCATGTTCGCATTTCATTTGTCGTTGACTTTACTTATTAATATTATATTGGCTGAATGACCCAGTCAAGCTGATTTTGACAGCCTTCCATTCAAGCCCCTAACACTTGCGCCTTTTCCCGCACATCACACAAACCGGTTGAATAACCGACTGGTTGATTAACTGAATGATTGGCAGATCGCATTTCGAAGTGCACTTTCACGCCCCCTCAGCAAGAGCACAGTGGGCACGTTCGGTCCTCACTCACATTCCAGTCAGCGACCGGCAAGCCCGAGCACGGTCCGACCATGCGCAGAGTCTGCCGCAATTCATCCACCACACAGCGGCAAAAGTCGTGAGGCCCCATCGAGTCGGCCGTCTCTCGGCCGAATGAGTCCAACCCGTCTCTACTTGCGCCCGTGTCGGCCAACCTGCAAGCCGTAGCCAAGCCAACATTAGACACTTACTGAAAGGCACGATTGAGTTTCCGAGTCGGGGTTTATGCATTGAGGCTACACCCAGACTTTGAGGTGAGCTGTAGTAGACGTAAAGGAATAATTCAAACCGCCTGGGTTTTGCTAATGCCTGTTGAAACCTCCCACACACTACCGTTTTAGTGCAAGCTTAAAGGGGCACTGACACAAAATTTTGAAGGCGAGATAACGTCGGAGATAGATTGGTGGGAACACATATACATCATCTGCAAAATATCAGCGGCGAATACAGCCTAGAACATATTTAAAATCAATTTTGAAGTGTGCGAAACGCAACCGAGCAGCCAGCAGAGGACCACGCGCAATTGTAAATAAACAACATCCAAACACGTCACGAGTTTGTGTTTGCCGCTTCCGCACTACCGGCGTTTTACGCGGGCTCGCCCGGCTCGCCGCTCCAATTGGAGGGCCGGAGGGCGGAGCTTCTGCTCTCGAGAACGAACGACCCGATCGTTGGCGGCGGAGGCGCCGTGATTTCGTCAGCTAATCGGGCAGCTGGCCGCGACCAAAGTTCTACAGCGATTCCAGGCACTCTGTTTCTATTACTGTTTATTACCATTGGATGCGAAAACACGCCGGAGGCACGAAAAGCCCACTGAGCTAGCCGCACGGTCGCTGTGCAGGCGGCGACCACGGCCGCAGTCAGTATATTATCTCTATGACGGCCGCGAAGTGGCCCAGGCCGGCGCAGGTAGCTCGAGTGATAGCTTGTTACCGCTGCACGAAATTGTCCCTAAGTCCCGACCATAGTGGCTTAAATGAGAAAGGAGTTAATGATGCGATGGCGGGTTGCATTAAAAATTGTCATCTGCACCGCTTACGAGAGCGGCACTCGAATATCCACCGCAGTGCTGAGCCGAACACATCTGTAGGCGGACCTGTAGGCAGACCGGCCGGCTGCTCCCAGCGCGCGTCTTGCCACCCACCGCCTCGAGCGTCGCGCGTCGTTCTTTAGCCGCGGTAGCATTTGCACTCGCAGCGCCTCTGTCACATCCACGGTCGCTTTTTAATTAAGCGCCTCACGAGATCAGTACGTGGGGGCATTCGCAGAAACTGCCGTCGATGCGGATTCGACAGTGCTACGGCAGCTCTGCTCTGTGATATCCCTCCGACGGTCACGTGGTCAGCTTTGTTCACACAAAATCCACAAAATCCATCGTTTCGCGGCACTCGCTGAAACCGAAACTGCGACTGGCCGCATTTAAAATCCCTCTAATTAAACAACCGTCGCACGCTGAAGCAAATGAGGTTTCTACAGGTTATAAGTAGGTCACTAGCTACTTATCGCAACGAAAAAAACAAGATGCTAAATTTTTGTGTCAGTGCCCCTTTAAGCTGTGCTCAAACAAAAAACGCATCTAGTTTGCGAGTTCCTCCTCAGCAAAAGAATGTTGAGGCAGCAAGAAAGAGGAGCGCATGTCTTTATTGCAAACACCAGCAGTCTCACACACAAACACATTTGCGCTTTACCATACCTTATGACAAAACACCATGTATCTACATTTTTGTGGTCAGAGATGTGGTGGGTGGGCTGGTTACGAGATTGTTCGCATGTCAAGTGTGAAGCATACCCCGCAAAGCTTCATTTTAAACCATTGCCACAACTTCATGTTTCTGCACGTCCTAACACGACAGACGCTACACAATACCAGCAGAGGTGGAGGCCAGCAACAACACTGTCTTTATCAGGCATGAGCCAAATGCACCTGGACACAGTTTCAAAGATGAGTACTTGAGAGATTGGTTGCTAATTCGAGGCAAATGCAAACTTCCCCAGCTGTTTGAAGTAACTGAACACTTGCCCAAAACCAACACCAACACATTTCGAAAGATCAACTTTATCAAGAAAGATAAGTTTGAAATAAGAATTCGAAACCGAACCGCACAGTTTATTTTTTCTTTACCTAACTTATTTCACTTAACAGCGATATAATGAAAAAACTCATGCATTTCTGCTGCAGAACCCCCTACATGTGCCTTCTTGTAGACAAGAGGGCAACCTTACCTGTCAACTTCATGCCTGATGTAGGCAAGGAGGCAGGAGACTTCATGGTGCTGTTTGTACGCTGCGAAAAGAACACGAGGCACGGAAAATAATGCTTAACTTGGCATGCTTAACGCTGCGCAAAGCATGCCAATTTGAGTACAATATTAGCAGCTCACGTGCCAAGAGCCAAGGATAAAGGGATTGCTGTACACATTAATTTGTGTCTACGACAGCACAGCCCAGGATTGCAGACAGTCCCACAACACAAGCACACGTGGCGAGAACTTGGGCGACCGACCAAAAAGCGGCAAGCGTTCGCAGAGGTGATCAGCTGCAAGTTTTTCAGAAATGACAGAGATTCAGCAAACTTTTATCTGAGAAAATCTTCATGAAATGCTTGTTGTGTTGTAAATTTGACAGAAGTGCGAAGGTGTAACATGGGTGGTGACTATGTGACTCTGTGCAAGGACCTTGAACGAAGTGTCGAAACCTTTGCTTTTTTTTCTACAAACCGGTTCAATGGTCTATTCAAGTCGTTCTTTGACTGGTTTGTCGGAAAAAAAAAAAAAAAGCAAAGGTTTCGACACTTCGTTCAAGGTCCTTGCACAGAATCACATAGTCACCGCCCATGTCACACCTTTGCACTTTTGCTAAATTTACAACACAACAAGCATTTCATGAAGATAACCTCAGGTAAAAGTTTGCTGAATTTTTGTCTTCTTTTAAGTATCTGGAGTACCGCGAGCAATCCACGTAAGCAAAGCATGCTGAGGAGGAGCTCGAATACAACTGTTATGCAAGCGCAGCAAAATTTCCCGTGGCATAGAACGAGCCATAAAGGCGTCATTTACTTTAACAGCTCTCTTAACAAAGTCATTCAGGTAAAACAGATCAGGAAAGAAATCAGACCCGCATTTGGGACCCCACAGCATTTTCGTTGCCCAGCTTTTGACACGTTGCATCTTCCTTTTGAAACGTTGCAATTTCACAGCTGTTCTAGGACCTCACCCTGCCCACAATCTTCCCACCAATAAAAATTAAAGCTGTTCCAGTTAATGTGAAAGCTGTCGGAAGTGCAGAACAGTGATTCACTATAATGGGCTGTTATCAGCTGTTATCAGCTGTTATCAGCTGTTATGGGACGTTATCAGCTCACTCTTACCACCCATCACGCTCTTCGCCGCCCTGTCTCATTCCTCTCCTGATGAATTCGATGAAGGTTTGTCCAATGCAATTCAAATTTCCTGCCTTCACAGTGCTCACGTGCCCCCTGCCTGAAACTTCACCAGCGAGAGTTCTGTTCTTTTTGTGCTTGCTTTTCCTCCCACACGTGCCGGCGTTGCACTGTCACTTTTTTCGCTTACTACTATTGCAAAAACCGACCCAACCAGCATTCCTAACTAAATGAACGCGGATGCTGGCGGTTAATTACGTATATTCTGCCTCAAATGTACCTGCAGTTTTCTTTGCGCTAAACAATGAGGAGATGTATGACAAGCACCAGCGGCTCACGAGTTTCGAGCGCTTATGACTATATAAACCGCTTGGCTTTTCAAGCCTCTGGGTTACACTGCGACGACAGCCACTACGGCGGAACACCGCGTTGCTCTACTTGGGTCCAGCGAGCAAGCTACAACGACAAGGCGAGCCCCTAAGGTGCTCTGCACTTAAAATATTGTATTGGGCGGAAGAATGGAGTACTTGCGTCGTCTCACCTTCCACTCAACAAAAATGAATGAACGAAGCCAGCAACAGTGACTCAACATCACAAATCCCTCCCACAAAACCATTCTTGAGCCCTGTTCAGTATCACTGCTGGTTTTCACTGCAGTAGTGAGTACAGACAAATTTTGCTTACACAATGACCTCTACAGCAGCTACAAGCAGTCAATGCAGCGCCACAGTGAATCAGACCAGCCGACGCCAAAGGCTATAAAACAATTTTCACAACACAAACCCACAAACCAAAAGGACAAAACCAAGAGTTGGATGGAAGCCCATCTGGAAAACCTATGGGAACAATTAAAAACGAACGTCACGCATAAAAGTTTATAAAAACAAAGATGTTTTGGCTCCCATACAGGGCCCTTGTTTGTAATCTTTGTTTTTATAAGCTTTTTGGTGTTTAAACGTCTTTGTTTTTATAAACTTTTATGGTCGGACTTGTTTTTGATTGTTGCCAAACCAGAAGGACACATAACATAGAGGACGTTACTCAAGATACTCACCTTCTGTGCTCCTGCGAAAGCTTTGGGAAACATCCAGGGTCATGAACTTCGACCTGCGTGAAAACGACAGAAAAAGGTTGTCAGGAGGGCTAACAAATTTTTCCCTGGAACTATGTATACATCCCACTTCGTTATAAAAGATAAAATCCTCCTCCTTGGGAACGTGTACACAAACAGAGTAAGCAGGATTCGCAAGAAACGCACAGCAACAGAAGACATCAATCAAGTACAACTTTATCCCATCTGGGATAAATAGGAAAACTGGCACCTTGAGTTCCTGCTATTTCTTCTAAGGGGGCACATGGGCCTTTCGGACCGAAAAATTGCCCGAAGAAGCATTTTTTTAGGCATCACTTTTCTCTTGATTTGCACAGTATTTCTCCAAAAATCCCATACTTGGAATAGTACCAGGTACTTATAAAAGCCATACAGGCCTGATTTCAACAAGCAAATAACAATTTTCCCATAATTCCTACTTCTTCACCACGATTGGTATCGCAGTGATAGGAAATTCTCAAGAGGTACACCCCAGCATGTAGTGCAGCTAGGAAGGTCATTTCTTTTGCACTGTGAAGCTGAGTATTTAAACCACGCAATAAGGGAAGCAGATTTTTCATTTTTTGCTTTAGTAGTTGTTTGATTAGTGTTATTTTTAATTGGTTAGCAGGAGTATTGCAAACCTAGAAGATAGAATTGAGGTAAAGTAAAAGTGTATGCGATTGCAAAACAAAAAAAACTGCTTCCCACTTTTCATTCTCCACAACTTTTGGTATCTATTGATGCCTTGCTGGTAATTTTTTGTTGAATAGTCCTTTCTCTATATTTCTCAAGAACAATTAAGGAAGATTTTTAATTAAACTGGAAACTAATTACCTCACATGAAAACTAATTGGACATTCAAAATCAGCTAAGAAAACTGAACAAGCCCATAAGTTTTTATCAAAATTGGTTGGAAAGCAAAAAAAAATGTTTCCAAGAATTAATTTTGACAGCACATACCCAGACTAGAGTTTGCAGTGCTTTCGTGTCGCTTTGTTACAAGAGCCAAGAATTCATCAATTTTGAATTTGTCCTTAATGGCGTCCGCCAATCTGTACAGGACAGTAAAGACATAAACTGGCGATGTCGATTGGGGCTTGGGAAATGCCACAGGAGGCGACTATGTTGCCTTTGACATTCCGGATTAGGCAGTTTGTGTTAAGCTTAACATATTGGTTATGCTTTTGACTTGCATGCCATCTTTGCAGTGCATTTAAAGAAAGTCAACAAGTTTGGCTTATTTTTAAAGCACTGAAGAAGACAGTACACCACACACGCAGCCTCAAAGACTCCCACAGGGTCTCACGCTCACTCTTCAATATGTTAATATTTACCAATCTCATGGTTAATGTTAACTTTGCGTTGGTTAAGGCACAGTTTATAACAAGGTCTGCGGTGTATTAAATGCCACCCAGTGAACACGCAAGTGCGCAGTCACAGACAACAGCAGCAACCGGCCGAGAGGACCGCTCAAACAAAACAACACAGTTGTATTTCTGTCTTAAGTTCAAACAGTAAGGCCCAAATTACACATTTTTATTTTAACTAGGAACCCCTTTCAAATATTTTCCGGCTTTTTTGAGACAGCAAATGATGCTTTGTTTGTTTTGAAATAGATAAATAAATCTGGCATTTCTACGTTGTTTCCCCTCCAGTTTTAAAGGACGCAAAACAGCAAGTCGCACAATGTCAGCCAAGTAGCAGCTATGCTGCCACCTAGGAAAAGATGCAGAAAATGTTTGCACATTTCCCCAACAGGAAAAGCAGAGACAGTAATACACAGACAAGTTGCGTAGCTGATGGCACCACTAATCCGAGACTTATGCTGCCAGTTGCTGTACTATTATGAGCAATATGAAAGGGAACACAGGAACGCATAGAAAACCACCTCAGACCCAGCTATGCGTGATACGCAGCGGCCACCGCCGAAAACCAAGTGGAAAGGGGGTCGCTGTTCTAACAACTGTTCCCATTCCCGCCGTGCGTCTTATCGGCGGTCGGACGATACCATATTATCGGCGAAATGACGTAAACTGCTGCTTTGTAGAAATCCCAGCGTGGTGGGAGTGCAAACAGTTAGTGGAAGAGCGCCCTCCTTCCCCCTTTGATTTTCACAGCGCCATCCGCGTATCGCTCCGAGTCTGTTTGCCACGCGTTCCTGTGTTCCCTTTCATATTGCTCATGATAGTACATAATATAGATCCCGATGCTGAAAAGGGACGATAGATCTCATTGTAGTGAAGAGGCCGTGCAGAGTGGGGGCCAATCCGCCGGTACCCGTGGCGTAACGTGCGCGCTAGAGAAAGCAGTATCGAGGAAGCAGGGAAGAAGAAGAAGGACGTCGGAAGCTGTTCGTTTCGGAGGCAGCAAGACGGCCACCCTCGCGGTGTAGGCCCGAGGACCGTCGCCGGCTCTCCCGTCTGAGCCACCGCCCGGGCTGTCAACGAGACAACGGCCGACGAGACCACAAGAAGGTGTTGCGCCAGTCAGCGTGAGCGGTGTTCCGGTGGCATGGAGCGCGGGCAGCGAGGCCTCGGCATGGCGCAGGCCTAAGCACTTCCGTCCCGCCGCTAGCCATCGGCCACCGTCACGTCCCTGCCAGCGAGAGGGAAACTCCTCATCGATTTCACTAGTCTGCCCCGTCGCCATCCAGAGAAGTACGTCTCCACGTCGTCGCATCAGCGATCGTCTCGTCGCGCGATCGGCGTCTCCGAGCGCGTGACTTTCTTCATGACTTTGTGTACTGTCTCCCGCACTTGAATCTTCCCGCATCTAGTTCGCTGGTGTGCTGCAGCGTCTGTTTCGGCTTTCTCCATTACCCAGCTAATATAACGTTGTGTGTGCGTGTGCGAGAACACAGTAGTCAAGTCTCGTGACTTTCTATGCGGCCCGGCCCAACATTCATTACACTCATGTCCCCCTGCATAAATATTTTTATTGCTCTAGTACGACAAGGCAAAACATCCGACCAAAACTAAAACTCAACCAAATCCTACTCCATGTGAAAGGAAAGTTGTTTACAATGCTTAAAGGCTGAGAAGTGTGCATTTTAAAAAAACGTACACTCAGCAGAACTTCATGCATATGTTTGTTTTACTTTACACAGCCCTGCCTTTCTGTTCATTTCAGAAGAACAGTTAGATTAGCTATGCCAATCCCGTTTTATTTTTTCCAATTGTGCCGTCATAAATCCAAATGCGGGAAACAGTATCTGAGGTGCCATTATTATCGTCGCATTTCACATCTTTGTTTTAATATTCAACTGCTGCTAATGGCGTATTCATACGGCACCACAATCTACCATAAGCAGCCAACATGTTCTCCTACTTTATTTCCATTTTAATACTCAGTTCCCCATGCTTCTGCTGTCTGTAAGACATCTTCAGAAGCTGCTTTACCGAATCCACAAACAAAAACTGCATAAGCTTACAATGCATGAATTTAGACAGGGAATAAGATGAAGGTACACTTCTTGTTTCAACTGAAAGATTGTGCATTCTGTAGCCCTCTCAGTTTTTGTGTGACAGTCAACAATACCTAGTTTGCTAAGAAAGAAATAATTTGAGGTGGCATTTTTTTTTTTTTTTTCCCATTTCCCTTCCATTTCTGAGACGTTTCCGAACACGTTACAAAGCGGCCAGCGCAAGCCGGGCACGGTAAATTTGATCGCCACCATCTTCCTGAAAGCCTGTTCTCAACGGCTTTCAAGTTTGTCACAGAAAATCAGGAAAGGTTTGTTTGACGCCATCTTTGCGTGGCGGAGTACAGCAAATTTGGTCGCCAAGCCCCCACTCTTTATAGGCACCCTGCAAGTAGTTTTAAAAGTAGGTGGCGCCTTCTGACGGCTGAATTTATGAGCTTCAAAGGCGTTCACTCGCGCATGCCCGCGTTCGCTGCTGCTGCGTGAGCGGGGAACTACTTGGGATTTTGATCCGGGTTTTTTATTTCGCGGTGATGTTTCTGCAACTGACGGTTCGATGGAGTCATCGCAGTCATGCGGTAACCCCACAGTCACAAAGAAAAAAACTGGGCACAGATGCCACAGCTAGTCGGGAAGGCACGCCAGGCCCGAAGCTTTTTACAGCTTCCCGTCGCAGCCGTGGGAGAAAACTTGAAGACAGAAGTAGATTGTCACCGTGCAGCGAGTGAAGTAAGTGAACTCTGTTAGTTCGGGAAATCCCGGCACGTTACTAAAGCCACTAAGGAAGCGTCAGTCTGCTTTTGGTACAAGGCGGCCGTAGCTTACCGTTTGTTTAACGTCTGGTGGTTTGCAGTTCAATACCCTTCTTTTCGACTCCGTGTGCTCATACTTGTGGCTTGTATATGTATTCGAGAGTAATGACTCAACCACTCATGACATGCTTAGCAAATGTGCGTGTTCGTCGGAAGCCATCCTCTGTTTCTACATTGTGCGCGATTGGCGTCTGTAGCGTTTCTTA
Organism: Haemaphysalis longicornis; assembly: GCF_048455015.1. NCBI lineage: Eukaryota > Metazoa > Arthropoda > Arachnida > Ixodida > Ixodidae > Haemaphysalis > Haemaphysalis longicornis. The sequence goes on along the minus strand of NW_027526407.1, from coordinate 70,303,122 downwards.
TTCGTTGACCACTTTGCTCTTCATTCATGCTGATTGAAAAGAACTGCAATATTAGTGAGTAACGCGTGGTACATTACTAAAGATGACGAAAACATGTGCAACGTTCAAGCAAGGAAGGAAAAATATATGTGCAGTGTATTTTGTCGTGTTTGTTGTATGACACAGCCTGGTATTACTGCACTTTGACGTCATTCCTCATTCTTTAATTGTTTCAGTTCGGAGGATTCTTCAACCTGGCAGCCCAGTCGGGACTCAAATGTGTACTCCAGTCATCTTGTAAATGTCATTCAAATAAAACGCAACTGCGGCAAAGCGCTTGCTGTGCTGTATTGACTCATGCTGCCGTATCAACAAGTGCACTTGCGGGAAGTTCAATTTCTCGGGGCCTCACCGTCAACTGCGTTAATTCGGGCGAAAAGGTAGCTGAGGCACACGGCGAAACGAAATAAAAGCTTGTGAATTATTAACAGACGTTTAACACCAGCAATACACGATTAATGTTTTTCTCGAGCTTTTAACTGCAAGCTGGGAACTCACGAGCTAGCAGTTGCTGGGCTACGTTGTTTTGGTTGCTTATTTTCAGACCAATGTAGTACACGAGTTTGCTCTGCTGGGAAAGACATGCTTGGGTAACTCCAGATACGTACACTTCCCGGATCCCGTAAACATGCTTGCTTTCGAACAAGTGGCATTCTTCTTACTGTATTTATGGCTTACTTGAACCCACAATGCAAGCCTCGCGACAAGGCGGCTCGCAGTTTTTCATCGTATGCTGTTGAGCTATAATGGCCAATCCAAGTGTAACGTTTGCTGCAAACATAGCAGAAAAATGTACTCGGCAAAATCTAGCGCCGCGCGCCGTTAAAAACGCTCACATCACGTATTCCCACATTACGGAAAGCAATGCTAACACGGCCGCAGCCCCTCACAGAGCGCCTGCGTGTTTGGCGCCGCCGCCGGCGCGGATGTCAGCTCGATGGAGGCGCCGCCCGACAATTGCAGGGTGTCTATTGGAAGGGAAGAATGATCTCGGTGAAGCTTTCCTGGGAATGTGCCCAGGACATGGCTCCCTCTGGTAGCAGGTGTGGAAAATACGTTTCGAGTTGATAGAATAATTTTACGGCCATCTCGTCTCTGGACGATCGTGCTAATTACACCTGCTTTTGTCGCTGGCTGTGTCAAGTATATGTACACTAGTGGTCAGTAGGTACGGTAGTCTGTTGTGCTGACCAGCTTGCATTCATCTTCTGGCTGCGTTTGCAGCACACACATACAGATAACTTGCTCATTGCATACTCCTTGGTCACCTCACTGCCTCCGTACAAACGCAAAAACCACCACAAGTGAAAATTTTACAAATATTCACTGTTCCCAACTTTCGTTTTTCGTTGTCAACGCAGCTGTAACCCCGCTAGACACGTAATCGCGAATTTAACACATGGATTTCCCCAATCCTTAACGCAAACACGCTTATCCTCAATGCCCATCTTTCGTGCTCGTCTGGATCATGCTGCTTCGCAGTTTTCTAATCGCTTGTCCCTAGGTTCTCCCAGTTATAAATATCCCCCAATTTTTCCCCGTTAGTCCCCAAATGCACATACCTTGCGGACCAAAACAGCCTGGTGAGCTGCGCATGCGTCAGCCGGTCTCGGCAGAGAAGCTGACCGCACAGGCGGACGTAGGGCACGTCGGGGGAGAAGTTGCACGCAGAAGCACCGACACGCACGGCTCTGTCAGTGCAGTCGAACATAACGCCCACGTCTGCGTCGGTAGGCTCTGTAAAATAAGACACAACGTTCAAACAGGCGTCGCTTCGACTTCCGAGAGTAAAGAACCTTCGATGAGCGGTACTGCTTTCCTGATCTCGCGCACCTGCAAACCATCCAACACTGTTGAGTCCCACGTTACACTTTAGGAGTTGCGACTAAGGTTACCAAAGCAGCTAACGGGCGGGGAAAAAACAGTAACGTACCGAAAACATTCCGATCCCTGGGTCGCCCCGGTTGGTGCGGATACGAAGCCACGGATGTCATTTTTAGGTTACACTGCTCTTGGATTTTCACACCCGGAGAAAGATCAAAGCGTCGCAGGGCGCGAAATCACAGATAGTCAATCTGCGCTACATTTCTTCCGAACACGGTGCTTATTACCGCATTTCTGAAACTACAGTTAACTTGCGTCACAGAAAGGTTTCTGCACAAAAAGAGCGCGCTTGTTTGCAAGTGGATTGGATCGGATTCGACAGCGGCTGGGACGCACCGTGGTTGCCAACTGTTGGGTGAAAACAGAGTGTAGTCGTTGTAGTAAACTATTACGAAGGTACAATTTACGTATAAAATGCCTCTGAGTACTAATACAAACTTTTTGTAGCCATTTTTTTCCACTAAGAACTATCCCGCCGAAAATTCAGCCGCAACAACTCGCGCGTCTCTGTGGACGCGAAGGTACCACACCTCAAAAACTGCATCAAAACATCCTTCTCCGTGTCAAGTTTTCAAAGCCGCCCACAGGCAGCACGCTCTACCACTTCATAGTGCTAGTTGTATGCGCGCGCACTAGCCTGGCACTAACCAATCAGTGTATGCTGGTCGAGAGGGCCCACCTCACCAGCAAGCCCTACCAGAATGAGGTCACCTTTCTCCGGGAAAGCGCCCAAACAGTTTCCATAAAGGTGCCCTTGCGCTGTGGCAATCGGCTTTCGTCAGCTTCACCAGGACACCGCCGTAAAACTAGGACATACTTATCTCAAAGACTACGCAGCGCTTCCGGTCGTCACCAGCCCACCTCAACAACCCCCTCGTCGTCCCCAAACACTCCAGATCTTCATACTAATTGCTATGTTTCACCCCCTCAATATCCTCCTCCCACTTAAATTTCCAATGTTTTTCTGTCAATTTCTTCCTCCCCCTCTCCCCTCAGGTACACTTCGTGACGTAATCGATTTTGCTGATTGATTTGTAGGGTTTAACGCGCCAACGCAACGTAGGGCGATGAGGTGCGCCGTAGTGGACGGATACGGATTAATTTTGGCCACCTGGGTATCTTTAATGTGCGCCGAAATCTCATACACACAGGCGTTTTTGCTTTTCGCCTCCAACAGAAAAGCGGCCGCCATGGCCAGGAATTGAACCCGCGACCTCGTGCTCAGCAGCACAACGCCTTGGCCACTGAGCCACTGCAGCGGGTAATCGATATTGCATGGCCAACTTTCAGCCTCTTATGGCCTTGTGTGATTGCAACCAACCTGTAGGAATAATATTAACATTATTTTTTATAGTCATTTGTTCATTTATTCACGCATTACGTAAACAAGCGACGTGCCATGCAGGCACGCGTTTCATGTTATAAGGGATTTCATCCTGGAGCGCTGACGTTCTGCGGAACTAGAGTGAACTAGAAGTATACTCTAGCGGAACCGATGAGCGTTCTCGACGTTATTTCCATAGGCAATTGAGCACAGTAGCACTGCCCACAGCAACCAATGGCAATAAAGGGAAGAGGACAGTAAATGGGAGAAGTTTTCACAGAATCTAGCTTATTTACCTGCCTGCATGTGGTAAGACCTTGCTGAATAAAATTTGTTTAAAGGGGCCATAAAGACAAAATACACGTTGGGTTCATTAAGAATATTGATTCATACGTATAAAAATTATACAAATTTTATCGCATTGCAAACTTGATACAAACAATCGAGATATTAATAAAAACATATGAAGCAGAGGGTACTTCCCAGCTACTGTATGGCGATTTCTCTATGACATCACAGAATAATGTTTATGCCATCGGCAGCCGGCAACCGCCAAGAAATATGACTGGGAAAATTGTAGTGGAGCCTCTCGTACTGTTTGATCATATCAGTGCAGCTAACACACTGCTAACTGCATTTTTTACTGGAGGCCTATATTACATCACTCCTGACCATATCAGATCACTGTAGTGCAATATTTGAAAGTTTTCCCATATTTCTTGCATTTTTATGGTTAACGAAATGTTTTTCGTGGCTGGAAAGAGCCAAGTGAGTTTCCAAAGGCTAGTTCATTCAGTGAACCAATTTTTTTTTTTTGTCTTTACGGACCCTTTAAGTGAATGCAATGAATGAAGGCATTGTTTGCAGCTTCATTTACCATATTTATTCGATATAAGGACAGTTTTTTTTTTTTTCCAAAATCGAATAAATACGGTAACTCTTGTTTCAAAACTTTCCCCACCTGTCCCTCCTCAATGGGATGAGAGAAAGGCATCGAAGCCTCAACATGAAAAAGCAAATGCACACTTCTTAATAAACCAAGAATATTTTTATTACCTATAAAGCAGCTACACTCATTCTGCACTTGCAGCAATATAAAAGAGCGAAACATCAGTGTGCGTCAAGAAGGGCAACACGCTCTTTGCCAAAAATAAGTTAGGGCTACGGCTACCACTCGCACCTTGTACGAAGGTAGACACTACATCCAAGTCACGTGATGTACATTTCACATAAAATACTTAGTCTCTGTACAGAGGTTCCTTCAGTGTGCAATGGTCGAGCCGACCAACTTGCAGATTAGTTGTGATTGCAGAAATTACCAACCAATTAACAAATACAAACACATGGGAACGTAATCAAAGCAACTGAAATCAATTCAAGGAGCGATCTTCAAAGACTTCTCACGCTGATATTGGGAAACTGGTGGTGGTAACATCAGATAAATCTGTTGTGGGCGTGATAAGCAAAAAAACATTTACCTAGGAATAAAGCAACCAAATATGACTTCTTCAGATGTAACAATAGGCCTAGAAACTTCGCACAAACAGCGTGATAACAGACAGTCTAGTTAATAGCTCCAAAGTGTTCATCACAGTTACACGAGACAACAGGCTGTTATAAGTCAACTGCTCTGAGGAGATAAAGTATCACTTCAGCCGTCAGGCACATCTTATAAGCGTATTTGGCAAGAGCAACTCCAATGGGATGTCAGTGCAGTGGTATAAGAGCAAGTTCATTTGCTTCCAGCAAACAAAACATTACATGAGCATATAACCGGAAATGTATTTTTACTTCCAACAGCATTGGTAAGAATTCAAAGTACAAGAACTTATACGGAAAAAATCAATAAAAATATCAGAAACTGAGAGATACGTGGCTCCAAGTATTAGATGTGTTCGTTGAGCGGAATAATGAACGGAGATGTTTCCAATGGCAGTGGAATCGTTAAAATGCGAATTCACGGGTAAAAACACAGCTATTGTAAGTCAGGGGCATCGGAGTAGCTTTGCATACTTATATGAGACTTATAAGAACACAAACAGAAACACAACCAATAGTCAAGAGAGACTGATCAACAAAAACTACAGGGACAAGTGCAGCTTACTGGCAGCGCTTATGAAAACTATGTAAAATAAAAAAAATGAAATGAAAAGGCTACCACAAATTGAGTGTGATACAGGGTACTACAGGTTGGCACAAATTTTAGTGTTCGTTTGGCGCCACCCGTCAGACAACAAAAAGTGTGATCTGATTTATTGAACAAAAGCGTTCCGTACGATGCATGTTTGACTAGCACTTGATGTTATCCCAGGACAGCTTGTATCACCACAAGTGAGGAGAACAAATCCAAGTCTGCACCACTCAAACTCGTGGCGAAGTACTGTTATCTAGTGTCCGACAAGCTTCCTATCTTTTTATCTGAGGTGTTCGTTTGGCCAATGCTCAAACACTGAACAAAACGAATTGCCTAAATTCTTTTTTGTCCCTGAACTTTCTTGATTTCGTGACGTTAAATCTTTCTTGCTTTAAAGGAGCACACGATAGCCTTTTCTGTAACACACAAGCCGTTAACTTCATTTTTTTGTTTTAATATAATAAGAAATGAGAGAGCACCACAACACCGTGATATTGTGTTTGCAAATTTAATCCTACCGGGCTGAAAGCCTTCGCCCCATTTTGAAATTTAAAGCAGTTGGTAAACAGGTAGGAGGAGTCACTTTTCAAACAACTTTGGTTTTTCAGACATTCTCACAGTGGAATTTCCTAAATAGGACGAAACAAGCCACAAATTCACAACACCGACCCACGAGCTCCCACCCAACAACACACGGCTGGAAATTTTTGCAACACTGCAATCAGATACAACAGCAGTAATAACCAACATTCTACATTTTATAAACTTTTTCTCTGGAAACTTTCAACAACTGTATATCAACCATGTGCTTTTTGGACGAGTGAGTCTCTCTGCAGAGGCAACAACAGGCCTTCAATTGACAACACTGTTCCGTACATTGCTCCTCGACAAGAGACGGACACCACAACAGCAGTGGTGGGGGCGGAAGGAACAGTATGTAAAAACCTGCGTCCAAGCATTTTTTTTTTTTTGCGTTAGAGAACCTTTTCTTTCTGGCAATTCTCATGTGCGTATAAGTTCTTGCGTACCTTGGTCACAGCAGTTTCCTTAAAAGCTATGGATCTACGAATTTATGCAATCTTACTCAACGTGGCTAATGTCATAACAACACCAAGAAGAGTGGCAATGCAGAGAACAGAAACTTTTCAGAACCCGAACGCGTGGGCTTAGACCGTATGGTTCCGTACAGTGAGCAACCCACATGCGCGAACATACGTTGTAAAAGCCTACACAGTTACAAGCCTGGGCAGGTGAACCTAGACTGCAGTTCCTAGCTTGCGTGGCTCCCCTAGACTATACGGTTCCATACAGTAAGGAACCTGCATGACTCTTAGCTTTTACGAGTGAACATGTACTGCACAGTTTTTTCCAGTTAGGAACATGACCAGGTTCCTATAGATAAACCATCCTTTATAGATGAACCCAGACTGTGCGGTCTTGCTGCATGCAAAGGCTCCTAGCCTTTGTAGATGGGTGAACTTATGACTGCAGTATTCCATATGTTTACAAATATCTATAAATGTCCCTTATCGGTACGAGTGAGCTTAGACCATACAAGTTCCATACAGTTAGGAACACATACAGGTTCCTGGTGCTTGTGCTTGAACCTTGACGACATGGTTCCGTAAATTTACAAACACTTAAAAGTATTTCCAAGCTTTTGCAAATGAACTTCATCCGTACATGTTGGAGACACATACAGGTTCCTAGCCCTTGTACTTGAACTTAGACCGCATGGTTCCGTAAATTTACAAACATGTACAAGTATTGTGAACTTCGTGAATGAACTTCAACCGTACATGTTGGGAACACGTACACAGGTTTGCAGTCCTTACAAGTGAATTTGCGCTAAACAGTCCCATACGGTCTGAACCCAGCCCAGGTTCTGAAACTTCCTCCATGTTTTGGCCTGATCTGTGACAATGCTTTATTCTTTCACTGCCACCGATTCAAACCAACTATTTCATACGGGGGATACGGGGACAGCGGCAGCATTGCTTGCGACGAAGTCTAGTAGGTGAAGCACCCCTTGGGGCTGAGGAACACGCACAAGTTCCCAGCTCTTGTGCTTGAACTTAGACCGCATGGTTCCGAAAATTCACAAACATGTACAAGTATTGTAAATTTCGTGAATGAACTTTAACCATACATGTTGAGAACACGTGCACAGGTTTCCAGCCCTTACATGTGAACTTACGCTATACAGTTCCATACGGTCAAAACCCAGCACGGGTTCTGAAACTTCCTCCACGTTTCGATCTGGTCTGCGATGATGCCTTATTCTTTCACTGCCACGATTCTAATCAACTCCTTCATACGGGATACGTCTAGTAGGTGAAGCACCGCTTGGGGCTGTACATCAGCTTCTCCAGGTTGGGCTTGCATGCGAAGTTGATCATGGGCGGAGGGCCGCACATGAGGATGATGGAGGAGGACGACGGTGGCGGGAGGTTCTGCTCAATCATGTCGGCGCTGACGAAGCCGACGCCCTGCGTCCAGCCGTCCTTTGGCCGGTCCACCGTGAGGAAGAGGCGGAAGCGGTCCGGATTCTGCTGCAGCACTTCCTCCAGCTCCGGACGGAGCAGGATGTCGTCTTCCGTCTGGTTGGCGAAGATGAGCGAGCAGCGCGTCTTGTCCGCAGGGTCGCTGAACACCTGCCGGATGATCTGCGGCGGCAAAAAAGAACAAGGATGAAGGCAAAACTTGAGCACAGTTGCGCACACAACAGCAATAATTAACGTTTGTAGATCTTCACACTTCTTTTGTATAACAGATATATTGACATGCTGTGTTTCCCATACATTTCCTTGGTGATGTGCGAGTTATGGAATACATGAAGCAACACTTCACCAAATATGGCTTTATCCCCACCAAATTTTTCAGGGGGGTGGGGCTCAGGTTGATTCCGACCACCTAGGTATCTTTAACAAACGGCGAAATCTCAACACTCAAGAGCTGCCACCACGGCTGGAATCGAACCCGCGAAGTTGGGCTCAAGCAGCACAACACCTTAGCCACTGCGGCAGGTTCATTTCCTTAGAAACGCATGTGTGAACTTGGGAATACATGATGCAACGCTTGACCGAAAATGATTTCATCCCTACAAGCATAGCCATGTGTACGTGTTTCAAAGTGGTGACCTCCTTGTCATTTACTCTTTATTTTCGGCTTTATGTGTCCCCAACTTGGTTCATGAAGGTAGCCAGAAGTCTCGGAATTGGTCACTTCTTCTTTCCTGTGTTGTTGTAAAACCTAGGGCTGCTACCTGTTACCTTAAAATCAATTTTTCATTGTTGCAAAGACAGTAAACCTTAACACTATGCAAGCGGTCTTCCTGGCCTTTAACTTAGTTCAATGCACTTTTCAGACAATTTATGTGGACCAAACTGCATTTAAAATAAAGTATGCGCTCGAGAATGCTCAGCTGTGGCAGCTTCTGTTCATACCTTGTGCTTTGCCATTTACTGCACGTAACTTCTTGCAGGCAACGATACACCTCTTAAAACTTACATTTAAACAGGCAGTTTTATCTGAAAGTGGCAGGTCTTCCCGAGCCAGAATCACCCCTCAGGTTAACAGACGTCCGAGGTGATAGTCTGTATTGCTAGGGCAGTGACCTGCCGATGTGGCAACAATAGTTCGCTTGGAATCCCGCCAAAACCTGGATAATACCATTTGCACACTGGATGCGGGTTCGATTCCCGGCCGCGGCGGCCGCTTTTCTGATGGAGGCGAAAAGCAAAAACACTCGTGTGTACGAAATTTCGGCACACGTTAAAGATCCCCAGGTGGTCAAAATTAATTCGGAGCCCCTCCACTACGGCGCGCCTCATCGCCTGCGCTGCATTGGACGCGTTAAACCGTACAATCAAATCAATGAAATCAATCATTTGCAGACTACTCTAATACACATGATAGCTTATCAAAGGCCGAAACAGCTAGCCAGAAGCTGTGACCTCTTGAATCCCTACAGTTTGCTTTGTATCAAGAATTAGGACAGAATTGTAACCGATATAAGCATTTTTGTTACTTTGCTCGTGAACTAACTTGCAACTAATCTGACCGTTTATGTTGTCAGCCATGTTTCAGTCCAATACCGTACTTCAACAACGATGCGTTTACTGGAATGTAGGTCAACCGGAGTACATGACAAACTGAGAAATTTTAAAGAACTCTGACACATTTCCTTTCAGACTTACTGATTTCTTACAGCTATCCCATAGTATAGAGTAGCACTTTATCATACATAAGTATTTTACATGTATTCATCATCATCATCATCAGCCTGTCCACGCCCACTGCAGGGCAAAGGCCTCTCTCACAGATCTCCAATTATCCCCGTCCTGTGCTAACTGCGACCAATTTATACCCACAAACGTCTTGATCTCATCTGCCCATCTAACTTTCTGCCGCCCCCTGCCACGCTCGCCTTCTCTAGGGATCCACTCTGTTCCCCTAATGACCAACGGTTATCTTGCCTTCGTATTACATGCCCTGCCCATGCCCATTTCCTCGTCTTAATTTCTACTAATATGTCCTTAACACGCGTTTGTTTCCTAATTACACATGTTCCATGTATTACACAGCATTCCATGTATTACACAGTGCTAAAGAACTTTGCTACAGATAGTGTTTATGGCAAAAGAAAAAAAAACACGAAAATCAGTAGGATGCGATTGTGTACCCCACACACGGCTTTAGAGACTCAGTGACCTTAGGGGCCGTTCATGCAGCATTCCAGGTTCCCACATGCGAATTTTTGCGAGTGGAAACGGCATCCATAAATATTGGAACACATAGGTAGCCCAGCTCTCGGATAAATAGCCTGATAAAAAGCTACGGTCTGACACAGCCAATCTGGCCAACATGCCCACAGCTGGCCTGCGAGCCTGATGTGCTTCCCAAGCACTGTCACAGCTGTTAGTAGCGCCGCGAAAAAGTATCACGCTCATACAGGATTCAAAGCAAAAAGCTATTGCCCCAACTGTAATGTAGGGCAGTTTATAAAGCGACATGCAGGAAGGCACGTAGGCAAGGTGAAAGCAATGACAAACATAAATGACGGATCAAGTGGTTTATTGTGTCGCAGGTTTAGTGAATCTTTATTTATTTCAGTGACTGAGTTCGCACGACTGCTTGAGCGGCGAACGAAGGCAATAACAGCCACCTTGATTAGAACCAGAGTATAATACCGCTGCTACACTTGCCTCCGAATGTCATTTGAACCGAATGTTATTTGACTCAAATGAGGGGCTTCGAATGCCATTCAGAATCCGCCGTGCTCCACTACAATGGACCTTTTTCCAGTACCGGTCCTTCTGGCGGCTTCCATGGCGAACTAAAAATGGCAATAAGGCACGGCCCCCAAAAAGTCGGGCTTCCGGAGAATTCGTGCACAAAATATCCTGGTCCTGCAGTCCGTCCCGCCCTCCCGCTCTCACCCGTACCTTTCACTTGAATGTCACGGTAGCAGGCACACGTTCCTGTGACTCAAAGCGTCCCTTCTTTACTTCGTTTTATTTTTGTTACTCCCTCACTGGCAGCCACTAGTCGCAGTGTGGTCAGACTCGAATGTCTTTGCCACTTTACTTAGGAAGCCTTTTTTGCGTGCATGTCGAACCCACCACGAGTTGTCGAAAGGGAAAAAACATGCCACGGTAGAAAGCATAATCGGTCCCCAAGCAGCAAGCTGAGGGGCGCGCCGTTTTGTTTATTTTGCTGGAGGTGCCTGCCAAGAATGGCAGACAGGCAGCCCGCGCATGCGCAGGTTGCTACTAAAAAAAGGTCCATTTTGTTGGCATTTGAAAGCTTTATTGCTCGCCTTGCTGCATAACGCTGCTGCTGTCGAGTTCGGTTTTTACACAATAATCCAACAATCAAACTTAGGAGCAGTCCTTGGCATTAAAAGGATATCGAATTATAAATGACGCAATCTCTGAAACAGTGTTTGCTCAATTCTGAATCGCAATCGAGGTTTTTTGTGCTGTTTTGAGCTGCCTGGCCTCACTGGTTTGCCGCTAGCTCCTCGCACTGGTGCTGAGAATATGGAATTATTACACCTTGATATCACGATTTAAGTGAACGAGAAGTAAACAAAGTCCCACAATTAAGAATATTTTGTTTGTTTTAAGTACGCCAGTCATGTATAGCACAACTTCGCATTTGAGTCAAATGACATTCGGTTCAAATGGCATTCGGACGCTAGTGTAGCAGGGGTATAAGTAATTGCAGGCAATTTCAGGGAATAATTTTGCACTGTGGTCAGCCAGCAAGCATAGACATCTCTGCACACACTATCATCATCATAGTCATCACCAGCCTATCTACGCCCACTGCAGGGCAAAGGACTCTTCCATTATTCTCCAATTACCCCGGTCCTGCGCTAACTGCGACCAATTTATCCCCGCAAACTTCTTGATCTCATCTGCCCATCTAACCTTCTGCCGCCTCCTGCCACGCTTGCCTTCTCTAGGCATCCACTCTGTTGCCCTTAATAACCAACGGTTATCTTGCCTTCGCATTACATGCCCTGCCCACATCCATTTCTTCTTAATTTCTACTAATATGTCCTTAACACGCGCTTGTTCCCTGACCCACTCCGCTTTCTTCTTGTCCCTTAATGTTACGCCTATCATCTTCCACTCCATTGCTCGCTGAGTCGTTCTCAATTTAAGTTGAACCCTCTTAGTGAGCCTCCAAGTTTCAATGCAAGTTTCTTGACACACCATGCAAGTGTCTAAACCAGGCCTACCGCACTCTTGGTCTTGTGGGCATTCCAGTAGTGTTCACAAATGCATAATACTTGCCAGCTAGCGTGATAAGGTCTAGCACTGTGGTCAGGCTCATAGAAGTACTGTATGGATCAAATAAACCCCGACTGCTTCAAAGTTATACTGATCAGCACACATTACTAGCCTGTCATTTGTCTCTCACAAGCAATCTCAGCCAGTCAACGTGAGTGACAGCCAGAGATGCGTTAAAAGAATATTGCATTTTATCCGACAATGGTGCACAGGCTGCGAGAACTGCAAAAGACGCAATACGAACTGGGACACCAATGAAGAAGGGAGTTAATGATTGTTTTATTTTGAAACACTTGATAGAAGTTACATTAAGAGGCGCTTCGCACCACATTTGGATGGACTGTTTTGTTCCCAACTGTTTGTGGGATCAATTCTCCAGCAAGCACATGACGACGGCTCAAGAGAATTCAATTTTGACCGAAACCAAGCAAGATCAAAGATGTAAGTACAAAAACCGCGCCAGAAAAGTGCCAGATTTCTAGACTTGCGAACGCTGCTTTGTCACATTAAACTAAGTACGGTTGTTCATACCCGATTTTTACACCCCAAACGTGTGTCAGGAGAATCGGGTTAAACCATGATTCCTCCCCGAATGGACCTTTTTAAACTAGCGATCTGCACAATTATGCACTGATGGTCCGCTGTTCTCAACCAGTGCTTGCTGGAAGCAAGCCCCACAAACACATATGCTTTCGAACTCATTGAGTATTGGCATGACTCGACCGCTCGCTACCGGCCAGGCTGCAAATGCTGCACTGGCATTGTTGTGCCTAGGTAATAGAAGCTGTGATGTCGAGAACTTTCTATCAGATGAGACACGCGTTCAACGATTGGACTGGTCTTGAATGGAGACCGAGATGTTACGCACGCAGAGGATAATGTATGTAAACAAGGATGTTGAAAAAAAATCGATGACCAGCTTTTCGTAAATAAAATGTTTCATTTCTTAGAAGCTATCAATGCTCTTTACTGTCATCATTTGGTCTTTCATTTAAAGAAAAAAAAAAACACCAAATTTTGGGGGAGTATTGGCTAGAAAACCCTGATGTTGTCCCCCATATTACCAGCTTGAAACAAACACAGATTTTAACGTGATAGCGTTAATTAAGAAGCTTGCAATACCTTCTGGTAAAACAAACTGAGTGTATGACATAGCACATCTGTAGATTTACCCCGAAAAACCCCGAATTTCGGAATCGTTTTACAAAACAACAACCCAATTTCTCCCCGATTATTAGGTTGAAAAAGTAGCACCCGATATTTTACCCCATGATTTTAAAAAACCATCAAACCCGAAAATGAACAACCCTAATTATAAGCCGTATTCTTATTGAAAACACTATGTGCTTGAGAACTGCTCTTCACTAAAGACGTATTTCCCTATGCAGTGCACACCAAAGCTGAAGGAGAAGGCATTCATCCCAGTTTTCCTACCCAACAAACAAACAGAACATCCCACCCCAATGAAAGGTGTAACGTCATTAAAAACTGCTTTCATCTATCAGCTCTACTATTTCTCAAGCACAATTGTGCAAACCAAAAACTGATAATCTCACACTGTCCCAATGAACCTGGCATGGCATGAGCACTGCGCCTTGACCTGTACAGCCAAGGGACATCACAAACTCAGCCAGTGAGTTCCGATACAAACTTTTCTGGGAAAGCCGAGTTTCCAAGACTTCGTACGCAGAGCTGTCAGGACCGCACCACGAACATTTAATCCCATTAGTACAGTAAAAACACGCCAAACAAAACCCGACGAATACTGTTCCTTTTATTTGGAGTACTATTTTGTATCTGAAACACCTAACAACTCAAGCAGGCGTGGTTGAGTTCCAGTGTGAACATTTAAGTGGTTCTCATTTGATGTGGGTGCATATACCGTACACTCCACAAACCACTCGAGAACCAAAAAGAAGCTGCTTTACCCATTATTTTCAACCTGACTCCCCCCACACCAGACTTCATTCTTTTCAAAACGACCTTACTTCCCCGACAAAAGAGTTCATTCTTCTCAAAACTGAAGATTAGAGACTAGCTGACAACCCCACCCCAATCGCCGCCAAAAGTACAGCTCTTCTGGGTAAACGCAACACAGCTGGTAGAGTGCACGTTGTAGTCTTTTAAAACTTCTGTTTGCACTTAGCCGTCCTCTTTCCTGGTGCCAGCATTTCCTTCACGCCGCGGCCTCGGTTTTTACATCCGGGTCAGAGACAAAAGCGACGCCCTTGTCGAGGCGCACGGGCGTTGCTACTGTTATCTGGAGTGTCCGACACGACATGTACCGTGAGCCACATTCCAGAATCGATGCCGGCAACACCGAGCAGCCGTCTGCTCTGAATTGCAGGAAAGTCGGCTTTTACCCACGCCAGCTGGAATACGACATCATCGACGCTAACTAAAAAGAGAGCAGCTTGTTAAAATAGCTGGGAAAGTCGAAATGCGTGTGCGGCGGCGCGAACGAGGTTGAGAATCGGGCGGGATCAACCTCGTATTGTTTGTAAACACAACGCTAAACGCAACAACAGACACGACGCCACTTTCGACGATACGCTCTTACCTGTAGCATAGGCGTTATGCCCGTGCCCCCAGCGATCATGCCGATCTCGGACGCGAGGTGAATCTGCGGCGGCGACTTCTTGTCCGGTTGGATAAGGAACTTGCCTCTTCCTTCGTAGCGGATCAAGCCCGACGGACCGCGGACCTGAATCGTGTCGCCGATGGACATGCCTTCAAGATGCTGCGACATCTTCCCACCCTCGGGAAACTTTGGGTGGACATTTCGGAAGTAAACCTTCACGACGAGGTCGAAGTAGCCGTGGTGGCGGTCGCTGGTGACGGGCGTGTACGGGCGAAGCACGATCTGGCCGTTGACGGTCGCGATGAGGTAAATGTGCTGGCCGGTGGGTAGTCCGAGCGTGTGCTCGGCAGTGGGCAGAGCGAAGCGAAAGCGACGGGTGTCGTGGCTGATCTCCTCGCGTTCGATCAGCTTAACGTTGTACTTGACGTCGGGGTCTTGCAGCAGCACGGGCGTCCGGTACCGGGAGGTTAGGTACCGGTACAGGAGGGCTGCGGCCACGGCCGCGCCGAGACCACTGAGCACGACGAGCAGCGACATGGATTTGACCTGGGAGCCGTATCGCCGCATGGATGGATGCGTCGAGTTATCGCTTTGCCTTATTTTTTGTTTCTTTCCTTCTCTCGCCCGGAGAGAGTGAAGGCGAGAAGTGGTAGCTTTTTTTCCTTTTCCTCCTTTGTGGGCACCTGTTTGAATGAGCGTGACGTCCGAGCAGAGCGAGCGGAGAGAGATTTACGATATTTTCTTTTTTGCTTTCCGGACGCACTCGAGGTAGACGTACTGCTGATTCTACTCGCTACGCCATGCTTCAGTACACGCAAGAAATGGGCGGTTGCTTGACGACACAGAGCCTTGACCAGAATGAGGCAACGAGCACGGCGTTTAAAGGTTTAAATGCCTAGATATGTCCTAGATATGTCCTTGTGGATTTTCTTGTCTTCGGTTTCGTACTCTGCGCTAGTAGTAGTATAGAAGGCTCTGTGCGCTAGGCAACCGAGGCGACTCCATCGATTCCGCGACAGCCTTGACTGGGCGCGAGAACGAAAGTCAGGACGGGCCAGCGGGCCAGCGTTATTAGATAGACGGCCTTGAGCCACATTTTTGTTTTGGGGTTTTTTTTTTTTTTTTGTCAGCTCCGGTCTGCAGCCTTGGCGTTACCTTGCTAATCTTGCTTCACACATGCGGGCGTACAAATGCGGCTTGCTGGAGTGCTTATAATTAAACTTTTAGCCAACTGTACGACAGTTTGTGATCATCAAAAATGAATATGGTATCATAGTTTCGCAGTGTCCAGCCTTTGTCAAACAAAGTTTGTACAGTGGATCCAGCATGTTGTTCTACATCAAATTTTCACTATTTTTGGCAATGGTGTTCGGCTGCTCGCTCAGTGCAATGATCCCAATTAAACCGTCGTGACTTAATTAATAATCGAAGCAAACATATCATGGACACTAGCAAAAAAACGACCGTAGATCCAACCAGCATGTAAAAATTGAGCAGCTGTGTAAAAGGCTTGAAACTCTTCCATAATTTATTAAAAAATTGGTCGCAAATAAACAGCAAACAATCGTAGTTTCCTGCAAAATGTATCGGCTGTCGGATCAAATTTATCGCGTCATCTGTGCGATGTTGCGCTTTATCACCGCAAGGGGGACTTTGTCGCCCTGCTGGACCCGCAATCATGGAGGTCGTGGGACTTCGCAAGTGTCCAAATCGGATCAGCCTAGACGACATGCCGAGCGAAATCCTGATAAACATATGCTCATATCTCGACTACCACGACCTAATCCGGTACGGACATTCGCATAATCGCTTGGCCGCCCGAGTCTCAGTCACCGTTAACGAATGCCTACGAGGCGTCTGCTATCGTGTCCGTTTTGAAGCATCTTTTCGCATTCAAATGTATGGGCCTTGTGACTAGACGAGCGGTTTCGGCATTGATTTAAGCATCCCGTTACAACACTTGTTCTTCGCCAGTCTGCGCTGTGGTTAAATGGTCTTAATTTTAAACTTTTTTTCTAGCTAGCTACCGCGAAATGCGTAGCGTACACCGAGGCTGTGTTTTGTTGGTAAACATGGCACGAAAACGTTTGCCGTTGCTTGAGAACACGTCCTTCTAGGGGTAGTTAATGCGTTTCTTGGGAAATGTGACCTTAAGCTTCGGTGACTCTGTAATGCTTGTCTTTATGATTTATAGATTAGTACTTAAAGCACAAATTTGAGCATCGCCAGGCGATAGCGCGCCAGGCTCGGCGACTGATCGGGGAATTAATTTTTTGAGAACGTATTAAAAATGAATGCGTCGCACCTGCACGCTAGCTAAGAACTCTTGTTTGGTCGAAGTGTTACCTGCGTGAAACAAAAGCGCATTGTAAATTTTCTTTTTCAGCAAAAAATAGCGCTGTTTAGTTTAATGTTGTTACTTTCTCTGAAAGTTTGAATCTAAATTATATAAAATCCCGCTGCTTTTGAACGAAAAAAGAAAAATTGATTCAGTCCAAAATCGGCTGACATGTTTGCTGACGCAAGCATGTACTCTAATAATATGTGTTGAGGTTTATGGCAAATAATGAGTTCAAGCATTTTGTTAATTAAGGGCCAAGAGCAGATTGCCATCTACTTAGTAATGATGCTTGTTGCTAGACTTGCATCGGCAGAACTCCTGTAACGAATTCTATTGCATATCTATTGTTGAGGTTAAATTGTACAAGGAATGCAGCTTTCTTTTTTGTAATGTGCAGCAGTAATGTGTAATGTTATCAAAAAAAAAAGTTTAGGCTTTAATATTGCTGATTGGGTGCAGAAGCTTGGCATTGTCTAGTTGATTCGCAAACTATAACTTGATCAATTGTATACGAATAGCAAATTCTATCTTTTTGTTGAAGATATGCTATGTGTAGTTGTTAAGCCACTATCATGGAATGAAATCGCTGCTTTAGCAAAGACAACGAAAAGCTGTAGCCTTAAAACAATGTTGTTGTGACCGAGATTAGTGAAACTGCGCTACACTAAAGTGAGCTTTCTTGTAAATGAAAAAAAAAAACGGTTTTTAAGATACCTCTTGGCACATTTAAATACATTCTCAATATTTTCAACAAATTTTACTTTGTCAGTAAGCTTCTGTACATTTTTGATCAATTTTTTATACCGTAATACGTGCTTTAATGTAATTAATGCTTGATATAGTCTCAAAGAGCCGAGTTATGTCTGGCTGTACCTTTTCACATATGAATCTCCTTAAGCCATTCACATTTATGCTTCGTTTAGTGTACACCACTTTTAGCAACAAAGCTCTGAGAACACAAGAAAGGCCGTTTGAGAGAACATCATGAAAAAAACAAAACGTCACATTTCCTGGCAAAAAATAGGACAGAGTACTCTTGCCAACAATCACACTATCACAGGGCTTGTTGACAGACATGGCAGGTGCTGATAACGGATACGTAAGAAAGTAGTATTATCATCACTTGTGGGTTAAAGCGTTATCTCTGCCGTTGTAGCTTAATTTCTGTAACAGCAATAACTACGTAGCATTTACTTCCGAGATTGACCTGTGAGAGGTCTTCCAATGAGCAGGTTGAAAACCTTGCACAGGAGGCGCTCGGAGTTTTAATCACCGCAACTTGCAATTCTCAGTTCTGCCACTCAAGTTTGGTTATCGTGCAGCTTTTTACGAGCGCAGTAATGCTATTGCATGTTGATGCGGTAAGATAGGCAGGCTTATCGGGGAAGTGAAGCCTTAGAGGCATCGCTTGTTAAAAGTGATCGCCAGGTGTTAGCTTCCTTCTGAACTGTATGTGCAGCACCAGATTCATTGAATATGGTTTAACAAGGGAGGCATTTTTCAGTGTACTGGAAGATGCTTTCTTCATCTCTCAATGCAGACCTAAGTAAGTAACGCACAGAAGACAGTGCAGTCTAGGGAAGTGATCAGTATGATTTGAACGCCGGCAATGTCCTCTGCATTCTTCCCGAACAATGTATTCTGTTTTATTTTTTATTTTTATTTTGTTTATTTAGTATTTTATTTATTTGTTTGTTATTTTAGTTTTATTTTTTCCTGAGAGCAGTTGTAAGGACACCTGGTAGAACCCGGAAAAAGTGTGAAACCGCAGTTCACTTGGGGTTATTGTGCGTAAGTTATAGTTGGCGCACTTACTGAAGCTTTGGTAAAAGGTTTGAGACCTCTCTGAACCGTCTGTGCTTGTAAAAAACGCAGCCTGTTCCTGTTTATAAGGGATCTGTAGATTAAATAGATTATGATGACGGGTGATTGGTGCGTTAATAGGTGTTTAAACGCTCACTTGCCTCCTGAGTCCACTCTTTACGGACGGTGCCATTGTCCCTCTCGGAGGGAGGGAGGTAATCTCTCCATTTCGTTGTACAAGTTCGTAAGAGAAATGGGGCATGCTATTATTAGTCTACTGCCCGCTTGCCCGTTATTCGTTGTGACGTATTATTTGCGGGTGACATGTTTTTCCAGACGTTGCGCCTTACGGTAAAATGTTGGAACATTTTAGAAAGTAAGGAGTGAACTCTTCTGATACTGTCTGAGGACTGTTCGGAGGCATTTGTGGGCCAGTATGAAAGTTGCCTGTTTACAGGACGTACTTGTACTTGAAAAAAAAAGTCGCGCTGCTGGTGAGGTTGAATGTAGGATACATGCTGGGTGGTGCGGAAACAGAGACAGGTACCCGCCGCGGTGGCTCAGTGGCTAAGGCGTTGCGCTGCTGAGCACGAGGTCGCGGGTTCGATTCCCGGCTGCGGCGGCCGCTTTTCTGATGGAGGCAAAAAGGAAAAACGCCCGTGTGTTTGAGATTTCGGCGCACGTTAAAGATCCCCAGGTGGTCAAAATTAATCCGGAGCCCTCCACTACGGCGCACCTCATTGCCTGCGTTGCGTTGTCGCGTTAAACCCTAAAATCAATCAATCAATCCTTCAAGTAAAGAAGAACGCAAGCCTGTTTTGCCGAATTAACTTTGTTCTGTTGTAATTTCATTATCTAATGTTCCAGTCTGTTTAGTTTGAAATGCCACAAGGAGACGGGTAATGATTAGCTCGCTTATAGTGGGTTTAAAGCCTAGAACAATGCGTTTTTTATCTAGGATTGTTGCACGAGCCGATGTATTAGAGCCAATTTTTACCCCTACGGTTACAGCAAATGTCGGGTATAATGAACTAATCTATTGCCCCAATACTACTTTGTTATATTGTAGTTCGACTGCAATTGAATTGACGTTTGTGTCCCGAAAGTGTTGTTCCTTTGTATTCTTTTTGCCCATTCAGATGCAGCCGTGTGAGCCGACGGCTGCGGGACGTCTGTGCCCACGACCCCCACTGGCGCGGCCTCTGCTGGAAGTACTGGGTGGAGACCGAGTGAGAGCACTCTTTTGTTGTGGATCTGTTTCTTTTTCTTTTGTTTTGTTCTAGAGGCTGCCATTATAGACCTACTCAACTCAAGAAGAGAACAGCCTGTTTAGTGTCAGAAGCAAGCACAGTGTGTTGTCTTCAGTGAAGCTACACAAAGCGCTCCAGACACTCGTTAGTGATGCTTGACACTACATATTTCATTTTGCTTCACGACAGAAAAGTGTTTTCTTTTTCATGTTTTCTTTTCTGCCAAATGTGCGTAATTATGCAGTGTGTGTTCAGCGAGTCTGTACCAGTGTGGAGTTCTTCTTTTGACCATTTGTTCGTATGTTTGATCCAGTGGTTTAATTGCATGTCTATGTGTGCCTTTTCTGACGGCTGGTGACACTAACAACATTGTTGTGATGACAAAAACACGGGAAAAGGGTGCCACCAGTACACGAGAAGATACAGTATGCCACGTGCCCGCTGTGCAGGCTTCCGGAGGGAGCGACGTGGCGCAGCCACTTCCAGGCGCTGTACCGCGACCTGCAACGCTACGTGCACTGCTACGCAGCCATGAAGCTGGCCTGGCAGAAGATACGTGCCTTCATGCAGCAGCACTGCCCCGTCATCGCACAGTCCATCAAGCGTACGTGGCTCGTTTATGGCGTAGTTTAGGATTACGGGTAAAATGTTCTGTTGGATCAATTCTATGCATTCTTTTCACAAATGAGGGCGGTTTCGTATCTTTTAGGTTAGTTTCATTAACGTTCCTCATTGCATCGCAAGTGCCCGCCCTGTGCCTGTCTCGGAATGGAATATCGCACTTTGACTCACCTGTTCAAATTTGTAAAATATTCTAAGCATGCCTTGACCTCCTGGCAGAATGGATGGTGGCTGCTGTGTGCTGATCCGGCCATCATTTTCAGAGCTTTTCTGTGTTTTCGGAAAAAAATTGTGGACCGGTGTACACACCAGATTGACAACTGCACTTCTCATTATTCTTTGGTGCTGGTTTGTATTATTGCTTCTATGCCTGTTGCCAATACTCCCCCCTCCCCCGTGATCTCGCTGTCAACATGAAAAAAATCATCATTGCAACCTTCATCAATGCATAGAATTTGAAAGAAGTTAAGATGTAAACTATCATTATTGCTGCCATTTTCTTCGTTGACACACAGCTGGCATCATTGCATAGCTTTCACTGCCCATATCACGTATACAATTTCATCGTTTTTTTTTGTGTGTGTTACTGGAACTGTGCAGGGTGTAGAATTTTCCTTGTCAGTTGTGCCCACATAGCAGTATGTGATAATGAAAAGACCGGATTGGTAATGTCGTCTTACCGTTGAGGTGTGGGTATATACATGTTCACGCACGCATACATTCCCGTGATGTATAAACAACTCTCTTCCTTACTTTCCTCGAAATGCAAGGAAACCAAAGCCTAATTCAAGGTCGATTGCACATTAGTATGAAACTTTATGTCCTAAGATCTCCAGGCGGTCTAAATTAATTCCCGCCCTTCTGCACAACACGCACCAGCTCAGTCCATGTACGAAATATTAACCTCATTGTTTTAAGTGCAGAGCACTTTAGGGGCTCGCCTTGTCGTCTTAGCTCGCTCACTGGACCCAAATAGAGCCACACGGCGTTCCGTCGTAGCGGCTGTCATCGCGGCGTAACCCAGAGGCTTCGAAAGCATAGCGTTCGAAACTCATGAACCGCTGGCGCTTGTCATGCATCTCCCCGTTGTTTAGCGGAAAGAAAACGGTAGGTACATTTGAGGCAAGCTATACGTAATTAACCAGCAGTGCCCGCATTCATTTAGTTAGGAATGCTTGTTGGGTTGTTTTTTACGAGAGGAAACGAAAAAATGGCCATGCGGACCCACCAGCTCATTTCCCGCAACAGGACCTATGATGTCATTCGAGCCAGCTCTGCGATTGGCGGAGGCCGGCACAAGCAGACGCAAATTAGGTAGAGCTTAGAAGCTAGCCGAACGAGCGATTTGCGCTTAAATTTAGGGCACATTCTTTACAATGCAATAAGAATGGTGGGACAAACTGTGGAAGTTACGAAAGCACATGTAAACATACAAGTACTGATGCGTACTGCTGTTGGTACTGCGCGCACTGTGCTTGGTTTAGCTGCACAGCACTGCGGGGCTTGGGGTTGTCTCGGGCGACACTGGCCGATTGACGCAAGCAACGGTGTCTTACGTGACCATATTTGTCGAGCAAGCACTGTTTGAGGGAACGATTATTTTCTCACAGAACAAAAACAAGCCAGGTTTAAATACGGTCAAAAACAAACCAGAAGCTTGCCACACTATGGTGACGCCATCTAGGTTCAGGTAACGTAAAGAAACGCGGGAACGCCACCGTAGGGTACCTGGAGGCCAGCACCGCCGTACAGGGTGGAGACACCCTTTGAACGGTCCCGTGCCGCCGCAATTGGGCCAACGTGCTCAACGCGTTGTTCTTTTTGTTTCCCACGAGACCTAGCAACGCGAAACAGATAAGATGATTGAAACTTCGCCAGTAGACCACGTTGCGGCGATAATTTTAGCGTGGTTTTGACACAATGACTTGCTTCGGCGGCGAGCGTGCGACCCAAAATGGCAGCGCTGGCGTATACATGTCTCTACCCTGTACGACGGACGCGTTTATTAAGGTATTCTAGGCTGCAGAGCGGTCGGTTCCTGTGATGTCATTGCAGACCCCGAAAACAAACGATATAGCGAGAAAATCAAAATTTTAACTTAAATTGATTAATTTCTCAGTGAATAAAGCATCGTTTGTATCCGGACAAGCGCTGGGGGCACTATAAAACACGAAATCTTTCGAATAAAAACTTATAGTAGTGTAAGTGCAGATTACAAAGGGGCGACCAACGCGGTAGAATTTGAAGCGCCTTCTCTGACAACCGCAGCCAGTGCACGAACGAAGAAGCGAGCGGCGGCGAAAGATGCGGCGAACTCGAAACTAAAGCGTGGCAAACTGTTCGCATGGCGACGCAGTGAAACATCCCCCTCGCGAGGGGCACGATCAAATGCAGAGCATTTCCGGGGGCGCACGACGTTAAGTAGTTTGCGTTACGTTAATGTTGTTGCACTTGTGGCAACTGCTGACGAGAGAGCGCTTGTCAGCAGTAAAATTGGCAGCCTCGGCGCACGTTGAGTCCGAGAGAGGGGAGAGAGTGTCCTTGAAATGTGCCTGGGCGCGCTATCGAATGTTGATCGCGCCGATAGCGAAACGTCTGAGCCGGGCATGTCGAGGCGAGCGATGCGGACTACTACGGACGCCTAGAACGGGTGACATCGTGAGTTAAAGAAATGCTCTTCATTTAAAAAGTGGCAGTGCAACGGCGCCATGTGCAGGAGGAATAGTGAGCACAAAAAGAACAGAACTCCCGCTGGCGCAGTTTCAGGCAGGGGGTGCGCGAGCACTGCGAAGGCGGGAAATTTGAATTGCATTGGGTGGTAGCAGTGAGCAGATAACAGCGCTACAGCCTATTATGGTGAATCGCTGCTCTGCACTTCCAACAGCTTTCACATTGAGTGGAACGGCTTTAATTTTCTTTTCCGTCAGAAGAAGGGGGTGTAAACATTCACGGGATGTGAAACAATATGCCCTGATTCTGGACTGCACAGCCGGGACCACAGAAGAGCAGCTGGATGCAGCGGAGCGAAAACTGGGTGTCCGCTTTCCTGAGGACCTGCGTTGCTGTTACCGGATCCACAACGGCCAGCGACTAGCCTCGCCGGGGTAAGGAGGAGCAGGCGGTTGCCATCTCACTTGCTTGTCCGCTTATTTTGCCTTATTCTGTTCAATGTTGGTGAGTTCTCCGAAACGTGCTGACCAGAGAAAGTTGCTCTAAAGTATGTTGAGTACTGAGAGTACTTTTTCCCATAAGCTCTGATCGAGAACATTGTACCTCGAAATATCACGTTACGTTAGGCTTGACACCTTATGTTTAGGCTTATTTTTCATTATTCCGTTCGATGTTGGTAAGTTGTTTGAAACGTGCTGACGAGGGAAAGGTGCTCTGAAGTATATTGAGTTAGTACTGCGATCACTTTTTCCAGTAAGCTCCAATCGAGAACATTACACCTGAAAACATCACGTTAGGTTCGACATCTTATGTTTAGGCCTAATGTTGTGTCACCTTGTCGCTATTTACACGGGACTAACAATTCGCAGCCAATAAAGAAGCACTAGCATCTGTAATACTCGCATCACACGTCAAAACAATGTTTTTTAAACTGAATGTGGTTAGCTGTTAATGACATTTGGTTTGGCCACGCTGGTCAACTCAGTGAAATGAATGTCATTTGATAGTGATAGCATTGACAATTAGCAAACTTAGAATTGCACGATGATAATGTAAACACTTTCATAATGTTTTTATACCCTTTAATGGTCTGAAAAGAAAACAAATAAACTTTTTTCTTGTTCTCATTGACATCGGTAAGTAGGCATCACAAGCCGAGGCAAATAAGCAACAAATCCCTATTTGGGTAATGGCAACGTGGCGGAGCTTTGCAAAGGTGTTTTCCTTCTTTTCTATGCAAAGCAGCATTTGGGGTGTACATATGGACCTACAGGTTTTAGACACAGAGCTCTTGGTGTGCTAATAAACTTCCTTGTTTAGCGACATTCGGCTCAAAAGCTAATGCAAATGTGTTCCTCAAACTCATTTGATCCCCAAATGCCATCTGCATCAAATGTTCGGCATTCACGTGTACCGCCAAAGTGGATGTCACAAACATTTAATGTCATTCACTCTAAATGTTATTAGATTTGCCGTGTGATGGGGACATAAGTTGTTGCTGCTTTTAAGCATGTTAACGTGAATGTGCTACACCTGCTCACCTGCGGGCAAGTCTTGACAAAAATCTCGATTCGCTCAATTCCCCACTGTGGCAGGTTGATGGGCAGTATGAGCATCCCCACCCACTACCGGTCAGAGTCGCTGTTAGACCTGGAGACAGCCATTGCGGGCTTGCAGGTGAGTGAGACAATGAGTCACTTGTTGCAGCATTTGGCTGTGTAGTCTCGTTCAGCTGCCCTGCTGAACCTGTCAAGGATGTACTTGTTCGTGCAGAAATGTCCAGTGATATTCTATCCCAGAAGTGTTCGTTGCTGCTGCTGCTGTTCGGCTTGCAGGGATACCACAGTCCCTCAACACTATAGTCGCATGTGGTTACTTGTTCTTGATTGATTGATTGTGGGGTTTAACGCGCCGACGCAACGCAGGCGATGAGGCGCGCCGTAGTGGAGGGCTCCGGATTAATTTTGACCACCTGGGGATCTTTAACGTGCGCCGAAATCTCGTACACACGGGCGTTTTTGCTTTTCGCCTCCATCAGAAAAGCAGCCGCCGCGGCCGGGAATCGAACCCGCGACCTGGTTACTTGTTCTTCCTGTTTGTATAATTGTTATCACTGGTTGTCCATGTTCTGAATGGTGTGAAGACAGGTTTAGTTCAATGTGCTATAACTTTCTATAGGAAACTCTTGATGGGGTAAATGGATGGGGTAATTCCTCACTTTTCAAGCACAGTTTTAGTTCACTGTGCTATAATTTTTATCGGGAACTCTTGACGGGGTAAACAGATGGGGTGATTCCTCACTTTTCAAGCACAGTTTTAGTTCACTGTGCTATAAATTTTTATCGGGAACTCTTGACGGGGTAAACAGATGGGGTAATTCCTCACTTTTCAAGCACAGGTTGAGTTCACGTGCTGTAATTTTTTTAGGAAACTCTTGACGGGGTGAACGGATGAGGTAAATCCTCACTTTTCAATTTTAGGTTTAGTTCACTGTGCTATAAATTTTTATCGAAAACTTTTGACAGGGTAAACGGATGGGGTAATTCCTCACTTTTCGAGCACTTGTGACATGGCGATGTCAGTAGTGATGTGGAATGCAGGAGGTGTTGATTCCTGACAATATCACTTGGATCACTCTTTACATCCCAATGCTGAAAATATTCTCATCGTCCACATTTGCTCACTGGTAATCATAAACACGCGTTTCTTTCGTATGCCCTTTTAGCTAACTTGTGTAACATTCAAGTGAAACAATTTTGAAGACTTCATGTGGACTTTTCTGTGACCACATAAGCAAAGCAAGAACGTTCACTTGATCTCAGCTTGAGTAACTTGCACGTGCCGGTAATTTTGTATGGCATCTTTCTTTCACTTATAGTGGCCCTTGAGTTTGGCATCGGAGCAAGTTCAACTATGAAATGCGATGCCCATCCAGCCAGTGTTACAATACAATCTACATCAAAAGCAGTAGTCATTATAGTGATGCATTTTTATTTCCATTAGTGTAATTCCATCTTGGCGCTGTTCAAATGCAATGCACCAGGGCAAGGTCTCACAAACTGAAAGTGTCTGATGGTTAGAAACTTTTGGCCAAGTCAAACGTCCATAAGGTTCAGGTTTGGGCTAGTTAGTTGAACACAATCAGGACTGCAAGTAAAAGAAAACCTACAAAAAAACAGATAGATTGTGAATGCTGCATCCATCTATACTGCTATATTCTGTACATGTCTGATTTTGTGCTACAGTTATGACCAAACTTCCAGTTGGATGGCTAGATCCAGCGCCAAGAGCAGGACCATGCTGATTTTGTTGTTTGTGCCTTGGTGTCTCACTGGAAGCCTTACCAGCACATTTTGAACTGCATTGTGCTCTAGGTGTGCTCTAGGTGTGCCCCAAGGCAGTGTTCTACACCCCCTCTTTTCTTTTTTCCCCCCACTGTGCTTTTCCCTCCCCCTCGTCGCTGTGGCTGCCCAGAGCCGGGAGGGCCTTCAGGGCTGCATGCCGCTGACCTTCTGCCTACACTCGGGCCTGACCCAGTTCATAGCGCTGAGGGACTCGGACGGCCACGCCCCCGGCTGCGTCTTCTACCCGTCTCAGGACCTTACCTCGGGGGCCAGGGGCCACCCGCTGGATGCCTTCATCACCGGTGAGGAGGATGGTGTGATCCTTGGGAACGAAAAGGACGAGGAAGAGGAGGGGGATGCGCTCTCCCGGGTGGCAACTCGATTCCTGCACTCTTCCCGTTAAAGAGATGTGATGACAGGCAGTGTTGAGTCAAGCGAGGCCATTGACGGAGTAGAACAGAAGCGGAAAAAGAAGGAGCGAAGTAGCATGCGCTCGCACAAGGAAGCACGCTTCTTGCTGTTCATATTAACCTAATAGGCAGGTTTGGGAAAAATACCTCACAGTTGTACCCGGAGAGAGATATGGTCTACACCTGTTACAACGAACCCTCAAAGTCCGAAAAAAAATGTCCAGTGTATCCGAAGTATGCAGTATTCGAAACGCGGGGGTTTTTGGGGTGGTGTAGTATATGAGCGTAAAGTGAGAACTGTGACTGGTATTGCATATAAATACCAGAGACAATTTGTTCTTTCTAAACACCTTCAGCACCTCTGCATAGTGTTCGTGCGGGGGGAGCGAGGAAGAATCGCCCAACACTGTTTTCGAAGCTTAGCTCCGGCACTTTGAAAAGGTCTAGCACACGCAGTCAAATGTGTAGAGACGCACGCTAAGCTGAGCAAAGAAAGCAAGAATACAACTAAGAGCAATTACTAACCAGCTATGAAAACCACTAATGCCAGCAGAATTAGCCAGGCTTTTTCAAGCCCTTCGTGACGAGGCAGGAGGCTTACCCGAAACCAATCGTCGAACAATTCGGATCGCTGCCTGACGGTCTTCAAGGCAGCTCGCGCACTTTTTGATGGTCCCATTCTAGTCAGTAAAACAGCTGATACGAAATAATCTGATGAAAGACGGCTGTGAAACAGAAACCAGACCAGTTGGACTCTGCACAGCCAGTGTCAGATTGCACACAATGAACAAGAGCCCTGCTTGAGGCATTTCTTACCCTTTTCATCGAAAGGAACGAGAACAGTGCATGCTTGGGAATAATAAATGCCAAACTTTACTGAGCCTGAGTCATTTATTACATAAAAAACTGTGATGACGGTGGACTCGACCTCCGGGTGCGCCACTTAGCCTATTGGGAAGTGCTGTTCTTCAATCTCACCAAAGGCACATTTTTCGTGAGCGTCCTTGCTCTTGACGGTCGAGCGGACCATCTGCTTAAGGGGGGACGTGGCTTTCAAAATCAACTTTTTTATTTCTGAGTGGATTTTGATGAAAATTGGCACAGCAACTGGAAATGCTTCTGTGATAACACCATAAAAATTTCAAGATAATATTTTGATAACTTTTTTATTTATTAAATTTTCTTTCTGTTCCGCTTGTACCGAGCTTGAGCGACTTATAAAACACGATAGAAAACTTGTTCGAAGTGCTTTGCCTTCATAAAACACGATAGAAAACTTGTTCGAAGTGCTTTGCCTTCCCAAATGAATGGGCGAGGTCGTGACAGTTTTAGAATTTTTTTTTTTACAAAACAATATTTTTTAGTTTTCATTTTTTTAGAGGTTAATGTGCAACAGGCATGTCGACTGTGAACGACTATTTCAATAAAAAAGTCACAAAAAACAAATCTGGAAAACCAAAAGTGTCACGACCTGAACTATTCATCAAGGAATGTAATGCAAGAAACGGAATCAAAATAGACCCAGTGGTCACAAAGAAATCCCTGGTACAAGCGACATAGGTGGCAAAAAAAACTGTTTTGAGAAAACGGCTTCCGAAGTTGCAACATAGGTTTCACTTATCAAAAGTCGCCACAGTTGCAGCCTTTCATGTCGTTTTGAACATGGGGCTTCTGGAAGGCCTTGCCTTGAAATTGGAGTGCCTTTTACAGCCTTTCTCTTTCCAGAAAACATCATTTTCAGCTCCTCTGTGAAGAGTACATACCCCCTTTGCAAACCAAACGGAGGGGAAGATGGGTTTCAATGGGCTTTCAATGCAAAGTAGGTTAGCTGGTTGGCTGTATAGCACTGGACAACCTCCTTTTGCAGTGTTGTCACCATGGCAACAAGTTAAGCATTTTTTTTCCTTAAATTTGAACATTTTTGGCTTTTTTTATGTTTTATCTTGCCTGGCACAGTAACTTAGTACTCATACGTGCAGGTGTTCATTGCCAAAAGTTTGCATACCACAAGGATGAAAATGAGCTACTTTGAAGCTTGGTAGAGTATTCTGCATAACTCACAACTTCAATGCAAGAGCATATTTTTTTTTACTACTTTTGACATTCAAGGCATCCAATATTTCTCGCAGCACAGCCAGTATGCCCTAAGCAATGGCATCAATAATTTCCCTTAAAAAATCGCTGTTAAATGCTGCCACAGTAACGTACATTTTTAACGCAGAGAGCATATTTTTATTCCTATATTACTAACTCAAACCCGTTTGCATGAAAATTACAAGTGCACGGGAAACGTAGCGCAAGAAAGGCGATATGGCTCGCCCGCATCGCAGCGCACGCTTACCGCGACATATCGAACTTTGATTATACCTGATATGGCTGGTCAGGTCGCTTTTAAGATTAAATCTAACGTCGCAGGCATTAATTACAACTACTGGCGTTCAATCGTAACGGGTTGCCCAGTCATGTGATGCTCCAGTGCGCGTCGGCTATGCCGTGCGCGCCGCAGCGTTTGATGCGTCGACCGTTTCTTTCTCAAGGCTAGCGAGCCCACAGTCAAAACACAGCAATAACTAAGCGTGTAAACATCGCAAATCCGACTAAAAGTTCACTTCACGAACCGCTATCGCAAGCGCGCACACCGCGTCACCCTCCAAGGTCTGGCGACGGTAGAGTCACGCGCACCACGAAGCGTTCGATGACCTCCGCCTTTCGAGCCACACAACTTCCCGTAATTTGGCTCGTTATCTCTGGCATTCCCATCGCGATAACGTGCGTGTTGAATACCACAGATTGAACAGAAACTCGGCCGAGCGAAGCGGCGAAAATGAACTCAATCCGCTCGCTACGCAGCTCAGGCGGCCGCCATCTTGCGTTGCGCCCGCGACATCCAATCAGGAGGGTCGTCGTTCTGCGCCGGACCAATCGCGCTTCAGCATCAATTTCTAGCTTCGTTTGTGCGTCGTTTCTTTTCTGCCGTTTGTGCGTTTGTGAATGAACGAAGATACAAGAGACGAGCGGAACCGGAAAGACGATCGCTCGGCCGATCTAACCATATCAAAATGGCCGCGCCCGGTGGCACCGTTGCGGAGATAGAGCGCTCCGAAAATTGCCGTTTTTTCGCCCTTTTGCGCTGATAATTTGTCACCGCGCCTGACAAAAGTATTTTTTTATGCCACTTTGCGACGCTTTTCAGCGTAAAAACTTTGCAGACGCACAGAATAGGAAACATAGAAGCCGAATATGTGGGTTTCAAAAAAACGATGTTTTGGTCATTTTTCCGAAGTTGAAAGCCGCGTCCCCCCTTAAACAAACCCATACTTCTGGCGATGTTGGCGTGTTTTTCGCCATGTTCAATAGCGTTAATTATGCCTAGTTTATCCGACAGAGAAATCAGCCACCATGTCGCTGGTCGCACAAAAAAAAAGGCCACCGGCAGTGGCTTGTCTTGCTTGTGCGAACGGTGCCAACGACCAAGTCTATGCCGACAATGTTGCCAGACATAGTAGTTTCCTCGCCAAAATAAACAAAGAAAAAGCATATCGGGTGCCGGCACCGCAGAAGTCTGCTATTGGTATGAGTCAGAACAATTTTCGCCTGAAATTTAGTCTGTTATAGCCTGGTCAGTTATGAGCGGAGCGGAATGTGACCAAACAAACCGCAAAAACGGTCTGTTGTAACTGAAAGTTTGTTGTTGCTGGATCCAGTGTAACGGGCGTAGACTGTGCATGATATTCCATGAAAAATGTGCCTATGATGCAGGTGAAAAGCATTGGTACAAAAATGTATTTCAGATACACATGCTTCTGAGCTGTATCTCTTCAAAACATTAACTCTAATTTCACCGTGACTACACTGCATATGCAAGTTGAGGAAAAAATTTCTTCTATTCATTGACAAGCAGATGTATTGCCTGCACTGTCTTGCTTGAATTTTGTTATTTTATTTCATGTGCATCATTCTTTTATCTATAGTAAATGAAAACAGCAGCTTTGGGAGCTTATTGTACAGGCCTTTGCTTTATGTGTGTTATTGAGGCTGTCCGGCAGTTGAAGGTTACCTTTTTCAGAATGCCTGACTTGTAGGCACCCCAGTTATTTTGCTTCTAAATTTACAAGGGAATGGTAAAAAGGCAAGCAGCAGTCATTGGGGGGCCTTTGGTGTGTCCTTTTGCCTTGACGTTGTCTCAGTGTGGCTTGTTTTCTTTCGCAGCCCGGTCGTTCCTCGAGTGGTTCAAAGGGTATGCTGACATGCTGGAGAACGACGAATTCGTCGTGCTGGACAACCAGCCATACAGGTACGCAAGTGTCGTGACATAAGCAGAAGCAAAAAGCTAGCCATTGCGGGCACATGTTCATTAATTTTTGTCAACGAGTATGCGTACTGGTTTAATACCTCTGTTACATGACAGATCTAATGACATTTAGAGCAAATGTCGTTCGCTCTAAATGTCATTAACTCGACGCTACACGAGAATACCGAATGGCGTTTGAGGTGAATGAGATTTAGCGGCTAACTGAGGTACGGGAGTTCATTCAGCAGTCAAATGAGTAGCCTCGACAGCAGTGGCATGTCACTTGAGAAGAAAGTCCAGCAATAAACCAAAGTATACTATTTCTAAAAACTGTTAGTAAATTTATATTTCACCCTTCATGTTGTTATTAAAATAAAGACAAACAAGTACTAACAAAAAAAGAAAATCTCGTCCCTAATGCGGATTTTTTGTGGACTTGTCTCGGCTTGTGACGTCTACTGATGTCCCCTAAACTGGTGATTGTCTTATTTTTATGTTAAAGAATAATCTTTTGTTATGTTTTAAAAAGATGTTATGTATGAAAACATTCTCGATGCGCTTTAAATATAATTATATGCGGTTTTGCGAGCTCGCTAATCATCACCGCTTTCACTCTCAAATGACATTTGTTTCTCCGTGTAGACCCACACAGCCAAACCGAATGTCATTAAGAGCTAATATCATTCACTTTGAATGACATTAGATCTGCCGCGCAATAGGGATATAAGTGTTCTTCAGTATACACCAGTTGCGAAACTCCGTTTCGGAATACAAGCCAGGCGAGCACCCCTGCTTCGTTTTGGCCAGGGGGCAAGTGTATTGGCACAGCACCCAGGGGACAGAAACTTAGCTCTGCTGAACTCAAAACTTACTAAATAAAACCTGCCTTTAAAGTTACGGAACAGTGAACTAGGAAATGTTTGCTTATGTTCCTGCGGTCTTTCTTATGGCAGCAGCCGCAAGCGCTTGAGTACCATACTTCAGCTTTCCGTCGACAGATGGCTGGCGAGTCAACTTGGTCCAAGAGCCACTAAATAAGCTACGCTTAAGAGTAACGACACTGGCGCGCAGCGGCAGCCATTCTGGTGCCTGAGTCCAGGGTGGCCAGCTTCATGCGCCCTATTGCTGCCGAAATTGGTCCAGGCGCCGCTTGGCAACCATGACAGCTGTGTTTACTTTTCAAGAATTATGAGACAGTGCGCGGGTGCGACAGGGCCAAGCTCGGTTATGCAGCGTTACAGCCACTAAATAAGCTACGCTTTTCAAATAGCGGTAGGTTACGCTAGGCCAGTTGTTGTTTTCCGGCGGGAAGCGAAGCAGGCGTTTTCCACCTTCTGGCCGGTTGAAACAGCTGAGTACAAAGCAGCACGGCATTGCTAGTCTGTGTGGGACTTAAACCTCACTCTCAACGTGTTGTACGGCCACACTGCGCTCCGAAAATCACGATTTATCGAAGAACGCATGCACATGGCAACACAGAGGTACCGAATGTCAGCGCCCATGGGTCTTCTGGGGTAAACAAATGTCACGTGACGTGGTTCAACCAATGGCCATTGTCAGCGGCATGCAACATAGACAGAAAAGAGAGCCGATACTCTGAAACCTGATCTAGTGGCTCTACTTGCCCCTGTTTGACCCCAGTGCAGGGGGCTGACCGCGGACCAGTTTTTGATGCGTGAGGCCTACGAGGAGTGCGACAACTGGTGGTATTGAGTGACTCTGTACTGGTTTTGCTCGTTCACATCTCTGTCTTCTTTTCGGAAGGTTCTACCACGAGCCAGGGTGCGAGATGACAACAGGCCAC
Organism: Haemaphysalis longicornis; assembly: GCF_048455015.1. Taxonomy (NCBI): domain Eukaryota; kingdom Metazoa; phylum Arthropoda; class Arachnida; order Ixodida; family Ixodidae; genus Haemaphysalis; species Haemaphysalis longicornis. The sequence goes on along the minus strand of NW_027526407.1, from coordinate 70,269,823 downwards.
ATCACCGTTTCCGTGGCAACCTGCTTCATGCCCGAGCTGAGCAGTGTGAACCCCCCGCACTTCTTCCACACGTACCGTATCACGTGAGTGCGTTCACTGGCAGCACGTGTCACTGGGGCGAGTGATTATGTTAAGGGCACAGGGTAAGCCCTATACTCCCAATGCATTTTTGGCCATTTTGAGGTACATTTTTCTCGGCATCTACTGAAGGTATCTGCATAATGCGTACACCAATTTCTTTCAAACTTTGGGCTCTTTTAACTTTACCAGAATTATTGAAATCAGATTAAAATTAAAATGTTTAATGATTTTTTTTGCGCCAGTGCCGAAGTTCTGGCTTAATTTACATATTCAAAATTCTGTAACGAAAAAAGTGCTACGTACATATTTTCAATTCTGGCCAGGGTTCAATCCGAATTATTTGGAAATGCTGGCTCCTGCGATGCTACCATCATTGAATGAAAGAACAGCGTCCAATGTTGCAATCTTGAGAGTGTGAAGCCCAAAAAAGACGTTTTTTGGTGCGCGGCTCCGAAGCACCATGCCTTGACTGAAAAATCAGCTATGCAATGGTTGCCAAATGATTTATTAATACAGCTGGCTCCAGTCTAGCATTTTGATCTGGAGCTGGGAGTTTTTTTATGGAAAAAATGACAATAAACACGGAACACATTCTAAAATGAGTTGCGGTCACTTACTACTTGCTTACAGAAACACTGTTTTTGAGCCAGAAATAAAACATTCTAAGTGTGGTTATGGAAAATGTGCATAAGGAGGTGAACTTCCCTAATTGCGAAAAAACGGAGAGTAACCTTTTTTCTAAATTTCACCTTACCCTGTGCCCTTAAATGCAAGCACCATCCTTCTGTGAGTCTGTAACCCGTTGGAAATTTCCTGGTTCGTGGGGGCTTGGGTTGTAATGTCGCAGAAAATTTAGAACACGCAAGAACCAATCTCAGCCGGCTTGAAACCTGAAGTGCTGTCACAATAAGTTATACACCATAAAACAGGTTGAGAGCAAGGTCGGATAAGTCGCTTTTTTATTAGTACGGTGGTAATGAAAATGAAGGTCAGAAGATTTTATTTTTGCTGGAACCGTGGAGGTGAGTTTTGCTACAGAGTACATGGGCAAGAATATATGCAGCAAGCTTCGACAGTCTTAGGAACACTTCATTGGCGCTATTTCATGACTCATCCGATGCAGCGGTCTGCAGAGGCTAGCTGTAAAGCGGAAAGCAGTTTCATGAGATTTCAAAACAAACGATTCGGTGCAATCAGCGACCCCGGAGTCAAACAAAAGAAGCCATAAAATTCAAGCTTTGAGTCGTGCACAATTTTAACTAGAACAGGATTGTTAAACTGTTCCCGAAAGTGTTGCAACACCCCCTAGGTACCGTACGTATAAATATACTTGTACTGCCTCTCAGGATGTCCATGTCGGAGGAGGCGTCGGAGCGAGAGAGCTGCCAATTGGAGACACGACACTGGATCATCACGGACGAGAACGGACTCGAAGAGCGGGTCGACGGCCGTGGCGTAGTCGGTGGGTGCTGCTGGTGCTCTTTTGTTGTCGAGAGCGGTGGGGAGATGGGACACTGTGATTTGCCGTTCGCATTGCTGAGATTCTGCGATTTCATCGCGTGCATTTGCTCATCTTATTCAGTGACCGGTTGTCGTTTTTGTGCTTATGCCGTCAGGGCCGGTGCTTGTAGTCGACGAAAGTCTTTATTGTATTTCTATCGTACCGTATCGTAAAAATTCCGTATTTCTGCCCTTCCCCTCGGTGGTTGCAGGGGAGTATCCGGTGATGTGTCCGGGTGCCTACTTCTCCTGGGTGAGCTGCACCAGCCTGAGCACCACCTACGGCAACATGAAGGGACACTTCATCATGCGGAACCTCCACACGGGTGGGTGACACGTAGTGGCGCCACTGTCTCTTATTCAGCCATAGTTTGATGAGGAAGCGCTGGTTGCTGGGTTAGGCCTAGTCTCGCCATTCAGTCGACATTGACTGTCCTTGGCGTCCGCACCTGTCGTGTAGTACCATATTTGCACGATTTTAACGCTCCCGCGATTGTCACGCGTAGGTAAGTTTACGTATAAAAATTTTAAACAAATTACTTCGTGCTGGTTCTTTCTCGAAGATTTTCGATTGGATTCTGGGGGGAGTCCGTGTCAGTGGCAATGCTGCTGGCCGCTTTGAAGCCGATTTCAACTTTGCGCCCGATTGCAACACGCACGCAAACTTGAGGGCTAATGTTAGCAAAAAACAATGCGCGTCAGAATCGTGTAACTACGGTAAGCAAAAGCGTGCGCTGTGTAACGCCTCCACGCTTCAAAGGCCTATGGAGCCTCTGGACGCGTCCAGCAAGTTGAAGCAAAATATGGGGGCAAAGACATGGGCAACTAAGCAAGCCAATTAAGGTTATAAATAGGTAATAACATGGTTAATTAGGCCGGATTGTGATGTGGGAAAATGTGGATCACAAAGCAAATTTGTGTGGGCGTCAATATAAGGGTTGCCGGTAAAATAGTCGCACCAGAAGGGGGAGAAGGATATATCGACAATGGACGTGAAAATAGCGGTGCGAAACTACAAATGTGCCAACCTGTCGAGCCAACATGCTCAAACAGGTGTGACACCTCGTTGAGAGTCATCGCACAATGTGAAACAAAGGAAACCTGCAACAAAGTAAATTTTGTCTCTGTCGTTAATGCATAACCAGGCGTTCAGCTTCAAGTCGTTTCAAAGAGACCATGTGAGTGCCATATGAATTTCTGCAGTTTTAAATGGAAGCCTTTTGGAACTACTACCATCATCTTTCACATGTTTTAAACCTATTATACAGCTCTAGTGCATTATAGTACCACTGGACTAGTAGAATTAAATGAGGATGTGCGAGAAAGAAGGTTTTTATATGGGCATGAGATTGAAGGTTGTGTGTTTCTCAAAACCAGTGTATTTGAAGTGTGTCTCAGTTTGTAAGTGTGCTTTCCGAGCAAGTAACGACAGTTAGAATATGGCACATTACTGGTGGCGGGCATACTGTTTGAATTCATGTACTGATGTTCCTGAGCGTACAGCTGTCTGTAGAGTAAACAATAAAAAATTCGGGCTATTGCATCTTTTCTGCAGGCCCTGTTCCAATGCTAGGAGAACAGACTATGCCACGTCTATGTCAGGCAAGCACATGCCCTACTCAAACAAACAGTTTTCCGGTTCCAAGTGCTGACTGCACCATTCACTTTCAGGCTGGTTAACAGGCGGTTCCGCCGAGTGTTCGGAAAACTTTTATTTCCTGCCGTATTATTGTATTGCTGGTGCCTTAATTATGGCGTGAATATGTACGTATGGGAGAATCGGCATTCCCAATAATCAGCAGATACCTATACCTTGTCGATGCTGTGTTGAACTTCTCCCTGACATTCTCTCGTGAAGTCAAAATGCAGCTTCATTCAGTTTGAAAAAACTAGCCTTCAGTAACTCACTCAGCTGCATTCCTGTTAAGAAAGATGTTTCTTTGAGTGAAAAAATACAAGAAATATTTTTAAAAATGAAGGAAGCTCACACTAATGCACACTTCACGACCATCACGAAAGTCCAACTCCACAATTGCAGCCGATTTCCTTCCTCTTCGCTGCTGCCGGAAAGATGCTTACTCCATCAATCTTACTGTGAGCCCCCCCCCCCTTTTTTTTTCCTCCTCCCAAAGTGGTAATCATTGGACATCACCTTGGAGGGGCCTACGCTATTACGTGTCTTTCTCGTTCCGAGCAAATGTTGCCATCTATACGGCAAACGCTGGAGTTTTTTTGGGCCAATCTCCCTAAGTGGGTATGCTTGGCTTGAGAAACGTGCACAGGGGACGCTGGGTGGTTGTGGCGGCGTATAACCGTTTCCTAGTCAGCACAGCCAAGCGACGTGTGGCGCCATCTAGGGGCATGTTTGAAGCATGTCCACGTGCATGTGACCCTCAATTTAATCGCGCAGAACCGCTTGGTCTCGTGACGTAGTGGTTCCGCTCCTGCGGAACAAACATCCTGACCCAGGTTCAAATCCCGTTACTGCTTTTTTTTTTTTTTTTTTTCCATTTTCAAGGGTTTGTCATATTTGAATATTTACATTTGTTATCATGTATATAATGCACTTATGACGTCTCTATGCATTATAAATGGGATTTGGGGTATTTTCGTTGCCTTTTGGTCAGTTTCAGCTACTGCTTCTTGAACGTTTTTCCGGGTTTTCTTCTGTTAGGTCAGTTTCGGCAATTTCTGTTGAATATTTTTCTACACCGTGGCTTTCAACCATTGCAGGTTCGTTTTGGCTGTTATTTCAGTTCGGGTGGTTTTGTATGTTTTAGGTACGTTTATGCTGTAATACAGTTAAACCTCGATATAACGAAGTCGTACTTGCGGGCGAGAATTTCGTTAAATCGAGAATTTCGTAAAATCGAGGTTTCGATTTTACAGTTAATTTAAACCAGTTATTCAGGTTTAAAAACCTTGCCCAACGCTCAGAAACAACTGATATGTAGTCACCTCTCCACTTAAAGCGGAATTTGTACTAAAACTGGCCGCGAAAATTGCATGAATTAAGAGCTTCAACACTTAGGCAATGGAATTCGGATAGCCGACAGTAGTTCGTGTTGTCGTAAAACCGGTGCTTTTTCCGCAACGCCTCATTAAATATGATAGCAGACTACGTTTCCACTTTTTCTTTTTTTTTTTTCATTTCGGTCACTACTAAACGCCGCTGTTAGTCAACTGAACCCGCATCCATGCCCCGTGAACTTCACCCCAGCGAGGTGCTGGTTCGAAGTTACACCTCTTTTCGTCCATTCAGTGGTAGGCTTAGGCCCGGCGTTGAGGGGTGCGGCGGGCCAACAGCGGAAGGGTGCTATAAAGCTTTCGAAAGACTTTTTTCATGCACAAAGGCTCTGCAGTATGGGCGCGTGATGCAACCACAACACTCGAGATAAAGCCATGATTGAGAGTTGAGCGGAGTAAACACGGACCGCTTCACTTTGTGGAGCAGCGCTTACGTGCTCCCGCTAAAGCGGAAAGCTTACATTAAATATCTTCTAGCCAACTTTGATTAAGCAATTACTTTTATGTCCGCTGAGCCCTAAAGAAACCGATTTCTCGGCATCGCAGCTGTCTAATGAACGCATTTTGACCACGTTCGGAGAGCAATTTATTGCCACCAGCACTCGATGTTCAAGCCGTAGTGAAGAAGTCCGTAAGCAGTGCTTGGCGTTTCTTGACCAGGGTGGGCTTTATGTGACGCTCGTATGCTGACAGATCTAACAAAGCTTGCTCTTAAGCATTCACGTGCGCCTGCCTGCCTCCGCAGAACGTCAATGGCATCTATCACTTCGGTGGCCGTCGGTTTCACCGAAACTTCCTCAGGCTCTTGTTCGGAACACTTTTCTTTCTCTTGGTGTGCGCATGCGGCTTACAAGACTCACCTAATGATGCACGAACAAAATATTTATGTGGTTATCAGCAAGCACAACCTCGAGCAGTAGCGCCGTGAGCAGCAAGGACGCGTAGAACAAAACACTTGAAGTAGGCTTCGGCAGCCTAAGCGTAGAGAGCACTGGCGTAGGCAACGATGGAGACGTCAAAATTGTGGCCGCACTATTTAACCGTCCATGACCGCTAGCGGTTTTTGAACAGCTTTCATCGCTTTTAATTGTTGTCAACCACATAATTCACCGCTTTTCTTCCATTTTAGCATTTTAAGAGTGAGTGTGAGTGCTGAATGTTTTCAATGTAGGCTCTGAGAGGCAAAATAAAACATGCCTTGACCGGAATTTCGTTCTTGCTTTCTCGCCATGACTTCATTAAATCGAAAGCGCCGCACGAAATTACTTCGTAAAATCGAGATAAAAATACATGGATTTAGCAAAATTTTGATAGAAAACTTGAAAAAATTCGTTATATCGCAAATTTCGTTAAATCGAGGTTCGTTATATCGAGGTTCAACTGTACAACCCCCATGAGCAAGCTCAGGTGACAGCTGGCTGTACTAACTAGGAAACGCATATACATGTCGTAGCGAGGCACGCACGCACGAGTGCTCGGCATTTTCTTGGTTTTGTTAACTGCCGGGTGGTCGCCGCGAGGCCCACTCTCACATGCGCGTGCTCAGCAATTTGTTGGTATTTTTAACTGCGGACACAAAAAATTTCAAATTTCGCATTGCAGTGATGGAATATGGGTAGGAGAAATGTAAGAGAGGCCAGCACTAATTAGCAGCGTGTTTACGGCTTGTTCGCATCCACGTGATGTGATCAAATGAAATTGGAGGCCTGACTGCAGTTACCCAGACATGTTTATTGGCGGTGGCCTAGGTCTCCAGCCACCAATCGCTGATTAAACAAGATTCTGTGACGCTGGAGAGAAATGATCAGAGAGTGGCCAGGAAGGTGCCACTATTTTATCTGTTTGCGATGAAACTGGCACCAACTATTATTGGGACAAAGCATTCTACTTAATCAACCAAACTTGTATTCTGTCATCACGGCCCCTTTAATGCCGCGGGACCATTCATTCAGTAGCATTCAAGGCTGGTTTTAAGTACATTAAGCGCTCGTAAATGTGACCCTGTTTGAACCACTGAGATACGGCCAAATTATGCAACCGATCAAGTAAACAAAGTCGGAATGCATAGCTGTATACCCGGATGGTGTTAGCAGTTAATAACTTCGGAGAATGGACGCAACAGTGAGCAATCGCATGCGATTCACGGATGTTGTTACTGGAGTGACGACACCTTTGCGAGTCTTTGGTATCTCACCTTATCTTATTTACCCAAATAGGTACATATTCAATTGCACAAAAGATCCAGTAACGAGCTTCAATTGACTCGTGTTTTCGTCGTGTCTCTGTCACGTTTGCAGGCGACATGACGGAAGTCCACTGCCCCGTGTTCCACATGAAGTGTCTACCGTACGTCACGGCGGCCGAACGGGAAGCCATCAAGCGTGACCGAGACGCTGTGAAGAAGGCGCAGTGAACGGTCACCGCTTTGCCTCCTCTGCCGCCACTTCTCTGCACTTTACCTACGTCGACGCCACACTAGAACCTTTTGCTGCAGTTCAAGCCAGTCGCCAAGCAATGCACAACGGCTCTGAAGAACTGTGTCCCCGTCTGAGTTTTGTGAAGCCCTTCGTTTGAAGTGACAGCAGTGGACAGACTGCAAGGCTCTAACGAAAGCTGTGAAAGTGATGCTAACCAAGCCGTGAAAGTGATGCCTACCTTATAACGCGGAACTGCTCTCGGTTTGTGAGGTACACGCACGTATTGGTGCGGTTTGCACGAAGCAGAGGGTTTCAGAAGACAGAAGAAAACGTTTTATTGTCGTCTACTTTTTGTTCTGGTGAGGCGATTCAGACAAAGGTGCTTTCGCATCATCTGCGTTCTGCGTTGCCAGCTGAAAATTGTAGTGTGCGAGGTCGTGCGCTGATTTGGACGTAGATGAGGTTGTTTCTTTGCCCGAAGTTTTGGTTTTTGGCGAGTGAGACGTTTGGTGAAAAACGACAGTGGGCGCAAACTTCAGGCAGGGTTAGATTCAGCGAAGTTGAGTCTGTCTCGATGAAATCTTTGGCTGGTGTTGGTCTGACTTCACTACTAGCATTGCGAATGGCACATGAAGCCATAACCCAAGTGGCTTGCGATAGACGGTAAGCCTACGATAGGGCATACGTTACAACAGCATCGATTTTGGTTCCATAAGGTTCGAGTAGAGTTTTCTTACTTTTAATTTCTTTGGTTCTTTTTTCGAACGATCTTCCAAAAAAAAAAAGTCGAATCCAGGAAGCAAGTTGTCCTGTCAGCTGCTGTAAGAGAGATACTCTCGTGTGGAAGCATGTTTGAAATTTATGCACACCATGTAAAACTAGGCTAAAGGATGTGCAATATACTAAACTATGAACCTGAGTTCTAGTCGCAGTATTTGTTTATTTATTGGTTGTTTGATGGTAGAAGGTAACGACATCAGTACGCGTGTCTAGGAGGGCTTGCTAGACAGGTGACCAGACAGTCGCTTTTGACAAAAAAACAAAATGGTGGCTGCAATTAAGGTTTGAGGTCTTGTAAAGTGTAATGTAGTTTGAAGGCAAGACATTATTCCCGCCAAAAATACGCGGTTAAAGGTAATGACGCTTAAGTTAAACCCTTCCTCTTTTGCTTGCATTTTCGGTGCTGTTGTGCTGAAGTTAAGCAAGACGAAAGCAAGGAAGTTTGAGTTTGAGCATCGCTAAATCATGAATTGCTGAAGCCATGCACTAAAGTTTACAGTAGTCAGAATTGATAGAGTGCAACACAACAAATGCGCCCCAAGCATTTTACGATAAATGTCCAGCCAACGTGTTTCAGTGAGGTCACAAAGTATTTCAATAGTGCTTTGTTAATGCGAACCAAGTTTTTGTAAAAACCACAATAGCCACCAAGTTTTGCCGTTTTAAGTTTTTTTCGCTTCGATAACACTTGCATTTCAAACAATCTTAGAGGCGCACTTATTTTGGTGTACAACTTCAACGTATCTTGACTGGAGCTGCTTTGACTCAAGCATTGTTGAATTTGTAACAATACATTTATGTTACCGTAGCAGGCAAGGTTTTTGCAACGAAGTCGTACAACACATTGCCTCGAGAATTGCAGTCCAAGTTGGTTTTCTTGTAATTGTGTTGTGTGTAGGCAGAAGAATGGCGTTAGAAATTACATTTATGGTTTTGAAGGTTTTCTTGTTAAGCCGTAGAAGCTTGCAGAGTGAAATGTTTGATAATGTATACTTACACACTTGTACCTGTCTCGGCACTTACACTGCTCGACAATGTAACATGCATCGACAGTGTTCACAAAAATCCAGTCGTTCTCACAAAGCAGCTTTATTCTGTACACACCAGAACATTTCTGAGGGTTTGGAGAAATCTTACGGAGGTTTTGGTCGCTAGAACCTTTTGCATCTCTGTATGTTGTATTTTTCGTAGAAAAAGCAACGACACTTTCAGACTTGGTCTGCCGAAAAACTTGCACCGCAGCTTGTTTTTGGTGCTTTTGAAAAAACATGCGCCCAGTTTTTATTATTACGAAGTAAAAAGAGTGAAGCACAAGCTTTGTCTGCTGATTTTTTATCGGCAATGCACAGCATTGAAGTTATTATGTCTGAAAGATTTGCTTGCCGTAATCTGATGTGTGCTCTTGAACTGTCGTTTGAACGATGCGAGAAGAAAGCTGGCTTGGTGTTTTGTATCGAGTCGTGTGGAACGACCGAAAAGCTGTGATTTAAAAAGGAGAACTTTTATCGCCAGCTTTTGTTTTCAGTGAGCTGCGCTTGTATCTTGCAAGTGAATTAAAAAGCGTGGCCTTGTAATAAAGGCCGTATTTCTTTTGTTACTTGATCAGTTGCTGTGACGCGGCCGAGTTTTTACGACCAGTTTTCTTGGGAGTTGAAATGGCGGAAAGAAGAGCTACGTGTATGAAAATGTACATAAGGTGGCAGGAAACGAGTGAATGCTTTTTGCTTGATAAAACATTTCAAGAAACACTGCAGAGCCTTGTGTGTTTATTCAAAGCTGTATGCAGTTTATAAAATGACGAGGCAAGATACCGTTGCACCCAAACATGTGCGGCTTGTCGAATAACTTCTATCGCGACAATTAGCGCGCTAAAATATAGCAGCAAGCACCAAAGTTGCATTTGCGTATGACGTCTCGAACTTTATTCGCTAGGGAACTTGATGAGACCCGCTGCGGTGGCTCAGTAGCTAAGGCGCATTGCTGCTGAGCACAAGGACGCGGGTTCGATTCCCGGCCGCAGCGGCCGCTTTTCTGATGGAGGCGAAAAGCAAAAATGCCGGTGTGTGCGAGATTTCGGTGCATGTTAGAGATCCCCAGGTGGTCAAAATTAATCCGGAGCCCTCCACTACGGCGCGCCTCATCGCCTGCGCTGCGTCGGTGCATTAAACCCTACAATCAATCAATCAGGGAACTTGATGATTCTTGTCAAGCCTAATTTAAGTCATTCCTGAACTGTGAGCAGAGTACGCGTTACTCCAACGGTATTATGAACAGTTTATCTTTCGTAATAAAATAAAGGCGTTTTTTTTTTTTTTTTTATGTGGGCCCCTCACAAGGCATTGGCTTTAGCGATGAATTGTGAACTGGTAGCAGCTTCTCATGGTGGGAAGACGAAACATGAAAGTGGCGCACACGTGGCCTCCCGTCTTTAATAAAGTGTTTCATTCAGTCAACTTGTTTTTGAGCCGAGCTGAGTAGTAAAACAACGTCGTACCATTCTGCTGCTTCATGGCTTTTGAAAACAATTTAAACAATTTCCTTAGGCTAGGCAAGCATGGAAATTTTTTGTCAACCTTTGTTTGAAGTGAATCAGCTCGAAATGTTACTTGTGCTTCTGTCCACAAGTTGGTTACCAACTGGCAATAGGCAGGTGGCTAATATTTTTAACGGTAACATTTTTAAGTGTTCACTGAGCAAGAATACAATCAAAAACACGGCAATTGCATTCCAAACAATGTAGCACCCCTCATTTTATAAACTGCTTGCTGCCACTTCATTGCTTAAAAATAAGCCTTGGGCAAGTACAGTAGTATACGGCGGCATTAATGTAGCATCTAGTACACCCTAGAATACCCAGTTAAATTACATAAACTGCACTCAAGTCTCTGCAATGCCTGTAGGCACATTGGTTCCACTAGTAAGTTTTTACATGCCAAACCTGTCGCCATAAGGCCTGGATGGCCTCCATCAGAACAGTTGACCTCATATGCAACATTAAATGCCAACAGAACTTTATTTCTTTACCACACTCTTCCGCTCAGCTACCCCCGTAAGTATATCCTTCTCTCTCTTAAATGACCCACACGTTACCAGTTGCATCTCAAGAGCACAAAAATTTGAATAAGTCGGCCAGCATAAAAACTCATCTGTGCTGACCATCCCGAATGCATGTTGAAAAAGGCTTGGTTTTGTAAGAATTTATTACCAAGTTGGCTTTCGGTGCTTATGCAGGAGCTCGCATCACTGGTGTAAGCAAAGCTCTTGTCGGTGGTGGACAAGTCTGGAAAATCAGACACGAAATTTTTCAGAATAAAACCTCTACGGACAAGACTACATTCGCACTGACAAGCCGATCCAATACCGCTTGTTTCACCGGTTAAAACGTCAAGAAACAGAAGGCACGTTTCGAAGTGAAGTACAGTAGACTCCCGTTAAGACAAGTTCGAAGAGACCGTGAAAATTTGTCCGTGTTATCAGAAATACGTTTTTTTTTTTCATTGTGGCCGTTTCGAGAGAGCGAAAGTGTTGTTCGTCTTAACCGGAGTCTACAGTATACAGAATGAAACGTGCCACCGGAATGCTCTCTCCAATATGGGAATCTATCACGAGGCAACAAACTCTCGGCAACCATCTACGCAACAGCGACAAATTTCGATAAGTTGCTTGTTTATTTCAGAAAATTCGCTTTGTACACAATACGATAACTCTGCTGCTGCAGGCCTCTCAGTTCTCATACTCGATGGCGTGGATGGATTTTCTGCATTTAAGAGTCCCAATGTCTTACAATAAAGCGCCTCATTTTAAAGTCCATGAGAAACACTTCAACGATGTGACAAATTGAGTCAGTGGCTTCACTGCGCGTATCAGTTAGCAACGCAGGCTCCCGTCCACACGCTGAATTCCACTTACAATCAAAAAATAAAAGAAAGGTAGACTGAACACTTCCTACCAGTGGCTTAGCAGTAAGGCATCGCAGAAGGTGTTTGAGAGGTACAGAAAGCCTCTCTGCGACAGAGGGGTAAAAAAAAGAAACCTTTGGGATTGTTTGTGTGTGTCGTGACAATGGGCACTTGGGAAATGTTCACAGAAAGCCCGCATCCTTTAATGCTACCTCTCGTGGCGAATGACCATTCCAGGCAAAATCATGATTGTGGTAGTCTCTGCCGTGACAACCCGCGGCCTGTCCTCTACGACGGCGCTAACGGCCGCAACAGCGGTCTCCTCTTCTTCTTCTACTTCTTCCACCTGCTTCACGGAGTCGACGTGGTAGTAGTAGTACGGTTCCTTGTTCCGACGTCGCCTTTTGCGCTCGGGCTGCGGCAAGTGGGTCCCGGGTTCGGGGAAGATTGACGGCACGGCAGTCGGCTTGAGAACGCGCCGCTTCATGCCCACCTTAAAGTCGGTCGTCTTGAAATGCAGCGAACACACGACCGACCGCGCGTTGCTCAATAGTCGCACGCGCTCCTCGAGGTCGTCTCCGGCGATGGCATCGACCCAGGCGTCGCGAGCTCGGTCGTCCGACGGCACTTCGTGGAACGAGATGAAACTGCCCGACTTGCGCTCCGTCGACGCGCACGACGGCACGCAACATCCCTTGGGCATGTCTCTGGGAAAGTGGGGAATTTGTAGAGACGCGACGTGCAAGGCGTTGGTGAGGTCAAAGGCGAGCAGTAGCGGCAGTCAACACGGCGAGAAATCGAACGAGTAGAACAGCCGCCATGTCAGATGCCCGCCATTTTTTTCTGGGACTTCAGAAAGTACTTCAGAAACGCGACAAGAGAGGTCGTCACATGAAGCATTACGGTCGGCACATCCGTTGCCCTAATAGTTACTTAAGACGCCAGCCTTGCATAAAATAAAAATTGGAAGTTGTGGTTATTTATTTCTAAATTTGTTGCAATAACAAAAGTAAAAAGAATAGCGAGGATAATTGAAAGCGCCCAGCTTTATATATGACCATAAAATCGGCAGCCGCTATCTGTCAGGATGGCCGAGCGGTCCAAGGCGCTGCGTTCAGGTCGCAGTCCGGTCTTCCGGGCGTGGGTTCGAATCCCACTTCTGACATTGCTTTTTTTTTCTTTTTCGTTTTTTTTTTTTTTTTTTTAATGGAGCTACCAAATAAATGGAGCTACCAAATAAGCCATCAGACACCAACAAGGCCCGCGGTTCCGTGGAATATTTGGACGGCCGTACCCAGCACCCTTTATCCTGCGCATAAGCGCGTAAAAAAAGTAAAGAAAAGTTCACAAGATGGCCGACACGGCTACCAACCCAGACAAGTCACTAGTGCTTTTCGTGCGTCCTCCTAGCAAACCGTAATGTACAGTGCGAAACCGCGCAACGCCCAACGCACTTATCACTGCGCGCAGGCTGCGGTCAGCTTCCTGGGATCAGAATGACAATCTGACGTTATCGATGAGAGCGCGCTCTATTTTTCCGGCTGCGCCGGCCCCAACGCGCGACGGCGGCAACGGCGAAGCGCACAAAGAAGTCACGTGATCATGACGTGGCGATCGATACGTGCGGCCGCGGTTGCCCAGGTAACGGCGGAGCGGCCTCGGACGAGAGGCTAGGCACGTCCCAGACGTCGAGCCTTGCGCGAGGCTACATCCGGGCACTTCGTCGTCTGCTACGTTCAAAATGGCCGTTTGCCACGTGAAATTAACGGTTTTGCCTCGAACAGAGATTTTTAAGGCATAAAAATTACATGTCGTAGGTTTTTCACGTGTAATCTTGCCGTATTAGTCGTTCCAGGTAACAAAAACACGCCACGTGACATTTTTGATGCAAGGAAACATACAAAAAACAACAATGCCGGCTTCGTGGACGAAGGCGGAACGCCATATTGTAATGGCTGCCGGCGGGGCTGGTCAAGGCGGCGCAGTTGTAAAGTCGGCGCGAAAGGAATCGTCTAATCGGTCGCGAAACAAACTTAATTTAATTCGGAAACGCCCCTAGCGACATCGCAGACTAAACCGCTCTCAGGAGGCGCCGCTGGATAAACGGCCATTGGTTCAGCGCAGCCGCGGTGAAGTTCATTGCACGTTTCTCTTTGAATATTTATTTGTAGATAACAAGTTCACAATCAATGTCTGCAGACGATTCGTTTGGCGGAGCTAATAAATAGGCCCCAGATTTAAGTTGTAGGCCTTCACTAACTAGTTCGCTGAGATATGGAAGGAAAAAAAATGCATGCTTGGCCGCGACGTCCTTGAAAGTGAGTTATATGTTATCGTGCGGGAACAAAAAAGTAGCCGAATGCTCAGCGGAGCACGTTAAATGGAGTCCTCTTCGATTATTCTTACTGAAAAAATTTCATATTTCGCATTTTTTTATTTTTTAAGCTCAGAAAGTTGCATCTGCAAACCAACTGCGAACATGCTTATGACGGATGTACAGACTAACCTAATAAAAGTTCATTAGTGCTTTTGTGTGGATAGGTGTGTTGAGGAGATTGTTTCGGAAACATTTCAGAGCAAGCAAGAATCGTGGATAATTTATAAAAATAAGTGCTGCAGGTTGTAGTGATCTATGTAGTTCCTTAGCAAGCTCACATGATTTCCTGAAGTGCATCGATGTTAAAAGCCTGCTCAGTACGGTTATGCACTATAAGCTTGCATGCAGCATCAAAGTAATCGCAAAGTTTAAATTTAAGCTTTAGTGCATGCCAGATGCATTAATTGCATGCACTCAATATACGCTAAGCAATTAGTTCCAATACAAAAGAGGTCACTTCGTGAGCAAAAGGCAGAGTGAAGCACCATCCCACTGTATAATTTTTAATGACGCTGCGTGAAGTCACTCTTTCTATATAACTCGATTTTATTATGTGAGCGCATCGGTAAAAGAAAATGCCGCGATTTCCGTACTTTGCCAATTCATGTGCCCTTTTTTTCAGATCTCCGCTGCAGAAGTGGAAGAACGATGGACGAAAGCTCTGTCTGCGAAAGGAAATTTTGCTTCTGGCAAACATCAGAATTTTTTTTTTATTTCTTGACACTGAGCGAGTGTAACTGTAGCTTGCTGCTTAAGTTGGAACTTTTGAGGTCACTTTAATTTATCGCACCAGCTTAACCCGGGTGAAAATAACATTTTTTTTCTAGCTGGATTATTGAAGCAGAAATTTCTTCTAGCTAGCAATAGGAAAACTTTTTTGCTAGAAATTAAGTTTCTAGCTCATTTCTAGCTGGATTCAGATTTTGTTCCGGCTGGCAGCTATTACTTCCAGCTAATATCATTACAGCTATTAGCCCATCTGGAAGGGAAAAAAACCCTGCAACTTGGAAATAATCGTCTCTAGCTAGACTGAGAATTCTTCTAGTTAGAAGCTGTCGATTCCAGCTAGAATTTATAAATCTAGTCAGAAAGGAAGCTGGAATTATGATTTCTTGCCAGAAATGCTCTTTCCATTTTCACGGGAGTTGCGCTTATTCGAATTGTGGCTTTTGCTTCAAGCTGAGATAATTAACCTTACTTTAACGCGGGCTTATGCAAGAAAGGGATGCTGAAACACGTGACAGGGCAGCTTTTACCACTTTTACGACACTTGCAGAGAAAAGAGAAACGTATTTGCATCGTGGGGCACTGTAATTGGGGTAGACAGAAAAAAGGCGATGCTAACCTTGCAAAGCCAGATGTTGGTATAAAGTAACAAGTACAAGCCAAGCATAATAATAAGCACAGCGAAGCGTAAGCCAAATAAAGTAACAATAAGCATTGTGTCCGTGTTTTCTTCTCGACGGTCCTTCGTATGACACGTTCAAGCAGAAATTTCCTGGGTAATAAAATCACTACGGTAAGTGTTCGTTAGTGAAGGTGGTTGTATTTTTGCTTGGCGTGGCGCGAGTGTCCCTTGGAGGTCGCTTTAATTAATGCGGCCCTTATTTGTGATTGCGATTGCGAGATAAAACCAAGTGTTCATTGCAAGCATTGTCCATCGGCGTTCATCGTGGTACACTTGCGTAGTTAACCCTAGATGCTGTAAAAATGGCACAGCTTCAAGTTTTTCCCGCACAAATGCTGAGAATGATTAATAGGGTACCTTGCACCTGCGATTTTTCATACAGAGCTATCCACCATTAGGCCAAGCGCGCGTGAAGTTAAGCTTTTTATTGTGGAAGGGATGGGGGGAGCATGTCGTTAGGTGCCCGTAATGGCGCTGCGGGTACGCTGATAGCGAGCGATAAAGATGGCTGTAGTGCTACCAAGTGTGGCTGCGGTGTGCCTAAGGAAATTCGAGCACACAATCCTGCCACGAAGTACCGCACATAACCTCACTATGATCGGATTGGTGCTCCCGACACGTGCGTTACTTCATTGATATTCGATTCACCTGCACTGTGGGGCCACACCTAAGCTGCACTGCTTTGCTCTGCTTGCCCACTCGATTCACGGTATTTACAAGATATGACAGAGAGAGCTGTCCACTCCTTCGCGCACTTTCACCCTCCACACTCGCTTCACCTACACCCTGCTTCAGCACCGTATGCCAGCACCTATATCAAGGAGGCGTAACCGGGAGATGGTATTTTCGATTCAACGGGCACTGTTCCGGATCCAGCTCGCAGTAGTTCTGCCAGGCGCGTCCAAGACGTGCCGAACGCGAACCCGACACTTTTATTTGGCTCTGCGGGCTTTATCTCGTGAAAGAGCGCGAAACAGGCGTAGGGCAATATGGTCCCGAACAATGTCTTGACATATAAGATTATGTAAAAAAAGAATACATTTATTTAAAATATAAAAGGAACAAATTCAAGGAAACGTGCCATCAGTTGCCAACTAATGTGGGCGAACTAATTAACCGCGATAGTTTGCACCAAAATGCCTTGCACGCTTCAAGCTGACCTGGGACCATTTTGTCCGGGTTCCTACTTGGGACCATATTGGCCGGATACCGCTGAAGCAAGCGAACAGCCGTTCCCTGTGCACGCACAATTGGTGCAGCGGGCACTGAACAGCTGCCGAGTCCGCCGTACATATGTAGTGTGTCGCGGGTTTTCGACGTCCCAACATTCGCACATGCGTATACGCAGCTGGCGCCGTATGGACAGCCTTGTACGAGGGGAGATATGAATAGAGGAAGGGTGGTGATTCGCCGATTTGACCTTGAAAAAATGACGGAACACAGGAGTGCTACCCAGGAATAAAAAATGCGTGAGCATTACTCATCGCACAGTAATGATTTTCCTTTGCGATGAACCGAGTTGAGGAGGTGGTCCGATAACAAGAAGGCACTGTTGCGGTCTCAGTCTGCACGAGCACAAAATTCCGCCAGCACCTTCAGGTTTAAGTCGAAGATGGTAAGGGAGAGTACTCTAGCCTGCGGTACGCCGGTTATGCTTGAGTGGGTTGCATGGCGTGATGGTTTTTTTTTTTTTCCAGGTGTTTTTCAGCACGGCATGTTCTGTCGTCCATTATATGCATGCATTGGCCGCGGAACGTGTACTGCGAACAAACATACTAGTGTCGCCGCGAATTAACAGGTACCGGTGTCGCAAATTCAATCGTAGCTGTAAAAATATTAACGGGCGATGTCAAAATCCAACGTCCAAAATAAAAGTAACATCATTTCCGGTGTTCGGGCAAACGTCGGTCGTGATAAGAATTGCAGAGGCATATGACCTCCGGGTTAAAGATATATGTTGCACGTGTCACCGGCCCAAGGCGCGCCGACACATTGACCTGCTGTAAAATGCCACGAAAAAGAGTATGTATAATGGCTGACATGGCTGATGCGGAAGAAGCGCAGTGAACCCGGTTTCTGCAGCGTTTAACGTCCCGTAAACTGCAGGATTCGCTGCGAAGGCGCAGTGAAGTCAATGGGCTAGCAAGCCGACGTCATTTGTTACCGCTGCTGTCGCTCCTATGCAGTTCGTTTCACACCAAGCTCCGCAAGTTCGTTAAGGTAAGTCAATGCCAAACGAGTGTCGCCGATAGTAAGGCGGCCGTAGTAACTTCAAAATTGACGCAGCCCAAGTGTCTGAGGCCGAAATGAGGAAGTTGACGTGGACGTGCACTGTGAAGATAAAAAATCCTTCGAACCACTCGCATCCACAGGCCTGTCATTGAAGTAAAAGTTCAAGAAGCAAGGTTGTTTGGTCACGGAATCAGCGGCGATGACAACTCAGTACTTGAGGTACTGAAACTGTTAGCGGACCGGGAAACACCGGTAACTTGCCAGCCGAAAAATAATGGTCGAACCCATGCATGCTTATAATCTTCTTTTCAGAACCTTGCATCAAGCATTAATTCGGCTACGGTTCAATGCCGAGAAGGTGCAAGTGCTGGTTTTCAATGGAAGTTTTATGCAGCATTACAATGACAAGCAAATGGTAGGCACAGAAGTTCGTCACCAGGAAACGGAAAGGCAAAATCCGTTGCTGCTTGATTGTCAAAAAATGGCACAACCTTGCTAGACGTACCTGGAGGATCCTCCGTTACGCACGTACGGCCGCGCATGTGACTGGCTAGGGGCGAAATTTTGAGTTGGTCTTTGGTCATGATAAGAAAAGCGCAAAGGACGAGACAATTCCAAAAGACACCACACTGCGCTGTATGGTGTCTCGCTGTTCATCCCGTACTTTTTCGTGCAGTTTATCCCACCATGTCGGTTCAGAAATGTCCATTTCCCACCCATTTCAATCGTGACGCAGTTGCACCAGCGAGGCCTCTGACCAATGGCATGCTCAGAAACCGACGCCCCTCCTTGTCTGTTCTGCGTCACATACGGGTCGCCTGCCTTCAGCCAATCAGGGCTCGCTTCAAACGGACACTCCGAAATTAACGGACATAAAACGAACAAAAATGAGAATTCGGACCGATAATGGACGGACTCTCCGAGTTTCTGTGCCATGTAATTAGCGGAAAGTCGAACTGCTATGAACGGTTACGCACACCCCTTGTCAAAATTTTCTAGGCCACTCATAGGCCTTCTCGACCACAAAGAATTCAAAGAATAAGCTTCACCTTTAAATGTGACAAAATTATTTTATGACAGTAAGAAACGAAGATGTTTTCTCTAGCTTTCCGGCATAAAAAGTTTTAGCTTCGCTCGGGACGTAAGCTTGTACATTGAGTTTTTTTATTGGGTGGCAGTGCTCGTTTTCATGAGCCGGACAGAGTTCTCCGTGAAATCTCAACTGGCACTTCTGTTTCCTGCGAGTTGAGAGTCACGTGGCTTTTTATTTATATGTTACTCGTGCAAGCCATAATTAGGATGCCACAAGAAGGGGCGATAAAGGAAAGACTCGAGCATCACAAGTAGATGCGGAAGGTTGCAGAGTACATTAAATACTAGCTGAAGCAAACGACGGTGAAACGCTCACAAGGCAGGGAGAAAGCCTAAACAACAAGAGGCTCTCTCAACTTGCAAAAATATGTTCGAAAAACGCTTGACCGTAGCAAATTCCGCAGTGGCATTGTGCGCGTAAAATAGCCGTTTCTTAAGGCAGTAGTACAGTTGAACCGCGTAATAACGAACACTGATATAGCGATTTATCGGCTATAGCGAACTAAATACGATCTTTGGTTGGTCACGCTTTATTTCAATGGCACTTATTCTTTCATAATAAAACTGAAACTGAGAGCCGCGCGCGATATCGGATATAACGAAGAAATATTTGACCAGGAGGCTGAGAAGCTACTTGGAAAAACTGTAGTAGTATAAAGGCCCTTTTGTTCGTGGACACTGTGGAAAACTCCATCCTGCTCAGTGCTGTGAGTAGCCACCAGATGAAGATCACATCCTTTATCAAATAAATAAAGACGCGGGCCTGCTTTGTCAAGTGAACCTTGTTTTGTTGTAATTTCGCGTACTCACGTTCCGGCTAATTCAGCTTGAAATGCAACAAGGAGAAAGGTAAGGGTTACCTTGGTTATATTGGGTTGGAAGCCTAAATATTGCATTTTTGTATCAAGTATTTTTGCGCGAGCCAGATTGTCCATTTGTTATAGCCGATTTTTACCTCTGCTGTTATAACGAATATCGGATATAACGATAACGAACTAATTTGCTGTCCCCATACTACTTCGTTATAACGATGTTCGACTGTACGAGCAAAAACGGGAGTTGCGGTGCACTTACGACTGTGTCTACTGGTCCTGGTAGTCAAGGGGTTCACGTGCTGCGGGGGAGCTGTTATCAACTTACTACCCAGTTATGCCATAAAGTACCAGTGAAAGTCGACTAAAATTCCTGCGTGCTTTCCATGTGGGCACATTATTTAGCTTCATCACTAACGTCGGAGGATATCGCCTCTTGTATTCTGAAAAAAAAAAAAAAAGGAAATCTTGCCGCCTTTCTTTGAACATTTTCTAGCTGGTATATGCCTTTTTTATTTTCAGTGAATTCCGCACAGTTACTGCATAATTAAGTTTTGAACTAGCAGATGTATTATATGCGAAGAGCTTTGTGATGATCAGAATGTTTTTAATCTTTTTTTTTAGGAACCAAAGCTTTGGCCTTAGGCACGGATCAGCTGAGTGAATTCATGGTTCACTCAAACGTTATCCAAAGCCCGCGCTTCCTCTTTCGTGGGTTTCCATCCAATCGCCCTGTTGCCTCGGCAATACCAATCATAGTCATCATCCTCATCATAATCATCCTGCCTACGCCCACTGCGGGGCAAAGGCCTCTCCCATAAATCTCCACTTATCCAGGTCCTGTGCTAACTGCGTCCAATTTATCCCCGCAGCACTACCAATAAACAAGTACTGTTTAGAAAAACTATATTGGTACAGAGGTAATCGAATTATTCAGACGGCGTCCCGACGCCTTTCGGCGAAGGAGGCGACTATGCTGTTGGCCCATTTCACATTTTGTTTACACCGAAGGCGCGTTGCTATTTTCTCAGTGCGTCATTGTGGAAGTTTACTCTTATACGGCTCCAATAACGCTGACTTGGTACAGTACTGCTTTATACGTTTTTTTTTTATCTCCGGCAACGCAATGCACCACAGAAAGGTGATATGCCCGGTTGTCTTCTATCGTGTCCTCTTTCTGCTTATGTTGCTAAAAAAATATGTTGAACTTAGCTTTGTGTCTGTGAGCGCTCTTTTCATGTGTAGTGATGAAAATAATTCAGCGGTAAAGTTGGTACTAGAGCCAATAAGTCTTTATTTAGTGATCCTAATTAGTGCTAAACAACGCGTTCGCAGGGTCTGTCGAGTCATGTCGGTGATGGTCAAGAACCAACTTTTTTTTTTTTGCATTGCACTGCAGCGCACGAACACATTTTCAACCAACGTGTTACATCTAGAACGGCAGCACACACCAACGTGATGCTAATTTTACGCAAGTTTTCTCATTGATAGTCCTTTGTCATATGTGTAAGTCTGCAAAATCAAAAAAAGAAAAGCAGTGGAAGATGCGAGACGAAAGTCACTTCAACGGGACTTTTTTTTTTTTTTTTCGTACGTTGGCTTCATGACGATTTCTTCCAGGGCCAATCTTTCCGTTTTTCGGGTACCAATTTCTTCTGCCTCCCGTTTGAGCCTTTTGGCTTGCGGTAACTAACGTATGTCAGGCGGGTTCCGCCCAGACATAAACCCCTCATGAGAAAAAGCAGTGTGTGACGAAGGACCTCGCACTACCGTGAAGAGCTTGCAGACAGTGTCGCGTATAATGATGGCCTAAGTGGATACTATGTATCCCACGTGGCTGACAGCTCCTCGGGCGTCCTCTGTACAACAATGCACATAGCAGAAATAACAATGGTGGCTGCTCGGGGCAGCTCGTACCTCGTTAGGCTGTCTGACAAGCGTCTGCTGCACAGGTGCCTCTTCAAAGAAAATCAGCTGAATGAGGAATCCGTAGCGTGTATTGTTTCATGCCAACTCGACGGCCAAAAAAAAAAAAAGGTGTGTCAGAAGTGGGATTCGAACCCACGCCTGGAAGACCAGACTGCGACCTGAACGCAGCGCCTTGGACCGCTCGGCCATCCTGACATGCCTTCTGAGCTGAAAAATTTTTGAAGTGTTCCCTTCGTTCATTTTCACATTGAATTTGGTAACACAAACGCGTGTGCAGAGCATGGAGGAAAGAAAAATTTCTTCCTCCATGGTGCAGAGACCTTCCGTCCAATGATGAAACTGATGAAACATCCAAATAACCCAGCCTCGCGACACAGTTGAGTTTTCTGGAACAAGCTCAGCGTCGCGTGACGTTTAAACTTGTCACACAAGTTTGCCACATCAACAAATATCGTGCGCGTGTGCTTACACCACGTCCGAACTAACCTGCAGAAAGCCCCGCCTGCCCCGCGTGGGCAGAGTTTTTGTTAGCTCTTCCCCGCACTCCATTTTTGCTCCAGCTAATCGTGTGCATTTTTTAGTTTTATTTTGAGCTGTATAAAGTCAAAAGCGGTCGCAACTACACGTGAAGTGCCCAAAGAAAAAAAAAACTGTCGTTACAGATACATCAAAATGAAGTTTTACTTACTTTGGTACACCAACCACGGTGTACCCAAAAGCCTCAACACAACGGCACATTCACTCCAGCGCAGAGATATGCAGGCAGCCGGTTCCATATGTGCGCCGAATATACTCATAACGAATTTATTGGTAAGGTAGATAGGTGGCGAAAGCGAAAAAGTTAACGGTAAGGAGAAGCAACAGCGCTGATATGGAGGGAAATCGCGAAGTAGTAAAAAAAAAGGAAACGCCGCGGCCTGGAAACACCGCGTTTAAAAAAAAAAAAGAAACCTGCCAAGACTTTATATAGGCCCAAATTGCCAGCCGGGAACGTCTAGCAGAGTGGCGCAGTGGAAGCGTGCTGGGCCCATAACCCAGAGGTCCGTGGATCGAAACCACGCTCTGCTACATTTTTTTTTCTTTTTGTTATTGCACGTTTGCCACGTCATCTAAATTCTGTGTTTCTTCGTAGTGTTGTCAATGTTGGTTGAACCTGGGTTCAGATCAATCATCGGCTTACTTTAACGGGTCGATGTTTCCTTGATTACTCGACCGCCCCTCTGGGCACAGTAATCTTTCTTGTATTTTCAAACCAAGTAGTTTGTCAATTCAGCAGTATTAGGCAATCCTCTCATACGTACTCTGAAAAAAAAATCGAATATGTTCTACCCTAGGTTTGTGTACCTAGCGCGTGTTTTCTAACCCAACCTAATTATTTATTGGTTTAATTGCCCTCGGAAAATGTATGAACACCACAGATTTTCATTCGAATAGATGTAACCAAAGAGTATAATGCTGTGCTCTGTATCCATAGGGTTGTTCGTTTTTGGGTAAAACCCGATTCTGCCGATTTTTACACCTTGAACGTGTGTCAGGAGAATCGGGTTATACCACGATTCCTCCCCGAATGGACCTTTTTAACGTAGCGATCTGCACAATCGTGCGCTGATCATCCGCTGTTCCCAACCAGTACTTGCTGCAAGCAAGCCCCACAAACACAGCTTTCGAACCAACTGAGTATTGGCATGACTCACCACTCGCTACCCCAAGCTGCAAATGCTGCACTGACGTTGTGCATATATATATATATATATATAGATATATATATATATATATATATATATATATATATATATATATATATATATATATATATATATATATATATATATATATATATATATATATATATATATATATATATAAGGTTAGTAGAGACAGAGGAGACAAACGAAAAAGACGTAGAAAGTAGAAATAAGTTTACTGACGTTTCAGGGAGAGGACTCCCTTGCTTCAGAGTAAGGGAGTCCTCTCCCTGAAACGTCAGTAAACTTATTTCTATTTTCTACCTCTTTTTCGTTTGTCTCCTCTGTCTCTACTAACCTTATTTTTTTCGCGCTCTGTGTGAGTTTTTATCTTTCCAGACTGTATATATATATATTGTGAGCGCTTACTCGTGTACTCGTAGACTCGTGGAACTGTCGTAGACCATGCCTATTCACCGTCCACCGCTGTGGCCAATCTCTCACCTGTACATAACCATTATAATCGTCATCTGTACATGATCATCATCATGAGTGTCGGAGTTGTGGAGTCAAACCACTCGATCTGCTGCCTTCCTGAGAGAAGCGTCCTGTCTCCTTACAATATATATATATATATATATATATATATATATATATATATATATATATATATATATATATATATATAGTCTGGAATATAGAAAGGGAGTCCTCTCCCTGAAACGTCAGTAAACTTTTATTTTTATTTTTAATGCTTCTCGTGTGTCTCTGTCTCTACTAACCTTTTATATATATATATATATATATATATATATATATATATATATTATAATAGAAGATGTGATGTAGAGAACTTTCTACCGGCTGAGACACGCGTTCAACGATCGGACTGGTCTCGAATGGAGACCCACATCCTGTGCATGCAGATGATAATGTATGCAAGCAAACAAGGACGTGGAAAAAGATAATGAGCAGCTTATCGTGAATAAAATGTTTCCTTTCTTAGAAGTTATCAATGCTCTTTACAAACGCCAACTTTTGAAGTTATTTGCTGTAAAACCCTGATGTCCACCCGAAAACTAGCTTGAAATAAACACTAATGTTATTACGTAGTACATCTGCACATTTAACCTGAAAAAAAAAACGAATTCCGGAGTGGTTTTACAAAAATACCCGATTTCTCCCCTGTTATAAATAATATGAAACCCGAAAACGAACAATCCTATGTATGCGTACTATGGCACATAGGTTGATGCAATAACAGTGTCTTTAAACAATTTTAATTCAAAATCTTCACGATCACAATTTGTGGTCTACGTTTTTATTAAGAATAACACAAGCGATAGCTGGGGTTGATTATCGATGGATTAAATTAAACATATAGTTTGCCCGTACCGGAGAAAAACCAGGAGGTAAAATTTTGTCCCAGTGTAAAAACAAATGAGGGAAAGGCCTAGGCTGCGCCCATGGACAACGGCGTGTTTTTCGTTCAAAGAAGTAAAGAAACACTAAGGACACACGGTTAATTCTTTTATAGTAAAACAAATCAAACACAAAATACGACATTCGTGGAATGCTTCCGCCAGTCAATCATGCAGTCATTTTTTGAAAATAGTTTATTTTTAAATGCGCCGTCGCACCACCCAATGTGTCAGACGCCTCTAAAAAGATTTCTTTTAAATCTTTTAAATGAAACTTTTAGTGGAGTGCGTGACACGTACAACTTGGGTCGTGTCACACATTTCCCATATGATGCATCCGACACACATTGGAGGCACGGCATATATTCTCCCACAGCAATACGAATACTATAAAAAAAGAAGCTGGCCTATTCAGCTGGAAACACATCTGTCGGACGGATTCAGTAACGAAAAACGGAAAAAATACCCGAAACAATTGCACATGCATAACTAGGTCGCTAGCACCGCTCGTACACTTCCTACTACCAATGGACCGTACCAAACGGCGACTTCCCCGTAGCTTCCACCTCAGAAATCTGCGGACGGGAGCCATTTTCTATCCCCGGCGTCTTCCAAATGCGCGCCAAAGCAACGCATATGTAGGGTTGTTCGTTTTCGGGTAAAACCCGATTTTACCCGATTCTTGCACCCCGAACAAGTTTCAGGAGAATCGGGTTAAACCCGATTTCTCCCCGAATAAACCTCCCTGTAGCGATCTGCACAATCGTGAGTTGACGGTCTGCCGTTCTCTCCTGCGCCCCGCTCACAAACAAACGGGTGCATTTCACCCTGCTGCTTGGAGAGTAGCGCTGCAGTTTTTATCCACGCTTTCTAGACAGGTCGCCGTGAGGGCGTACATGCACCCCCCCCCCCTAAAAAAATGCTTGCAGAAGAAAGTGGGAAACACGTTTGAGGCCGGCCACGCTTCGAGTACATTGTGAACAAATTTAGGGTGAAAGAAAAGCAAAGAAATCTGCCCCTTTGCCCACTGCAGATTAGTCTCGGGTATGTGCACCTGCTTCCAAGAATTTCACGCGGAAGGGACGGGTGACCAGTCGGTGGGGGAGAGATTGAGCGACGAAGACGTTTTGTGTACAGGTTTTTTTACCAGCGTGGGTTCCAACCCGCATTATTATCGCTATTCTTCAGCCAGCCTCCGTCACGGTGACTTAGACGCGCTCGTCGGTCGGCCCTGCTGAGAGCCGTGCGTGGTGTCCTTCCTCCCCCGCGCATCACGCAGCTGGTGATATCTCCTTTCGAATGGCCACAAAAGCAGGGAAAGAAGCCACTGCACTCAAAATCCTGTTTTGACAGGAGCAGCAAAATTCTGGAAATTGTGGTATTGCTCTTTTTCGAAGAACTTCTAAAAAGGGTCACGTTTTTTAGTGGGTGGGGATAAAGACGAACGAGAAGAGAATGTGAACAAAACGCGATCCAAGGTTGGTCTCTTAGTTTTCTTCCAGTTTTTCTGTGACGAAGTGAATCAGGCTTCTGATTGGTGCGAACTCTAACCAACGAGACGCATATCGCCATCCTCACTTAGCATTACCAGGCGCGTCTTGTGAGCGCAAAGCCACTGTCGCGGACATAAGGCGGCACCGGAAACTTCAGCGTGGAGATGGGAAGAAAACGAAAGACACTGGATGACTGGTGTAAAGAACATGAAGATCTCCAGATCGCAACGAAAGACAGTGAAGGCACCCGCACGTTAGTGTGCAAATATTGCAACACCGAGATGGTCACCGATCCAGCGAAGAAGCCCTACGACCGAATTCGTGAGCATCTAATGTCATCTCGTCATAAGAAGTTCAAGACGGCTTCCAAGGAAGCTGAGACTGCGGGAACGTCTCAGCAGACGCTTTTTGATATGTCCTGTAGACAGCGTGCGAAAGAAACTGAAGCGGACGGCGTTATCCATGACTTTGTTCGTGCCCTAGCGTACAGCGGAATAAGCATGCACCAGGCGGACGGACCGCTGGGAGACTTCGCACGCAAATACTGCAAGGCCGCGAAGACCATGCCAACAGGACAAAGACTTCGGCTGAAATACCTGAAAGAAGCTTTTGACAAGGACATGGAGAAAATCCGCGATGATATGCGAGATGTGAAAGTGAGCGTCATGGTCGATGAATCCCCAGACATCACTGGTGTGCCTACCATCAACACTCTCCTGTGCTACTATAGCCAGAAAAACGTGAAGAAGCACGTTGTTCTGGTCGACGTCGACAGGGTAAATGCATCGAACAGTTACACGGTGGCCAGCGCAGTTAGCAAGGCGCTCCTGACGGTTGGCAAGACGTGGAAAGACGTTGTGGCAGTAGCCACAGACTCAGCGGAGTACATGCGAAAGATGGTTCGAGAAATCTGTCAGGCTGTAGGGATCCAAATCTTGCATGTGAAAGATATAGCACACCTTATTCATGTGAGTGTTGACCATGCCATTTCTTTACCATGCATGTCTGATGTTCGATCCGTAGTGATCAAGTTTGGAGCGTTATTTAAGCACGCTAACAAGCTTTACCAAAAGTACACTGAAATTTGTTCTTCTAATGGCCTCTTTGGACCTGACATTAAGAAGCCACCTTCTGTTGTCCCGAATCGATGGCAAAGCTTCTACAAGGCACTTGTGGTAGTCGTAGAAATGTGGAGCTCGTTAACAGAACTTGCTGAAAGCTCGCATGATAGCAGCAAAGCGGAAGCTATTCGAGGGATACTTTCTGAAAAAGAAGTTGTTTATGCGAAGGCAATCTTGATGAGAGATGCACTCGGCCCACTTTTGGAAGCCCAGAAAACGCTTGAAAGTGGGAAGCTTTTGATGCCCAGCTTTGATCAACTGGTAAACGTGAAGCTGCAGCAGATTGTCGGGGAGCTTTCGGCGATGATCGGTAAAAGCGATCAGGCCAAAGCTGTTTTGTCTATGTTACCCAAGCGCAGCGCTAATTTAGTAAAAACATGTTCTGAAGAGTTCTGCACGAAACTCGCCACAAAATGGCGCTGCACTCTTGGACGGAACGTCTCAGAAAAAGAGGAAAACCAGCTAACTTTGTGGAAGTTGGGAGCCGTCCTTGATCCGTTTCAGAAGCGTCTGCTGGGGCAGTCATTTGAGGACTACCGACCTCTGTTCATGTCCGTAACCGACAATGTAGATTCCCTTAACGACGAGTTCAACCAGTATTTGCTGGAAGCGAGCCCCACAAACCCAGCTGTCGAACTAATCGAGTATTGGCATGACTCTACTTCTCGCTACCCAAGGCTTGCAAAAGCTGCACTGACATTGTTGTGCCTAGCTAATGGTAGCTGTGATGTGGAGAGAACTTTCTCCCAGCTGAGATATGTTCAACGACCGGACAGATCTCGAATGGAGACTGACATGTTGCGCATGCAGATGATAATGTATGTCAACAAGGACGTGTAAAAAATCGATGACCAGATTTTCGAGAATAAAATGTATAATTTCTAAGAGTCAATGTTTACTGATTCATTCATTTTCAAACACCACTGATTCATTTTCAAACAAACACAAAATTTCGGGTAGTATACTGTATTTGCTATAATACTCTGGTGTCTGTCCCAATTACCAGCTTGAAACACCAAATTTAACGTGTTATACTTAAAAAGCCCGTGATACGTTTTGATAAGCTCAGTGTAAGTTCTGATAAGTACAACCGTATATTTAACCCGAAAAAACCCGAAGTAAGGAATGGTTTCGCAAAAAACCCGATTTTTCCCCGAATATCAGTTTGAAAAATACCGCCCGATTTTTACCCCCCGAATTTGAAAAAATATAAAACCCGCAAACGAACAACCCTACGCATATGGCGGCAAGGCAGAAGGGGCCAGCAGAAAGGGCATGAGAAAGGGGAAAGACGCGCGGCAGGGGATGGGTGGTTCACCGGGCGCCGTTTTGGTCTTTGTTCTCGAGCCTGAAAGGGCCTCCACGCTGACACAGTACGCGGGGAAAGAGAGACGTAGAGGGAGGAGAGAAAAACCTGGACCGGAGATGTGCCTCTCACGAGTGCGGTAAAAACGCGGAACGTAAAAGCCGAAGCAAATGGCAGAGGGTAAGAGGTCCGCGAGTGAGTGCTGCCGAAAGGCGAGAGTACAAACACTTCGGTAAAAGCACACAGAGATAAAAAAAGAGAGAGGCACAGGCGAGACGAGCGAACACTGCTTTGCTTTTTGGCGCGTTTTAGCGTAGAGCACAAGCAAGTACTGCGAACGGAAAGGCTGAAGGGCCGAAGCACTCAGAGTTTGTAAGAGCACTCGCCAGATGGCGAGAGTTGTTCGCGGACAGCGCGAAAGAGCCCGCTCGGTGAAAGCAGAACTACCAGTACTACGACCCCGCGACCGGCGTTGACGGCGGCTGGGCTTCCTTTGGCAGTTGTTATGTCCCCCCACCACCGATGTCCCCCCTTGCCCTTTGCTGAGTTGCGGACATGGAGGGTTGCGGAGCCCACAACTGCTCCAAATCGCGTCTACCCAGTTTGGAAGGCGGAGATGACGTGTTGCTTCGTGCCGCCATGATGCCGCGCTTTCGCTGCCGTCGTCTGCAAATACCGAAATGGGGGCACAGGGACGTTTTAGCGGCGTTGCTATATTTGAACAAAGCAACGCGCCTGTGCGCTGCGTCAACATGCCGTGAAATTATGCGCGTAATAATTGTGCGTTTCTATTTTGGCGGTTAAAAATAAGTGTTCCAGCCACCTACTGTTCCTAATACCTACAGTACGCGGTTTCTAAAAGTATTAAAAAACTTCGGTCACTGTTTGCGCGTAATCGACAGGGCGTATTGAAATATAAAATTGGACAACAGAATGCTGTGTTCTTTTCATACTGCCGCAACGCGCACAAAACGGCGGTGCCTTGCCATCCCGTACCAAACCGGCATGTACAGCTAGCAGTGCGGTTTTTGCAACACGCTTTTAACAACATCCCACAAAACTGCGTGCG
This sequence comes from Haemaphysalis longicornis, assembly GCF_048455015.1. NCBI lineage: Eukaryota > Metazoa > Arthropoda > Arachnida > Ixodida > Ixodidae > Haemaphysalis > Haemaphysalis longicornis. The sequence goes on along the minus strand of NW_027526407.1, from coordinate 70,240,174 downwards.
ACCAGAAACGCGCCAGCTCCAGAAGACGTGATAGTGATGCTCAAGAGAGCAAAATATCAGCACGACCGCGTAAAAAAAAAAAAAAAAAGTGACATTTCATTCCTCTTTTTTTTTAAAGCATGCGTCCCTCTCCAGTAGTTTCATATATTATTTCCAGGCATTTCCGGGTCTCCCCTTTCCCTCTCCATTTACCGATATGCCTATCTGCGCATGTGCACGGCCCAAGCTGCCATTTTTACTCTCATCTGGCGGAGTAGTTCCTAGAAAGAGTTGTTCTTATCCCCTCTACGATCAATTTAGTTACGCTGACCTATCAGAGCTTTCCTCAAGCCCACAAAGTAACGTTTTTATTGTTATTATCATCATCTATATGATCACTATTCTGTATCCTCATAACTGGTGGCATAGAAACGAAGGATATGCAACGAAGGAGTTTGGGGAGTGGAGATAGCTCAAGCATCTATAGCTGAAAGTTTCCTCTTCAGAGATGATATGTTGAGTGAAAGCTCTTTGTCGACAATGACACCAGGAAACGTGTATATAATTCGGGAGAGTTGTTTTACTGTAGATTGCAATAGTCGATACGTAATGAGAAGCGTGTGAAGGCACAGGGCCAGGTGCGGTAACCTCAGAAGATATGCGTTTTCGTGAATTGTTACCCATGTAATACTAATATAAACATATTAAGGCTGTAACGAGATCAATCGTGCCACTAATCATTTATTTCAGTCAAGAAAATGACTGCAACTTCAGAACCACCCTGCTACAAATTTTCATATGCATGCACCCTACGCCTCATCTGACCTCGAAAGGCGTATGCATGACTCCTTTAGTGGCGTCATAGTTTACAGCAGATCCGACTCTTTCTTCAGGGTAAGCATACTCCTCCTCCATCGAACACGCGTCATCAGCCAATTGGATACTTTGCCGGGATGGTGGATCCTTCGGCGAACTCATGTCGACAAACCTCTCTGCGTTTTCATCTTAAATAAACAGACTCTCTGTCTTTCTCCGCACACCAAACGTCTTCGAGGCACCCATGAGTAAAAGGGGCAGGAGGAGACAAACGTTTTATTGAGCCTAAAAAAATCGGAAAATGTGGAAGGCGTTCAGTTCAGGAAACCGCGCGCTTCCACAGCCTGCGTGGACTGGTTGATCAGGCATCGCTGGTCCTTCCGGTGCAGAGCGGTTAGTGCGCATTCTCACACCATCACCAGCTTCCTCCCAACAGCAGATGCGCAAAGCAAAAGTTTCAACTCCTGACTAAACCAGGACAACGTAGATAACTCCATGGCATCCAAATGCGCCTTTCCGAAGTGGTCACTCCCTCCGGGTAGGTCTGTGGAGCCAACGGCTACGTCGCCAACTTTAACGGCTACCAACGGTGCGCATTCACACCGCTCAGGGGATGGGATTGGGATCTGGATGCAGTGGGCTGAAGCATACAATGTGCGCCGTTGTAGCGTGAAGATTGCAGCAGTAGCAGGAGAAGGTGGTCAGAGAGATGTATGGGAATATGGTGGAATTGAAATAGGTGTCAATCTAATCTGCGCCATGTTCGGGCCCCTGAAGGACTGAGAAAGGGGTCGGACAGGGGGTAATGGAAGTGGCTGTGGCGATAGTGTCAAAGAAAGTCACTGTGACTGAGGGGGCGATCACCTGTCCTATAGGGAACCTGTGCAATGAACTTAACTCTCGAATGCACACTAAACGTCAGGCGCGCCGACAGCAATTCTGCGTGCTATGTGCCAGTATGCAGTGTTTCCAGTCCCCAGCCTCACCCTCTCGCGTGAAGCCGCATCTGTGTTCCGGAAAGCACAAACCTAGATCTCTTCTCACTCCACCCCGAATCCACTGCATACATGATATCCTCTTGCGCCCAACTTGCCCGGCACCTGCCTTTCCTACCCATCAGTGCAACACGTTCACTGGGAGCGCCATCCACCAGAACTTCCGCCACACCTCCGCTTCCGCATCGCTTCCCGGGAGGACTGGCTCAACCCGGGTCCTGGCGTGGACGTGAAGGCGACGCAAGAACTCCTGGCGGCCCACTGCCTTCGTGTCAGTGAGGAACTCTGGGCTTTCTACGGACCGGCCGTCTCCTAATGAAGAGACTATGGCCGACGGCCCGGGCTGGGGCTGCTCAGATAATAAAGTTTTTTTTCTCTCTCTCTCTCTGGCGGGAAGCCCGAAAGTGAAGTCCGCGGGAAGCGGCACGCCGTCTCATTCCCTGGGATGTAGGCAAGCCCAGGTGTCCACACTATCCGGATAGTGGGGGTGTCGTGAGGGGACGGCGAGAGAGAGAGAGAATAAACTTATTTATTAACAAAAAAAAATGTGAAGTTCAGGAACCAATTCATTTCAGGACCCCATTCGTGGTGCCAGCTGCGACGGCCCTTTCAACCAACCGAAGCTGGTCTTCCGGACTGGAACTGGACCGCACGCTCTCCCACTGCTCAAACTTGGGGTTTTTCTGACACCACCACACCATATGGTAGAGCGTGCCAGGTTCGCTACAAAACTGACACAGAGCGGGGTACTGGGTCGCATACATTAGGCGCAATTTCGTCAAGTGGGGAAACGTATATTCGTTTGAAGCAGCGTAAGTAACCTCTCCTGGGCTTTCGTTAAGGATTCGTGGGCCGGGGGGTAAACCTTGTGCTCAAGCCTGTAATGCTGAGTGATCTCGTGGTGGGTGAGCAGTGGGCTCGCAGCCTCTATCCCTCGTGGTGCCCAGTCGGTTAGCCCTCGGGCAGTATTACGGGCGGTCTTATTGCCCTGGAAAATCGAATGGGCTGGAGTCCAGAGTATTTTGACTCGTCGGTGAAGCGGACGTTGCAGAAGAGTGTTTAAGGCATATTTGGATATTCTTCCATGAAGGTAGTTTCCGCATGCATGCCGCGAATGTCATAACTGCATCTGCGGTCGTCTGAGGGATGGCCAGGGTAACGGCAGCCTTTTCTGCATGGTCGTGCAGGGTACGGTGATGCTGGTAATAAGCGACGTTGCGGTTGTCACAACGGCAGTCATCGATTCCCTTCTGGCGTAGTCTTTCACATAAGTATGGACCGTGCGGTCCCTGTTGTCGTTGGCCTTTCCGGTTGCACGAGCTCGTGCCTATTCTGCCTGTATGGTGTACTGAATGCATGTTGCGCGGTATGGGCGCTACTGCAATCTTCTCTCGCAGTTCGATTGGCACATCCCTATACTGTCTCTCTACAGGGTACGTCATTCCTAGTCTGTCTAGGAGGCTTTTCCCAGTGATAGTTGACCCCAATCTTTGTCGCTGGTTTGATAAATGAGCCTCGATGATTTCAGCCACTGCGTTGTGAATACCCCGTTTTAAAAGATTTTCATTCGAGGTGCTTATTGAAAGCCCCAGAGCCTGCGTACATGCCTTTCTGATTAATGCGTCCAATTTAGCTGCTTCCGCCTTATTGAGTATGGTACATGGAAGGGTGCAAGCCAGTCCGGATGTCACAAAAGCCTCAACGAGCCGAAGTGTGTCCGCCTCTTTCATGCCCGTAGACTTTGTCGTTATTCTTCGATGTCTAGCATCTTTTCCAAAAGACCAGCTTGTGTGTGACATACACGCTTTACATCTCCAAGCTCTCCAAGCGCACCATCACATTGCACTTCAGTGGATTCCAGCCCATTGTGGGATAACTGGCAATGTGAAGGCGGACATTGCTGCATCCGTTGCACATAAGCATAATGGATCGGCAATAGCTATACCATTCTCCAGGAGAGATGCATCTATACTTGCATCCAGCGTGGCATGGAACATGCAGCGTGCAGCCTGGGATGACGTATCACGTCATTACGCGTCGTTATATTTCATAGATCCCAATTGCAAATTTAAAATGCCACCAGGACTCTCCAAGCGCGTACAAGCAATTCTACATCGCATGCGGTTGAATGTCGCATGCACGCGCAACTTCCTCTTCAAGATAAAACAGGCTACGTCGCCGCTCTGCCCACACTGTGATGTGCGAGAAACCCTGCAGCACCTGCTCTGTGAATGTGCTCGATTCAGTGCTCAAAGAGTATCCCTCGCAGTGACTTTGGGACTGCCGCTTTCCGTGGACATGCAGCTAAAGGACGTTTTAGGACCATGGGCTTGTCCCAAACGTGCTTTACGGGCTACCAAAGCTCTGATAGAGTACCTGCAACACACAGGTCTAGACCAGTCGCTGTGAATAACTCGCCGTATCTGTACGCATCAACTTCTTGAATATCATCGCCATCATCTTCATCACGTCATCAACTGGCGTAGCAAGTTAGGCATTTTAGCCCAGCTAACATCGCCAGACTTCATTAAAGATCGTTCTCTCTCTCTCTCTCTCTCTCTCGGAGCATAAGTGTGACTTGTTCGGTAGTGCGCCGGCTGATAAGAACTGTGTTTCTGCTGTCCGTCTGGAAGTTCATTCCCAACTTAAGATCTTGATGTGAGGGGAAGGCCTGGTGGATCCAGAACGATCTCGATGCTTGGGGCTTGCGGCCTTCCCCTGTGCACCATGAGGAGCTCTGATTTTTGCGGTGAGCAAGGGAGGCCACAGCTCTTTGCGTATTCACTGACTACATCGGCGGCAAGTTGTAAGCAGTCCTACATCTCCCCCATCGAGCCCTTGCCAGTCCATACCGTTATATCGTCGGCTTACAAGCCATGGTGCAGATCTGGTATGATCCCTAGTTTAGCGGGGAG